>NC_086123.1:2738250-3042500 GCF_963921235.1 Mobula hypostoma | reverse complement strand
TCCATGGACCCTCTCTAGGTTTCTTACTGCGTCAGTAATGCGGCCAATATAATCAAAGACCACACCCACTCCAGACAGCCTCTCCTCTACACCCCTCCCCTCAGGCAGAAGATTCAAAGGACTGAAAGTATGTACCACCAGGCTTCTGTCTTGCTGTTAGAAGACTATGGGATGCTTCCATAGTACTCTACGATCTCACAATTTACCTCGTTATCATCTTGAACTTCATTGTCTTCCTGCACTTCACCTTCTCGGTAAATATTAAAACTTTATTCTGTTATTGCTTCTCCATTATTCGACTTTAATGCACGGATGTGATGAAATGATCCACCCAAAAGATGGTGGAATACCTCAGCAAGTCAGGCAGAATCTCTGGGAGGGAATAAACAGTCAACGTTTCAGGCTGAGGCGTCCATACTGAAGGGTCCATTCAGTGTGCACTGAAAGGTAAGGACAGATATAACTTGATCAATGCCCTGTGCAATCCGTCCAACAGAGAACAGACAAAGGTAGAAAACCCCGGACAGTGTCTCCTCTACTCCACCTCCCATCAGACAGAAGATACAAAAAACTGTAAGTATGTACCACCAGGCTGTTAGAGGATTATGGGATGCACCCCAGACTGATGAAGAAGAGATGTTGGACATGCAGGTTATTGCTACATGGGCAGGGGGCAAATATCAGGCTTCAAATTTCTCCATGAAGTCTCAGCCAAGCAAATGCTCCTGTCAACAGTTTGTCGCTAACACCATTATATCCCCGTTCTGCTGGATCTTTGTTGAACTTTGGAAGAATCCACTCTTATCTCCAATGGCTGCTGCCCTAAGGTCCATTGTGCTTTCACCCTTCCAGCCTCTGACCCTTGAAACTGGGTTATCCATGTGCTGAGTGAGGACTTTGACATGGTGATTTCAATCACCACTCCCGTGCCTCTCCTACCAGGGACAGCAATAGGTTTTGTTTGCCCTACTATTATACCACTGTCATGCTGGTGTCAATGGGTTGGATTGCATTAAAGACAAATATTTATTTTCTCTTACTCTCTGCTAACATTCCAAGAGCACCGAGACCAACGCTAATGGTTATCTCAGTTCCCACATAGCTCCAAGCTAATTAGCAGCAATGGAATTTAGAGCCGTGCCCACGTTTCAACACAAGGGACACGGTCATAAGCCGAGACACCTAAATCGCCAGACAGGTTTCCGGGTTTGGAAAGCATTGCGTGGGAAGAACTTGGTACCAATTCTGATGACAGCCTTTGTTTCCGGGATGGATGGGGGTTGGGGGGTGGGGGAGGCGGCATTTTTAGGATCTGGACAGGTTAGCTGAGGTGAGCCCAGTTGGGGTCAAACCTGCCAGTGAGACATCAGTAAGTGAAGGAGTGTTACCATGCTGGATTTCTACTGAAACGGGCTGCAGAGTGTCCAACCTCACATTGATGCCCAGCTGAGGAGGAGTCAGGGATCATGGAAAGAAGTTTTTTTTTCACTTTATTTTACACATTGTTGGCATTTCAGTCCACTGCAGTGTTTCACAAAGTACCAATTTTTTACAGATGCATCGTAAGAAAGCATCCAGTCCAGGTGCATCACAGCTTGGTGTAGGTAACTGCTCTGCCCAAGACGACAACAAAATGCAGGAAGTAGTGAACGCCAGCCCAGTCTATTGCACAAATCAATCTCCCTTTCATGGACTCTGCATGCACTTCCCGCTGCCTTGGGAAAGCGCCCAACATGATTGACACCTTCTCGCTTCTCCTCCCTCACTTTCGACAGAAGATACTGAGTCAGAATCTGGGCTTATTATAAACACAGGAGATTCTGCAGATGCAGCAAATCCTGAGCAATGCACACGAAATGGTGGAAGAACTCAGCAAGTCAACAGTCGATGTTTCAGGCCAAGACCCTTCATCAGAACTCAGGCTTAATTATCACTGACATGCTGTATCACATAAAATTTGTTGTTTTTGTGGAAGCAGTACAGTGCAAGACATAAAAATCACTGTGAGTTACAGTAAATAAATACACAGTGTAGAGGCAGAGCAGTGAGGTGGCGTTCAGGGGCCGTGGACCATTCAGGAATCTGATGGCGGAGGGGAAGAAGCTGTTCTTAAAACATTGAGTGTGTGGCTTTGGGCTCCTGTACCTCCTCCCTGGTGGTAGAAATGAGATGTAGATGTGGTCTTTAATGATGGATGTTATTTTTGAGACACCACCTGCAGAAGATGCCCTCACTTGACAGGCTCATGGACAGTTTCCGTGCCACAGTTATCAGATATCAAATATATGTCACCACATACTACCCTGAGATTCATTTTCTTGCAGGCATTCACAGTAGATACAAAGAAACACAGCAGAATAACTGAAAAACTACGCACAAAGACTGACAACCAATGGGCAAAAGAAGATAAACTGCAATTAAAAAGATAATAAATAAGTAGATAGGTAGATAGATAGATAGCATTTAGAACAACGATGATCGTAAAGTCCTTCAAAGTTCATATGTTGCGGAACAGTTCTGTGTTCAGGTGAGTGAAGTTATCCATACTGGTTCAGGAACCTGCTGGTTGTAGAGGCTCCTGTACCTCCTGCCCTGAAAGAAAAACGGGTCAAGGTGAGGTAGGTTGCCTGTGTTGAATACAGACAGGAAGAATGTGTGTGAACCCGGTGTTCTGTGCTCGGTGTCAGATGTGGGAAGTCCGGGAGACTCCCAGCCTCCCAGACGGCCACATCTGTGCCAGGTGCATCGAGCTGCAGCTCCTTAGGGACTGTGTTAGGGAACTGGAGATGCAGCTCGATGACCTCCGTCTGGTCAGGGAGAGTGAGGAGGTGATAGAGAGGAGCTATAGGCAGTTAGTCACACCGGGGCCTGCGGAGACAGACAAGTGGGTAACAGTCAGGAGAGGGAAGGGCAGGAGTCAGAGGCTAGAGAGCACCCCAGTGGCTGTACCCCTTGACAATAACTACTCCTGTTTGAGTACTATTGGGGTGGATGGCCTACCTGGGGGAAGCAACAGTGGCCGTGCCTCTGGCACAGAGTCTGGCCCTGTGGCTCAGAAGGGTAGGGAAAGGAAGAGGATGGCAGCAGTGATAGGGGACTCTATAGTTAGGGGGTCAGACAGGCGATTCTGTGAACGCAGGAAAGAAACGTGGATGGTAGTTTGTCTCCCAGGTGCCAGGGTCCGGGATGCTTCTGATCGCATCCACGATATCCTGAAGTGGGAAGGTGAACAGCCAGAGATCGTGGTACATATTGGTACCAATGACATAGGCAGGAAAAGGGAGGAGGTCCTGAAAGCAGACTACAGGAAGGGAGTTGAGAAGCAGGACCACAAAGGTAGTAATCTCGGAATTACTGTCTGTGCCACGTGACAGTGAGTATAGGAACAGAGAGAGGTGGAGGATAAATGTGTGGCTGAGGGATTGGAGCAGGGGGCAGGGATTCAGATTTCTGGATCATTGGGACCTCTTTTGGGGCAGGAGTGACCTATACAAAAAGGACGGGTTGCACTTGAATCCCGGGGGGCCAATATCCTGGTGGAGAGGTTTGCTAAGGCTATTGGTGGGAGTTTAAACTAGTATTGCTGGGGGGTGGGAACCAAATTGAAGAGATGGAGGAAGAGGTGGTTGGCTCACAAATAGAGAAAGCTTGGAGACAGTGTGAGAGGGATGATAGGCAGGTGATAGAGAAGGGACGCGCTCAGACCGATGGTTTGAGACGTGTCTATTTTAATGCAAGGAGTATTATGAACAAAGCGGATGAGCTTAGAGCATGGATCAGCACTTGGAGCTATGATGTTGTGGCCATTACAGAGACTTGGATGGCTCAGGGGCAGGAATGGTTACTTCCAGTGCCAGGCTTTAGATGTTTCATTTTCATTTTTTAAAATCTTTCTATTGATACATAATCTTCTACAACTTTAAAATGGTACAAGATTTCAGCAAATTGATATATATACAGTTAATAAAGCTGAAGAAAAAAACTTATCAAAAAAGAATAATATATGAAAATGAAAAAATATATATTTTTTATAAAGAAAAGAAGGAAAAAGAGAATCCCAACTACTAAAAGAAAAAAAAACCCAGTAACTACAAGAGAAAGAAAAAGAAAAAAGAAGAAAAAAGCGAGAGAAAAAAAAC
Organism: Mobula hypostoma; assembly: GCF_963921235.1. Taxonomy (NCBI): domain Eukaryota; kingdom Metazoa; phylum Chordata; class Chondrichthyes; order Myliobatiformes; family Myliobatidae; genus Mobula; species Mobula hypostoma. The sequence continues at coordinate 3,038,361 of NC_086123.1, read as the reverse complement.
ATTAGGAACCAACTCCCAGAGCAATACGCCTTACTATCATCTATATATATATGAAGAAGAAAAATCAGCAACCGCCAATTCACATTTATATAAAATAAGATTGGAAGGAAACCGTATAAATTAATTCAAATTAAGAGATAATATTTGGTAAAAGAGCCCCATCTTCTCTCAAAATCAAATCGAGGATCAGAAGTTCTACTTCTAATTTTTTCCATTCGAGACATAACATTACTTGAGAAAACTATTGAATTAATGTAGGGACAGAGGTATCTTTCCATTTCAGTAAAATAGCCATCCTTGCCAACAATGTGACAAATGCAATTACATGTTGGTCTGAAGATGAAATACCCTGAATATGATGCGGAACTATTCCAGATAAGACAGTCAATGTATTAGGTTGTAAATTAGATGTTTCAGGAAAGACAGGGAGGAAGGCAAAAGAGGTGTGGTATTGTTGATCAGAGATAGTGTCCCGGCTGCAGAAAAGGAGGAAGACATGGAGGAATTGTCTACAGAGTCTCTGTGGGTTGAAGTTAGGAACGGGAAGGGGTCAATAACTCTACTGGGTGTTTTTTATAGACCATCCCATAGTAAAAGGGACATCAGGGAGCAGATAGGGAGACAAATTCTGGAAGGATGTAATAATAACAGGGTTGTCGTGGTGGGAGATTTTAATTTCCCAAATATCGATTGGCATGACCCTAGAACGAGGGGTGGAGTTTGTTAGGTGTGTTCAGGAAGGTTTCTTGACACAATATGTAGATAAGCCTACAAGAGGAGAGGCTGTACTTGATCTGGTATTGGGAAATGAACCTGGTCAGGAGTCAGATCTCTCAGTGGGAGAGCATTTTGGAGATAGTGATGAAGAAGAAAAGAAGAGTTTACGAAAGGTTCAAAAAACTAGGTAATGATAGAGATCTGGAAGATTATAAGGCTAGCAGGAAGGAGCACAAGAATGAAATTAGGAGAGCCAGAAGGGGCCATGAGAAGGCCTTGGTGGACAGGATTAAGGAAAACCCCAAGGCATTCTACAAGTATGTGAAGAGCAAGATGATAAGATGTGAGAGAATAGGACCAATCAAGTGTGACAGTAGAAAAGTGTGTATGGAACTGGAGGAGATAGCAGAGGTACTTAATGAATACTTTACTTCAGTATTCACTGCGGAAAAGGATCTTGGTGATTGTAGGGATGACTTGCAGCAGACTGAAAAGCTTGAGCATGTAGATATTAAGGAAGAGGATGTGCTGGAGCTTTTGGAAAGCATCAAGTTGGATAAGTCACTGGAACCAGATGAGATATACCCCAGGCTACTGTGGGAGGTGAGGGAGGAGATTGCTGAGCCTCTGGTGATAATTTTTGCATCATCAATGGGGACAGGAGAGGTTCCAGAGGATTGGAGGGTTGCAGATGTTGTTCCCTTATTCAAGAAAGGGAGTAGAGATATCCCAGGAAATTATAGACTGGTGAGTCTTACTTCAGTGGTTGTTAAGTTGATGGAGAAGATCCTGAGAGGCAGGATTTCTGAACATTTGGAGAGGCATAATATGATTAGGAATAGTCATCATGGCTTTGTGAAAGGCAGGTTGTGCCTTACGAGCCTGATTGAATTTTTTTGTGTGTGACTAAGCACATTGAAGGTAAAGCAGTAGATGTAATGTATATGGATTTCAGCAAGGCATTTGATAAGGTACCCCATGCAAGGCTTATTGAGAAAGTAAAGAGCCATGCGATCCAAGGGGACATTGTTTTGTAGATCCAGAATTGGCTTGCCCACAGAAGGCAAAGAGTTGTTGTAGATGGGTCATATTCTGCATGGAGGTCAGTGACCAGTTGTGTGTCTCGAGGATCTGTTCTGGGTTCCCTACTCTTTGTGATTACAGCGGGACATTGATAGAATGCAATACTGGGCTGAGAAGTGGCAAATGGAGTTCAACCAAGATAAGTGTGAAGAGGTTCATTTTGGTAGGTGAAGTATAATGACAGAATATAGTATTAATGGTAAGACTCTTGGCAGTGTGGAGGATCAGATGGACCTTGGGGTCAGAGTCCATGGGACACTCAAAGCTGCTGCGCAGGTTGACTCTGTGGTTAAGAAGACATACGGTGCATTGGCCTGATGGAGGTGTATAAGATGATGAGAGGCATTGATTGTGTGGATAGTCAGAGGCATTTTCCTAGGGCTGAAATGGCTAGCACAAGAGGACACAGTTTTAAGGTGCATGGGAGTAGGTGCAGAGGAGATGTCAGGGGTAAGTTTTTACACAGATAGTGGTGAATGCGTGGAATGGGCTGCCAGTGACAGTGGTTGAGGCTGATACGAGAGTGTCTTTTAAGAGACTCCTGGAGAGGCACATGGAGCTTAGAAAAATAGAGGGCTGTGGGTAACTTGAGGTAACTTTTAAGGTAAGGACATGTTTGGCACAGCTTTGTGGGCTGAAGGGCCTGTATTGTGCTGTAGGTTTTCTATGTTCTTATGTTTCAAACTTGCTCACAATACTTCGAGTGACACTTCACCAGTGCTTTATAAAGTTTCAACATAACATCATTGCTTTTCATGTTCTGGTGCTCTTGAAATGAATGCTAACATCACATCTGCCTTCCTCACCACAGACTCAACCTGCAAATTAACCTTCAGGGAATCATGCACAAGGACTTCCAAATCCCATTGTGCCTGAGAATTTTGTATTTTCTCTCCATAGTCAAGTCTTTCATTTCTTCTACCAAACTGCATGGTCATACACTTCCCAAAACTGTGTTCCATCTGTCACTTCCTATTCTCCAAATCTGTCTATTCTACTGTAACCTCCCCTTACCTATCTTCATATCGTCTGTAAACTTTGCAAGAAAGCCATCAATTCCACCATCCAAATCATTGACATATAATGTAAAAAGAATCAGTCCCAACACAAACCCCTATGGAACACCACTAGTCACCAGCAGCCAACCCTTTATTCCCACTCTTTGCCTCCTGCCATCCATGCTTTATCCATGCTAGAATCTTTCCTGTAATGCCATCTCATAGCTTGCTAAGCAGCTTCATGTGCGGCACCCTGTCAAAGGCCTTCTGAAAATCCAAACACTCACATCAACTGATTCTCCTTTGTCTATGCTGCTTGTTATTTCTTCAAAGATTTCCAAAGCATTTGTCTGGGAAGATTTTCCCTTGAAGAAACCATGCTGACCCTGGCCTATTTTATCATGTGGCTCTAAGTACCCCGAAAACACATCCTCAACAATCAACTCCAACACCTTCGCAACCTCTGAGGTCAGACTAACTCGCCTATAATTTCTTTTCTTCTACCTCTCTCCCTTCTTGAAGAGTGAAGTGACATCTGCAATTTTCCATTTTTCCAGAACCATTTCAGAATCTAGTGATTCCTGAAAGACTAGTACTGCCTCCATAAACTCTTCAGCCACCTCTTTCAGAACATCTGGACCAGGTGATTTATCTACCTTCAGATCTTTCAGTTTCCCAAGAACCTTCTCTCTAGTAATGGTAACCTCACACACTTCATGAACCCTGACACCTGGAACTTCCACTGAACTACTAGTGTCTTCCACAGTGAAGATTGATGCAAAATACTTATTCACTTCTTCCACGACTTCCTTGTCCCCCGTTACTACCTCTCATTTTCCAGCGATCCAATATTGCCTCTCTTTTACACTTTATGTGTCTGAAGAAACTTTGGTTCCTCTTTAATATTATTGGCTAGCTTACTTTTGTATTCCATATTTTCTTTCTTAATGACCTTTTTAGTTGCCTTCTGTTGGTTTTTAAAAGCTTCACAATCCTTTAACTTCCTCTAATTTTTGTTCTATTATATGGCCTCTCTTTGGGTGTTATGTTGGCTTTGACTTTTTTTAGCCACAGTTCTGTCATCTTGCCTTTCGAATACTTCTTCCTCTTTTGGATGTCTATATCCCCTGCCTTCCGAATTGCTTCCAGAAGTTCCAGCCATTGCAGTTCTGCTGTCATCCCTACTAGTGTTCTCCTCCATTCAATTTTGGGCAACTCCTCTCTCATGCCTCTATCATTTCCTTTACTCCATTGTAATACTGATACATCAGACTTTAGCTTCTCCTTCTCAGATCTTAGGGTGAATTCAATCATATTATGATCATCTTCCCCTAAGGTTCTTTTACAAACTCTCTAATCAATTCTGGATCATTGCACAACACCCAATCGAGAATAACTGATCCCCTAGTGGGCTCAACCATGAGCTTCTCTAAAAAGCCATCTCATAGGCATTCCAGAAATTCCTCCTCTTGGAATCCCAACCTGATTTTCTCCAATCTACCTGCATATTGAAATCCCCCATGACTATTGTATCATTGCCCTTTTGGGATGCATTTTCTATCTCCCGTACCAATTTGTAAACCACATCCTTACTACTGTTTGGGGGTCTATATCAGGCTAGCTTTACCCTTGCAGTTCCTTAGCTCTATCCACAACGATTCAACACCCTCCAACCCTATGTCACCCATTTCTGATGATTTAATTTCATTTTTTACCAACAGATCCACACCACCCCCTCTGCCTTCCTGCCCATCCTTTTGATACAATGTTGTTGGACACCTTCTTTCTTTTCTTTTTCAATCTTTTTATTAGTTTCATAAAAATAAACATAACATGGTGATGGTACAAAGTTATTGGGAATACATTGTTATAATTAGCATAAGTGTTTATAAAGCCAGTTAACACTTAAATGATAAAACTCCCAATCATATAGGATACAAATGAATAATATAAAACAAAGAAAAATATCTTTAAAAAATCATGAAAAAGGAAAAAAAAATTATAACCCCCCCCCAAAAAAAACTAATCTAAACAGAATGAGTGAACTAAACTAAAAGAAAAGACATGGGCTGTTTTGTAACATCGTTAAAAAAAAGAGAAAAAAGAAAACCTTAGCGTCGTTGACTCCATTCCTCTCAACCAATATTACAAAGAAATAAAATAAGTTTGGAAAAGGTCAAATTACATCATATGAAAATGTTGAATAAATAGCCTCCAAGTCTTTTCGAATTTAATAGAGGGATCATAAACAACACTTCTAATTTTTTCCAAATTTAAACACAACATAGTTTGAGAGAACCAATGAAATGTGGTGGGAGGATTAATCTCTTTTCAATTCAGCAAAATGGATCTTCTAGCCATTAAAGTAAGAAATGCCATCATCTGACGAGCTGAGGAGGTTAAATGATTTGATTCTATCATCGGTAACCCAAAAATAGCAGTAACTGGATGAGGTTGTAAGTCTATATTCAAAACCGTTGAAATAATATCAAAAATATCTTCCCAATATTTTTTCAACAAAGGACATGACCAAAACAAGTGAGTTAAAGAAGCTATCTCGGAATGACATCTATCACATATAGGATTTATATGAGAGTAATAACGAGATAATTTATCCTTGGACATGTGAACACTGTGCACTACTTTAAACTGTATCAACACATGTTTAGCACATATAGAGGATGAATTAACTAATTGAAGAATTTTTTCCCCTTTTTCAATGGGTAGAGTGATCTTAAGTTCTCTTTCCCGATCAGTTTTAATTTTATTAGATACATCAGGACATATATTCATAATTATATTATAAATGATTGCTACAACATCTTTCTGAAAAAGATTTAAATCTAAAACTTTTTCCAAAATATCCATTGGATATAAATGTGGAAAATTAGGAGAAACAGTAATTAAAAAGTTTCTAACCTGTAGATATCTAAAAAAGTGAGATCTAGGCAAATTACATTTATTAGATAGTTGTTCGAAGGACATAAAACAATTATCCAAAAATAAATCACGAAATCGTACTATACCTTTGATTTTCCAATCTAAATAAGCTTGATCCATAGTGGAAGTTTGAAAAAAGAAAGCAGATATAATAGGACTTGCTAAAATAAATTGGTTCAACCCAAAAAATTTTCGAAATTGAAATCATATACGTAAAGTATGTTTAACTATTGGATTATTCATTTGTTTATACAATTTAGAAGAAATAAAAGGAAGCGAAGTCCCTAAAATAAACCCAAAGAAAACCCTTGTAAAGAATTACATTCAAGATTTACCCAATGTGGACTTGAAATTACATCCAAGTCCCGTAACCAAAATTTTAAGTATCGAATGTTAATTGCCCAATAGTAAAATCTAAAATTCGGGACCGCTAACACCACCCCCCCTCTTTTTTAGATTTCTGTAAATGCCTTTTACCTAGCCTAGAGTTTTTGTTCTGCCATATATATGAGGAAATTTTTGAATCAACATTATCAAAAAAGGATTTTGGAATAAAAATTGGTACTGTTTGAAATACATATAAAAATTTAGGCAAAATAATCATCTTGATAGCATTGATCCGACCGATTAGTGGCAAAGACATTGGTGACCATTTAGTAAACAAAAGTTTAATCTGATCAATTAAAGGTAAAAAATTAGCTTTAAATAAATCTTTATGCTTTTTCGTGATTTTAACCCCTAAATATATAAAAGAGTCAGTAACCAATTTAAATGGTAGACATCCATAAATAGGAACCTGCTTATTTAGGGGAAATAGTTCACTCTTATTGAGGTTCAATTTACAACCAGAAAAGTTACTAAATTGAGCCAGCAAAGATAAAATAACAGGACACCTTCAGTCATGTATTCAGCATTTTTGATTTTGTCACCTTTTACATTGCAACTCATCCTGTTGGCTGCAATTTTACCCTATCATCAACCTATCCTTGCTAGGAGTCTCAGTACACACTGTCTCTGTTTGTAAACCAACTATCTCACCTTCTGCACTATCACTCCAGTTCCCATTCCCCTGCCAAATTAGCTTAAACCCACTGAACAGCTCTAGCCAACCTGCCCACAAGGATATTGGACTCCCGTGGGTTCAGGGGTGACCCTGCCCCTTTTGTACAGGTCACACCTTCCCCAGAAGAGATCCCAATGATCCAGAAATCTGAACCCCTGTCCCTTGCACCAGTTCCTCAGCCACGCATTCACCTGCCAGATCTTTCTATTCTAACCCTCACTGGCACATGGCTCAGGCAGCAATCCAGAGATTACTACCCTGGAGGAACTGGTTTTTTAGCTTCCTACCTCGCTCCCTAAAATCTCTCTTCAGGACCTCCTCCCTCTGTCTACCTGTGTCATTGGTTTCAATATGTATCCAGACTGCTGGCCTCTCGCTCTCACCCTTGAGAATGCCATGGACACAATCCTAGGCATCCCAGGTCCTAGCCCCAGTGAGGCAACATACCATCGGGGTGTCTCTATCGCACCCACAGAACCTCGTCTCTGTTCCTCTGACAGTGGAATCTCCTATCAACCCTGCAGTCTTCTGCACCTCTCTGCTCTCCTGAGGAACAGCACCAGACCCAGTCACTGTTAGGTCGCCCCTTCAAAAGTATCTAAAGTTATATATTTATTATTGAGTTACCTGTCTCCTTGCAATCTAGGGGTAACTACCTCCCTATAGTTCCTACCTATCACCTCCTCATTCTCCTGTATGAGTCAAAGTTCATCGAACTACAGCTCCAGTTTCTCTGGAGAGCTGCATCTCAGTGCAGATGTGTGAGGTCTCCCAGATTTCCCACCTCCCACACACAGTACAGAACACTGCCCCTGGAGCCATTCTCAATACACTATGCACACCCCCTGTACTAGGTTTCATCCCAACAAAGGTAATAGATAATAAATTGTTCATCTTCCAAAATGTTTAAGTTTTCAAAGGAACTTTGGTTAGTGAATTCCAGACAGTGGGACACTTCACATAGTGTTGCTACACTGTGGAATGTTGCAATGTTGCAGGCTGTGACTATCAGCTGGGATTTAATGCATGGATCCAGAGCAGCTAATCTAGTTCAGCTTCATTAAGAAATTAACAATAACCAGTAAGGATTCATATTATTTATTAGTTATTACGGTTCACAATGAGGCGAATTACATAATATATATCAATACGTTGTGGGAAACTGGCTGAATTTGTTTCTGGCTAACTATATGAACACCATTGGTAAATTTAAAAATAACATTTTTGCAATGACAAAATGGGACAAAAATGACTGTTCGTAGCAAACGTGGAGAAATATACACAGTTTTAGTTTACATCACTGAAAGTTTCTATTAAGCTCTTCATGCCTATCCTAATCCCACTTACCTACATTAGCTCAATAACCTTCTATGCTTGGCATTTCAGGTACTTGTCCAGACGCTTCTTAAATGTTGGGAGAGTCTCCAAATCGGGTAACGTTGCCAACTTTGGAAAGTCAGTTCACAACAGACGATTAACTGGAATGGTGATTGTTAGAAAAGTGATTATTAGCAGCAGTTGGATGAGTAACTGGTAAATTGGTTTATTGTTGTCACAGGCATAGAGGTCCAGTAGAAAACTTTGATCAGCGTGATATCCACACAGCTCATTTTATCACATCAGGTTGAGCTGGTACAAGTGGAAAACAGTAACGGACAGTAGTGGAAGGTCAGCAGACATGTAAATCTGTTATTATCAGAATCAGAGATTATCACTAACATATGTCATATAATTTGTTGTTTTCTGGCAGAGCAAGTACATAAAATATACTATAAATTATAAGAAGAAACATATGATGATGGTGGCTGCTTCTTTGCTTGCAAAGATCAGGAGGGAACTCCATTGTTGTTGGACTTTTCATCCCTCCTGCACTGCGTAGGTTCATAGTGAGAATCGGTGCACAGAAGGATTCCACTATTTAGGCCGGGGGACGTTCCACAATGGCACAGCGAGCTGCAATGACTGCAGTGACTGCAAGGCTGCGGATTGAGTGTAGGAGTTCTCTTTCTCCTAGACAAACGGCCTGGCAAGAGTAACGAGTCCCGCCTACCTGGGTTTGGAATTGGAGCCCCCCTTCTCCTAGGCTGGCTGCCAACCAAGGCTGATGAGCCCAGCCTGCCCGCTCAGTTATACTGCTGGACACTCGGTCACGCCGTGGCAAAGCAAATTCAGTAAGAACAGGGACATCATGTGAAGGCATTGCTATGGCACAGTGGTGTAGGAGAGGCCATATGCCAATGACCTGCTGCACGGCAAGCCAAACAGCGGCGATCACTACACCTGGAAAGGAGAGGCTATGGGAGACGCTTCACCTTCCTTAAGTGAGCAGGACGTCCAGCCCAGGACTTACCCATCACCATAAGAAATAAATATAAAAATGATAAGTAACTGGTGCTAAAAGAGAGCAAAAATAGTGAGATAGTGTTCATTGTCCGTTCAGGAATCTGATGGTGGAAAAGAAGCTGTTCTTAAAATGATGAGTGTGTGCCTTCAGGCTCCTGTACTTCCTCCCTGATGGTAGCAATGAGAAGAGGGCATGTCCTGGTTGATGGGGTCCTTAATGATGAATGCCACCTTTATGAGGCATCACCTTTAGAAGATGCCAATCTTATAATTATTGGGAATTTAGTCATTCTTATCGTCACAAAATTTCGATTTAAAAGGTTAGAGTGATCATAATAGAAGAAATGAGTAGATCTGCACAGAGCAGTTTGCAATGAGTTAGCACGTTCAAGAGAAAGAGATCTTTTATTTATAAAGCAACTTTCACCATTCAGTATTCACCCCAGTTCAGTATTTATAATACAGAATTCGCAAATATGTCTGCAATCAGCAAGCCTCCATAAACAGCAAAGCAACAACCACCTGAGCAGGAGACTGTGGAAAACTCCCCTCCTTTTCTTCAGTTAAGTTTAATCTACATGTGAGGCCTCAGATAAATATCTCACCCAGAAGTCAATAGACCAGTCAGATCAAGTCTCAGCATACGGCTGGGCGGTCACAACAAAAGTTGTGGTTTGCAAGTGGAGTAAGCATTTCAGAATCTTTCAGAGCCAATTACTGCACACTGGAACAACGAGATGAGATTAATTTCACAACGTTCTCAGTATTTTATCCATTATCTTGATATAATTGGTCGTTTTCCTTGGAAACCTCAGGTACTAAGTTTGCTGCTGAAAGTTGGTTCATTTGCAACACTCGCTGGTGTGTGGATATTGACATCAGTTCTTTCAGTCGACATATAATGATATTCTCAGTGCAAGGCTGTATTTAAAAAAAAGCCTTTCATGACTACAGAATTTCTCCAAGGGTAGAGGATTGTATTAACAAATCAGTGAGGGGCGAAGGGGGTAGGTACACAAGGTAATCAGAACGGGCAACAGAATATTTACCTTCAAGTCAAGGAGTCTAGAACGCAAGGGGATGTTGCATGTAACCTTGGCAACACTCCGTCTGTAATCCCATATCAAAGTTCAAGACATGGCCTCGGGAATGATCTTGGAAAGTGGGTAGCAAAGTTTCATCGAGGGCTTAAAGGTTACCTTGTGCGGTCAAGTCAAGTCGCCAACTTTTCGATGAGGTACAGGTGGAATGCAAAGCTTGCTTGCTGCAGCATTGCAGGTACAGACAACAACAGATAGAAGGTATTTTTAAATTATGCATAGTTTGAACAAGACAAAGACGGGAAAAATAGACTCTGCAAAAAAAAAGGAGGAAACAATCAGAGACAGGTCCATGGTAGTGCAGGAGGTGCTCACTGGTCTTCCACTGCTGACATATCGATTAGGATTCTATAGGTTAGTTCAAGAATCTGATGGTTGTAGGAAAGTGGCTGTCCCTGAACCTGGTGGTGTGGGACTCCAGGCTTCTGTACCCCCCGTCTGATGGTAGAAATGGGAAGTGGGCATGACCCGGATGGAAGGGATCCCTAATGATAGGTGTTGCTCTCTTGAGGCAGAACCTGTCAAGCCAGGAAAGATGCTGTTTTCAGCTGAGTTTGGAGGTTCAAAAGCCAGTCTAACTGAGGCTTTAAATGATAAAGGAATCCATTTCTACCACGTATGATGGTTGGTATACCTTTTAAAGCAGTGTAGCACATGATGCTTACACCAGCCACTGGGGTTAATTGGGAATTGATAACCTTCAGCTGTTAATGTTTTATAAGTGGCCCCTTTGCTGTTATTTGTGCTGGTAAACATGGGTGGAATATTGCTGCTTAGGAGAGGGTCAGGTTAATGATCAAGTGTGGATATATTTGTGAACTGCAGAAATACAGCCAATCTCAGTTATTTACCCAGTCCATGGAACAAGGGGCCTCAGAGTAAACAATATCACTGGGGTCATAAACACAAGAGACTCTGCAAATGCTGGAAATCCAGAGCAACATACAGAAAATGCTGGAGGAACTCAACAGGTCAGATAGCATCTATGGAGAGGAATAAAGAGGGAATGTTTCAGGCCAAGGCTCTTTATCAGAACTGGAAAGGAAGGGGGGAAAGCCAGAATAAGAAGGTGGGGAGAGGAAGAAGTACAGGTTGGCAGGTGATAGGTGAAGCCAGGTGAGTGGCAAGGTAGGTGGGTGGGGGAGGGGGAGTGAAGCAAGAAGCTGGAAGGTGATAGGTGGAAAAGGTAAAGGGCTGAAGAAGGAGGAATCTGATAGGAGAGGAGAGTGGATCATGAGGTGCCAGGGAAGGCACACAGCCGAGCAATATGGCCATACCCCTAAAGAAGCCAACAATATCAACTGTAATTAGAGCTGGATACACAGGAGGCCTTTGCAAAACCATTTCCACCACTGGACCATGGAAGGAGGTTGTAAAAACTTTGAAGAAACATTTTAACTCAGCACTTTCGGCGATTTCTGTGAGTTACAATTTGATGCATGCAACCAGGGACCAAAGGAGAGACGCTGAAGAATGTCCAATATCCAGACCTGCTTAGATCAAGTGATGTGGGATTGTACTGTGTGAGATATGGCATGTGGGAAAAAATATCAGGGGAAGATGTTGGATAAGCTGAACTAAGGTCTTGAAAGAATATGGGGGCAACAGCAAGAACATCAACCCAGAAAAATGTGTGGTGACTTACTTTGGTACAGAGTCATCGCTGAAGGAAGAATACAAGGTTAATGACATATTCTTAGAAGGGTGAAAGAATAGAGGGATCTTGGGGTTCATACTCATAGATCCCTCAAAATTGCCACGCAAGTTGATAGGACTGTTAAAAAGGGATCTGGAGTGTTAGCCTTCAATAGTTGGGGATTGAGTTCAAGAACTGCAAAGAAATGCTGCATCTCTGTAAAGCCTTGGCTAGACAACCAGTGGAATAACGTGTGCAGTTCTGCTCACTTCATTATGAGGGTGCAGAGGAGATTTACTAGAATGTTGCCTGCATTAGAGAGCATGTCTTATGGGGAAAGGTTGAGCAAGCTAGGGCTTTGCCCTTTGGAGCAAAGAAGGATGAAAGGTGACCTGATTGAGGTGTACAAGGTGTTGGGGCATAGATCGAGTGGGCAACCAGCGACTTTTTTCAAGGGCAGAAATGGCTAATATGAGGAAGATAATTTTAAAATGATTGGAGGAAGGTATGGGGGGGGAGTTTAAACACAGACATTGGTGGGTAGGAGTTGGACTGTGACCAGTCACCGAGCGGGAGTACGTAAATAGAGCTACCTTTCTCATCCAGGTCTGCATTCAAAGTTTAAATGCAGAGCTTCGCGGAAGCTTCTCAGAGATTGACTGCGACCAATCACCAAGCGGGATTCGTTAGGAAGGGCGAATAAAAATAACGCAAACGCAAGCACAAGCGGAGTGGCCATTCTTTTGGGCGTGTCAGTGTTTAGAGTGGCTTTGGCTCACCAGGCTTGGGCAAGGTAAAGCATCTGGGAGGTTTCTCTTTTGTCGTTATTTGTTCATTCCTCATCTGTTAGGGCATAGTACTGTTGTGAGAATGGCTCCAGGGGCAGTGGTTTATACTGTGTGAGATGTGGGAAGTCTAGGGATCTCCAGTCTCCCAGATATACACATTTGCACCAGATGCACCGAGCTGCAGCTCCTGAGAGAACGTGTTAAGGAACTGGGGCTGCAGCTCGATGACCTTCGACTCACATGGGAGAATGAGGAGGTGATAGACTGGAGCCAGAGGGAGTAGTCACCCCAAGGTTGCAGGAGACAGGTAACCAGGAGAAGGAGGGGAAATGCACAGCCAGTGCAGAGTAAACCTGTGGCCGTTCCCCTCAATAATCAGTATACAACTTTAGATACTGCTGAGGGGGATGACATACCGGGGGTGGGCGGGGGGGGGCGGGGGGTGCCACAGTGACCGGCTCGCTGGCACTATCTGGTTGTGTGGCTCGGAACAGCAGAGGGGTGAAGAGGACAGCAGTGTTGATAGGAGATCAGAGGGACAGATGAAATTCTGTGGGTGCAATAGAGACACCCAGATGGTGCTGTATGTTGCTTCCCAGTTGCCTCGGGTTGGATTGATGGCAATTTAAGCAGGAGGGTGAGCAGCCAGAAGTCTCGGGTACATATTGGCACCAATGACGTAGGTAGACAAGGTGAGGAGCTCCTGACGGGAGGTTTTAAGGAGCTAGGCAAAAAGCTGAAAAACCAGGACCTCTAATATAGCATTCTCTGGATTGCTGCCCGTGAGGGTAGGAATAGGATGATTTGGCAGGTGAATGCGTGGCTGAGGAATTGATGCAGGGGTCAGTTGATGGATCATTGGGATCTCTTCAGGGGAAGGTACGACCTGTAGAAAAGGGACACCTGAACCCAAGTGGGTCCAATATCCTCACGGGCAGGTTGGCTAGAGTTGTTCAGGAGGGTTTAAACTAGTCTAGCAGGGGGATGGGAACCAGAGTGATAGTGCTGAAGATGAGATAGATGGTTTACAAACAGAGGCGATGTGTAGTGAGACTCTTAGCAAAGAGAGGCTGATGAAAGGGCAAAATTGCAGTCAAGATGATGAGTTGTAATGTAAGATGTGGATGAAATCGAAAAGGGTGAATTCAGGACTGAAGGTGTTGTATTTGAATGCACACAGTAGACAGAACAGGGTCGATGAACTTGTAGCACAGTTACAGATTGGCAGGTATGACGTTGTGGGTATCGCTGAATCATGGCTGAAAGAAGATTATAGCTGGGAGCTTCGTGCCCAGGGATACACATTGTATCAAAAGGACAGGCAGGAAGGCAGAGGAGATGACATGGCTCTGCTGGTGAAAACTGAAATCAAATCATAAGAAGGAGGTGACATAGGATCAGAAGGTGTTGAATCATAGTGGATAGAGCTAAAGAACTGCAAGGGTAAAAAGATCCTGATTGGAGTTATATACAGACCCCCAAACAGAGGTAAGGATGTCGTCTACAAATTGGTTGTGCTTCTGTCTGGAACAGAGGGGCCAATACATAGGATTGGAAAAAGCTTCAAAGGGTAGTAAACTCAGCCAGCCCCACCATCAAGGACACCTTCAAAAGGTGGTGCTTCAAGCAGGCAGCATCCATCATCAAGGACCCCCACTAACCAGAACGGGACCTCTTCTCATCAGGTACAGGAGCCCGAAGACACACACTGATCGTTTCAGGAACAGCTTCTTCCCCTCTGCCATCAGATGTCAGAGTGTTTCATGAACCAGTGAGCACCACCTCACTATTTTTCCTCTCTTTTTTGCACCACTTATTTGTTATACATTTTAAATTATAATTTATAGTAGATTTTGTGTATTGTACTGTACTGCTGTCGCAAAAACAACAAATTTCATGGCAGTGTTATATCAGTGATAATAAACCTGATTCTAATATACTGTTTAAACTGGCATCATAGTCAGCACAGGAGTGATGGCCTGAATGGCCTCTCACTGTTTGATGTACTCCACTCTTTCAGTATCTATGGTTTGGCTTATCTTCGCTGATCTGCTTGCATCAGAGGCTGACTGATAGCCTTACTCGGCTGAGGTGCCTGAATAAGATCAATTTTCAATCAGCCTGTGATGCTCTGCTAATTAAAGAACCTGTCAACACTCATTATTCAGCCTCACTCAAAACCTGTTCCTTTCTGGCAATTATAAGAGAATAACTAACACTGCTTTAATTGTGCAAGAGCGTAAAGGAGGGAAATTAGTATAATTTTAATTGTGCGATAGCATATAGGAGGGAAATTAGTATAATTTTAATTGTGTGATAGCATATAGGAGGGAAATTAGTATAATTTTAATTGTGCAATAGCATATAGGAGGGAAATTAGTACAACTGAAGTAAAAACCCAGCAGAAGAACAAATATACAGCAATTAATTTTTCACATAATGAAAGGAAAACTGTTGAATGGTTGGAACAAGGTTTGTAAAAATCACTTAAGAAGTATGATTAGAGCTCTCGGATAGAAGTAAACAGTATCTGTTTGGAGCAGCTATCAAACACAGTGTTTGCACAAATGCCTGGAATGTGACCTACCACTGGCTCAGTGAACGTAACTGTGATAACTGCTGTGTTTACGTGTGTCTGTGTGGTCCAACCCAAAGTGTAACCCAGCTTAGAAAGTCTGACAGTCGCAACAAGACCGTGTTCCCACTTCCACCTGGAAAATCCTTCCAATCCAGAAAATATGTCCTTGTTCTTTTAGTGTACTCCACTTGGAATGTCCACTGCTCATGGAGCGTGTCCCAGTCGGGGATCCACGTCCACTGCCCCTGTTCGGTGTCCCAGCCCAGAGACTGTATCCAAGTTGAGGTTGTGTCCCTGCCCGGTGAGTTAGAACACCACCTGTCACCTGAGAACAACAGCCAGGAGCCAGAGACTGAAGCCAGGAAAAATACTCAGCAGGTCACCTGGAGCCAGCTACCTGAGAGTGGGATACGTAAAACTCCAAGGTGGATGCCAGTTCTGAACATCCGCTCTATCAAGGCCTTTCACCATTCGATAGGTTTCAATTAGGTCACCCCTCATTCTTCTGGATCCTAGGGAATACTGGTCCAGAACCATCAAACACTCTTCATATGCCAAGCCGTTCGATCCCGCAATCATTTTCGTGAACCTACTTTGAATCCTCTCCAGGTTCAGCAGATCCTTTCTAAGATAAGGGACCCAAAACTGCACACAATACTCAAAGTGAGGCCTCACCAGTGCTTTATAAAATCTCAACATTACATCCTTGCTTTTAGATTCTAGTCCTCTTGAAATGAATGCTTACCTCGTGTTTGCCTTCCTCTCCACAGACTCAACCTGCAAATTAACCTTTAGGGAATCCTGCACAAGGATTCCCAAGTCCCTTTGCATCTCAGTTATTTGAATTTTCTCTCCATTTAGAAAATAATCTACCCTTTCTACCAAAGTGCATGACCATACACTTCACAGCATTATATTCCACCTGCCACTTCTTTGTCCATTCTCCTAATCTGTCTAAGTCCTTTTGTAGACTCTCTACTTCCTCAAAACTACCTGCCCCTCCACCTACCTTCATATCATCTGCAAACTTTGCAACTAAGCCATCAATTCCATCATCCAAATCATTGACATATAACAGAAAAAGAACTGGTCCCAATGCAGACCTCTGCGGAACACCACTAGTCACCAGCAGCCAGCCAGAAAAGGCTCCCTTTATTCCCACTTTTTGCCTCCTGCCAATCAGCCACTGCTTTATCCATGCTAGAATCTTTCCTGTAATACCATAGGCTCATAGCTTGTTAAGCTGCATCCAGTGGCTCCTTGTCAAAGGCCTTCTGATAATCCAAGTACATTGCATCGACCAATTCTCCTTTTTCTCTCCTACTTGTTATTTCTTCAAAGAATTCAAACAGATTTGTCAGGCAAGAATTTCCCTTGAGGAAACCATGCTGATTATGGCTATTTTATCATGTGCTTCCAACTACACCAAAACCACATCCTTAACAATAGACCCCAACATCTTCCCAACCACGGAGGGCAGACTAACTGCCCTATAATTCACTTTCTTCTGCCTCTCTCCCTTCTTGAAGAGTGCAGTGACATCTGCCATTTTCTAGTCTTCCAGAACCATTGTAGAATTTAGTGATTCTTGAAAGATCATTACTACTGCCCCCATGATCTCTTCAGCCACCTCTTTCAGAACCCTGGAGTGTACACCATCTGGTCCAGGTAACTTCTCTACCTTCAGATCTTTCAGTTTCCCGAGATCCTTCTCCCTAATAATGGCAACTTCAGATACTTCTGACCTCTGACATCTGGAACTTCCACCATACTGCTAGTGTCTTCCACAGTGAAAACTAATGCAAAATACTTATTCAGTTCACCCGCCATTTCCTTGTCCTCCATTACTACTTCTCCAGCATCGTTTTCCAGTGGCCCAATATCCACTTTCACCTCTCTTTTACATTCTATGTATCTGAAGAAACTTCTGGTATCCTCTTTAATATTACTAGCTAGCTTACTTTTGTATTCCATCTTTTCCTTTGTAATGACTTTTTAGTTGCCTTCTGCTATTTTTAAAAGCTTCCCAATCCTCTAACTTCTCAATAAATTTTGCTTTTTTATATTCTCCCACTTTGACTTATGTTGGCCTTGACTTCTCTTGTGTCATCTTTCCTTAAGAATACTTCTCCTCTTTGGGATGTATATATCCTGTGCCTTCAGAACTGCTTCCAGAAATTCCAGTCATTGCTGCTCTGCCATTATCCTATCCATTCTTTTCCATTCAATTTTGGCTATCTCCTCTCTCATGCCTCTGTAATTCCCTTTAGTCCACATCTGACTTTAGCTTCTCCTTCTCAAATTTCAGGGTGAGTTCGATCATATTATGCTCACTCGCTTCTAATGGTTCTTTTACCTTAAGCTCTCTAATCATTTCTAGTTCATTGCACAACACCCAATCCAGAAGAGCTGATTCTCTAGTAGCCTGCAGGCTTCTGTATCTCCTTCCTGATGGTAACGATGAGAAGGTGACACGCCCTGGATGATAGGGGTCCTTAATGATGGACGCCGCCTTTCTGAGGTCCCTGAAGTCCTTGTTTCAGCTTTCTACCTGGCTCCCTAAGATCACTCTGCAAGGGGCTTGTTTTGCTGTTGCTGTTTCATTGCTTGTAGTTTACTGTGCTCTTCCAAGCATTTTGGGCATGGTGTGGTGACACCAGAATGGGGGCTGCCCCCAGCACATCCTTCAGTGTGTTGGCTGTGAATGCGAATGCCGTGCTTCACTGTACGTTTCAATGTGCACGTGATAAATACATTATTCTGAGGTTCCTGAGCTACTGAATAACAGTTTTATAGAGGGACGGTTCCATTGGAGAAGACCGGGAGGTGATGACGACTGTTGATTGATCTGGGTTATTACAGTCATGCACGCAGGAGGGCTTGACGTTAACCGAGTGTTAACTGGCCACACGGCCCAGCTCCTGCTCAGATTCCGTTTAGATTGCACCGTGCCTTTTGAATTTGAGCAGTCACAGGGAGCCTGGTCACTGGTCTTAAATGAGTTTGCTGATCAGAATCAGGTACATTATCACTGACTTACAGTATTTGACATGAAATTTGTCAATGCAAGCAGGCAGCGCAGTGTTGCAGTGATCGGTTCAGGTGTCGACAAGCACTATGACGGAAAGCATAGAGTTAAATACTATCATAATGAAATAATAATTAGCTGGCACATGCATATTCACGAGCACAATTGCCGTATCTACTGCACTGCCGAATCCGTGTTGTGACAGGGCCCCCCTCTCCAGGCGCAGCCCCTGAGGCGCCACAGACCTGTGTCCGCTGGAAGTCTGAATAAGCCACTTGTCCAAGATGTCCTTCGCCGGGTTCCAAATACCTTCTTCTGGGCCATACCCTTCCCAGTCCACAAGGTACTGGACCTTACCACGTACCCTGCAAATTGCCAGGAGGCGCCGCACCGTATAGACAAGGGAACCATCTACCAGGTGCAGAGGTGGGGTGACTGGGGCCAGGGGAGAGGTAGTAACCGGCTTGAGCTGGGAAACATGGAATACTGGGTGGATCTTCAGTGATGCTGGTAGATGCAATCTATAGGACACCTTGTTGACAGCCGTTTCCACTACAAATGGCCCCACGTAGCGCGATGCCAATTTCCAGCTCTCGACTCTCAGGGGAAGATCCCTTGATGCCAACCCGACCTCCTCTCCTGGCTGGAATGGCCTTACCTGTCGACGGAGCCGATCAGCCTGCCGGGAACGCTGTTTCTGGGCGCGCAGCGGAGAAGCCCCAGCTCGTCTCCAGGTGAGTTTCTAGCGCTGGGTCAGCTGTTCAGCAGCAGGAACTCCTACATCGATCTCCTGAAATCGCTTCTGAAATTCAAAGGGAGACATATCTATGGAAGACGACCAGAGGTTATTGTGGGTGATCTCTGTCCAAACCATTTAGGAGCTCTGGGACATGGGGTTGGAAGAGGTAAGACAGCGCAGGGTTGTCTCCAACTCCTGGTTCACTCTGTCTGCCCATTAGATTGGGAGTGGAAGCCAGATGAGAGGCTGGCCATGGCTCCTACAAGAGAGCAGAAAGCCTTCCAAAAGCGGGAAATGAACTGTGGTCCACGATCAGACACTATGTCTTGAGGAAAGCTATGGATCCTGAACACATGTTGAACCATGAGTGTGGCAGTCTCATGAGCCGATGGGAGCTTGGGGAGGGCGATGAAATGGGCAACTTTGGAAAATCGATCCCCAATGACCAAAATGGTGGTGTTTCCATTAGTCAGGGGCAGACCAGTGATGAAATCTACTGAGAGGTGGGACCAGGAGTGGTGGGGCACAGGCAGTGGACACAATCAGGACGCTGGCATGATGTCTTGTTCTGAGCGTAGATGGGACAGGCAGATACAAAGTCGTGGACATCCTGGGACATAGATGGCCACCAAAAATTGTCTCTTTATAAACTCCTGGGTCCGTTGAATTCCCGGATGTCCAGCCAGACGGGAGGAGTGACCCCATTCCAACACTTTGGAATGCACCGCAGCAGGAACAAACAGCCCAGTGGAAGGTCCCCCAACTGGGCCTGGGTCTGACTATTGGGCGGCCCTCACCTCTGCCTCTATTCACCAGATCACCGGAGCAGCGATACGTGAGCGAGGAAGAATGTGTTCTGGATCGGCATTGTCCTCAGATCCGTCGAACTGCCGGGAGAGCACGCATTGGCTTCTGTATTCTTGCTGCCAGGACGATAGGTGAGGTTGAAATTGAACAGTGTGAAGAAGAGCCCATTGGGATTGACGAGGGTTGAGTCTCTTAGCATCCTGAATGTAGGAGAGGTTCTTGTGGTTTGTCCAGACCAAGAATGGATGTTCTGCCCTCTCGAGCCAGTGTATATCTGCCTGCAGATGGAATACATGGTTCGTGTGCAGACGCGGGTCTGAAGGCTGGAGTCAGCTCTGGTCTGGATGCAGGAGCATTAGTAGCAGAGATTGTCGGGGCAGCAGACAATGAGGACCTGCGAGATGCTGGGAGTTGGACTGAGGCAGCCAGAGGCTGCATAATTGCGCTGGCGAGAATGTTAACGACTGTCAACTGACGCTGGTTGTTCACAGCAAGTTCGCGGACGGTGGCCGGGAGTGCGGAAATTGCAGACAATCTGTCCGATTGTCTGTGGTGAGCTGTTCAACCGTTGTGGCTAGGGACGATACCTGTTCCTCCAATGAGACTGGGCTTTTCGGCACGAGGTTATCTGCCTCATTGCCTCCGTAATTTCACTCGGAACAGATTCTCATTCTCTCCCCCCTCTTCTCTCTTGTCCACCTTTGTGTGCTCGAGACTTGCTGTCACCGGGTTCGGATCTGGCCCAAGTGCGGAGTGAGAGACACTGAAGTGGGTCGGTAGTTCACAGAATTTAATGCAAACAGTGTTAGAGGGAAAAGAAAATGATAAACAGGGCTGTTAACTAAAACTCCCAAATGGAAAACGAAGTCTACACTATGGCTGAAAGCAATCACTAAATATAAAACGAATACTGTTAGTCCTCAGAATCAGTTGACTTGACAGTCCAATTTCTCAGGCAAGGCCGAATGCAAACAGGCAAGAAGCGTTGCTGTACTGGGCTCAAGTTTCAACAAGCAATATGACGGGGAGAGTGGAGTTAAATACTATCACAATGAAATAATAATTAGCTGACGTGCATAATCACGAGCGCCATTGCCGTATCTGCTGTGCTGGAGAAACTGGGGTTGTGACAGTATGGACACGTGCACAGAACTGGGACACACGTACAGAACGGGGACACGCTGACAGAATATGAACACACTCACAGAACGGGGATCCCCACAGAATATGGACACACGCACAGATCGAGGAGACACTCAGAGAAAATGGACACTCACAGAATGTGGACACACTTACAGAATAGGGACACACTGACAGAATGGGTCACACTGAGAGAATATAGACACACTCACAGAATATGGACACACTCACGGAATGTGGACACACTCACAGAATATGGACACACTCACAGAATTTGCACCCAGTTACAGAACGGGGACGTGCTCACAGAATTTGGACCCAGATATATAATGGAGACACACTCAGAGAGAATGGAAATGGGGGAAGGTTATCAGTACTCTTACAGAACTAACGGGGGTACAATTACCAATGGATCCCACTGTACATCTTCTAAATGATGACTCCCACTTTCCCTTATGGAAAAAACACGCAAAATCTGGCTGGCAGGCCTGACTGCAGCTAAGAAGATTGTAGTCCAGCGTTGGAAACCTCCTCATGATATTTCAAATACTCTCTGGCTTCGGAGATTTTTGGACATTTCTTACCTGGAACTTTCATCAGCAAGAGTAAATGATGCACAACCAAACACAATCTTAATGTGGACAAATTTGATATCTAACTTAAAAGATCTTTTGTTAAAATAGGAATGCTTTGTCTGTGTATGCACTACTATTCAGTTGGTTGGCGGAGGGGAGAGGGGGTGGAGGGGGGATGATGATGAAGGATGGGGGTGGCTGGGTTAAACAGTCAAAGTGTAGTTGGCAATTGGTTATATTGAATGTAATTTGTTGGTGTTGCAATAAAAAATACATTAAAAGAAAGAGAATATGGAAAGGCACAGGGACACACTCACAGAATTTGGACCAGGTTACAGGACAGGGACACGCTCAGAGAAATTGGACACACTCACAGAACCCAGAGAGTGGGGGCACAGTGACAGAAAATGGACACACTCACAGAATATAGGCACACTCAGAATATGGGTACACTCACCAGATATGGACACATTCACAGAACAGGGACACACTCACAGAATGGGGACACACTGACAGAATATGGACACACTCACAGAATGTCGTCACACTTACAGAACAGGGACACACTCACAGAATGTTGTCATATTCACAGAATGTGGACACACTTACAGAACAGGGACACACTCACAGAATATGGACACACTAACAGAGTTTGAACCCAGTTAGAGAATGGGTACACACTCACAGAATATGGACACACTTACAGAGCTGGGTTATATACAGACAAATTGCACACTCAGTTTGTCAGACACACTCATAGGTCTGGGTTATATACAAAGTTCACACTCAGTGTGTGGGGGACACACTCACAGGTCTGGATTATATACAGACAAAGTTCACACTCGGTGTGTGAGGGACACTGGAAGACACTGACAACTGTATAAACACCTGGAGAATACACAATCTCTGAGCTGTGAAAGAGCCACAGAGTCTGTTTGCACTCTCACAGAGCTCACAGGTCTGCGTTTGCACGTGGCAGGTGTATGTGAACAGTATTCGGACACGTGCTCAGGGCTGATTCACTCACCACCATTTGCGCTAACATGCATTCAAGGATGTGCCCACAATTGTCACCACACATTCCAGTGCCAAAATGCAAAACAACACAGAACACAGCCAACACCAAAACAAGCTCCTTTCCTCCCACACACACAGAAAGTCCTCCAGCTCCAGGAGAGGCCTCCCGTCTCCAGTCTGCAGGCATCTGCTGTCGGGCTTCAACTTCTGCACTTTCGATCAGCTCTGAGCTTTGGTATCGGAGAGGCAACGCTTCACCTGCGAATCTGTTGGGGTCATCTACTGTATCCAGCGCTCCCGTTGTGACCTCCTCTACGTTGGTAAATCCCAACATTAAATGGGGAACCGCTTTGTCAAGCACCTCTGCTCCCATCTTTCAAGAGCGGAATTTCCCGGTGACCAACGTTTTAATTCCCATCCCCACTCCCACGCTGAGATGTCGGCCCATGCCCACCTCTTTTGCCATACACAATGAGGCCACTGTCACGATGGACAGCAACACTTCATATTTCCTCTGCATAGCCTCCAAACCAATGGCATGAACATCAAATTCTCCTTCCGGTAAAAATTTACCTCCGCTTCCCTGCTCTTCTATTTCCCACTCTGGCCTCTCCCTCCTCTTCTCACCTGCTTATCACCTCCTCCTTATTCTCCCATGGCCCTCACTCTCCACCTGTCAGATCCCTCCTTCTCCAGACCTTCAGCTTTCCCACCCCACCGGCTTCACCTATCATCTTCCAGCTACTCCTCCTATCCCTCCCCCAACCGTTTTATTCTGATGTCTTCCCCCTTCCTTTCCAGCCCTGAAGAAGTGTCTCAGCCTGAAGCATCAACTCTTCAGTCATTTCCGTCGATGCTGCCTGACCTGCTGAGTTCCGCATTTTGTGTGTATTGCTCTGGATTTCCAGCATCTGCAGATTCTCTTGTATTTATGCACAAATGCAAACACAAACAGAACAATGTAATACATAAAAAATACTAAAATTCTATAAATTATAATAATAAATAAGTAAATATATATATATATATATATGCACACACACATAACTAAATATGTCGTGCAAAAATAGTGTTCATGGGTTCATTGTTCAGAAATCTGACGGTGAAGGGGAGAAAGCTGTTGCTAGAACATCTCAGCAGATGCACGTGCAAACACAGACACAAATGCAGATACAGTACAAGCAAATTATAGTTAAGCACACTCATGAAGCAGGAGTGCACACACAGAGCTAGGACACACTTACTGAGGTAGAGTATGGTGCTGAGAAAGACACAACAGTTGAGATGGGTCAACCATGCTGAGCTGGGGAGACACACAGACACACACACACACACACACACACACACACACACACACACACTCACAGACACACACACACACACAAACATACACACTCACACACACAGACTCACACACACAATCACACACACACAGACACACACATACACACACACTCACACACACAGACACTCACACACACACACACACTCACACACAATCTCACACACACGCACACTCACATACACAGTCACACACACACTCACACACACAGACACACACACTCTCACAATCACACACACACACACAATAAATTCAGGTGCACTGGTTAACCCAGGATGGAAACACAAGCCACTCAACTTGGAAACCGTTTTTGAGTTGGGAGACCTCACTGGTAGGTACACAGTGAATATACAGAAACAGAAATCTGGGGTAGGGTCCACAGAACACATTTATACAACAGGTACAAGCTTGGAGGGCCAGGGGGAGACACACACACACACACACACACACACACACACACACACACACACACACAAACACATACATCTTCTCTTGGTATATGTATTTCTGGCTGACCTATTGTATGTGTCATTACTCTGTTCACCTCTTCCATCTCTGTGCATCCTCACATCCAGAAAATTTAACAAATGAACTGGGTTGGTTGCCAGAAGAGAATTTAGTGAGAATGAGTTTTCAGACATTCTCCAGTTGAAGTGTAATGTACAAAGAAGGGAAGAAGCTTCTGAAATCTGGGCTGGAGAATTTCTTTGGTCAATAATTTTCCTGGTTCATGAGGTCAAAGTGATGGATCTCGTGTTGAAAAACAAACATTACATTGCGTAGAGGGATACACGGGGAAGAGTTAGCAGTGTGTTGTTGTTTAAAGATCAAACAAGAAAGGATGAAAAATACTTAGCTGAAGGAGATTCAATCTCAGGGGGTTTGATGTAGGTGAAATGGGAAGGGGAACAGTACCTTTAAAGAGATACTGTTTGCTTGTACCACTTAAAGATCCTTGAACAGATAACTAATTCCTCTAAGAGAGAACAGAGGGACAAGCAAAGCTGGAGCTCTCAAGATGACCGAAGATAGAGGTTTAAATTATACGAAGCAGGTTATTGACAATTAAAAGTTTGTGATACAGTAGAAAGTCACTGATTATGGAAAGTTTGTGCTGAATTCACAAAGGGAAATATGACAATGAATTAGGGACAGAAATAAAAGGGACCCGAGAGTCATAGTGTCAGAGAGGGACAGAGTGTGTGAGAGAGAGAGAGAGAGAGAATTGGATATATATATATATATATATAGAGAGAGAGAGAGAGAGAGAGAGAGAGAGAGAGAGAGAGAGAGAGAGAGATAGAGAGATAGTCATAGTGTCAGAGAGGGACAGAGTGTGTGAGAGAGAGAGAGAGAGTTGGATATATATATATATATATATATATATAGAGAGAGAGAGAGAGAGAGACTAAGAGTGAGGGTGAGAGAGATCTATATAGAGAGAGATAGAGAGTTACAGAGAGAGAGTGTGTGAGAGAGAGAGAGAGAGAGAGGTTGGAAACAGGCCCCTCGGCCCAAGTCTGTACTAACAATCCATCCACTCTAAAGCTGCATTAATCATATTATTATATTTGTATATCCTGAGCTGAATGTAATGAGCAAACATGCTTCCATCCCTTTTCCTCATCTGTGAATTCCAAGCATCAACATCTCTGTGAATAAAAAAGGATCTTCCTTTAAGTGGTGTAACTTCATCCTGGTCCATTTATTTGGCACCATGGTCCCATGTGTACACCCTAAAGTGATGCTGACCCACAATTTAACGTTCCTCGGAACATCTAATCTGCATTTTAGCATAATTTCCTTGTTTTTGTACTCCATTTGTTTATTAATAAAGCTATGGCATTTTAATATGCTCAGAAATAGTGAATGGGTAGTCAAGGGAAGGTTGCAGCTCATTTGAACCAAAGAAAAATGTCCCTGCACAGTCGGAGATCAGGACTGGCACTTTCAGCAGAGACTTACCTCCGCTGGAGAAACAGCTTTTTTGCCAGTGAAGCAGCATAAGAAGTTGTGGTGGTATTGGATGGGGTAAAAAAATAAACAGGACATTTACTTAATGCTGGTAGTTCTACTAATAGGATAGAAGCCCACAAAAATGCCAATGATCTGACTATCTCTGAGAGATACGGAAATGAGCATAGAACAACGTTCAATGGGTCAGTGAGTGAACATACAGAACGTACTTAATAAAGCAGCCACTGAGTATTTCTGTATGTTTAAAGTTCAAAGGAAATTTATCATCAAAGTACATATAACTCACTCTATACTATCCTGAGGTTCATTTTCCTGCGGGCATTCACAATGGATTAAAAGAAACACAATATAATCATTTAAAAGCTGCACACAAAGATGGACTAAACCAATGTGCGAAGACAGACTATCAAATAATAATAAATAAGTAATAAATAATACTGAGAACAAGAGTTGTAGAGTCCTTGGAAGTAAGTCCATGGATTGTAGAGTGTTGAAGTGAGTGAAATTATCCACACAGGTTCAAGAACCTGATGGTAGAGGGGTAATAACTGTTCCCGAACCTGGTGGTGTGAGACCTGATGGTAGAGGGGTAATAACTGTTCCTGAGGCTGGTGGTGTGGGACCTGATAGTTGTAGGGTAATAACTGTTCCTGAAGCTGGTGGTGTGGGACCTGATGGTAGAGGGGTAATAACTGTTCCTGAAGCTGGTGGTGTGGGACCTGATGGTAGAGGGGTAATAACTGTTCCTGCAGCTGATGGTGTGGGACCTGATGGTTGAGGGGTAATAACTGTTCCCGAACCTGGTGGTGTGAGACCTGATGGTAGAGGGGTAATAACTGTTCCTGAAGCTGGTGGTGTGGGACCTGATGGTTGTAGGGTAATAACTGTTCCTGAAGCTGGTGGTGTGGGACCTGATGGTTGTAGGGTAATAACTGTTCCTGAAGCTGGTGGTGTGGGACCTGATGGTAGAGGGGTAATAACTGTTCCTGAAGCTGGTGGTGTGGGACCTGATGGTAGAGGGGTAATAACTGTTCCTGCAGCTGGTGGTGTGGGACCTGATGGTTGAGGGGTAATAACTGTTCCCGAACCTGGTGGTGTGGGACCTGATGGTAGAGGGGTAATAACTGTTCCTGAAGCTGGTGGTGTAGGACCTGATGATTGAGGGGTTATAACTGTTCCCGAACCTGGTGGTGTGGGACCTGATGGTAGAGGGGTAATAACTGTTCCTGAACCTGGTGGTGTGGGACCTGATGGTAGAGGGTTAATAACTGTTCCTGAACCTGGTGGTGTGGGACCTGAGGCTCCTGCACCTCCTTCCTGATATCCTCAAGAGCTGACTTGCTTACAGAAGTTCAGGTCATGATATTCCAGTCCTTACTGGAGAGTGTGTCAGAGCAGTTTAAAGCCCAACATCTTACATCACGAGGATGTAAACTTTTGCAGTCAGTCAATGAAAATAAGACAATAAGTATTTGGAAAAATATGCGTCAATAAATGAAAATTAGCATAAAGTTATTCATGCAAGGGTTTGATTGAATGATCAGACTGCTGATGAATTAAGCAACGGGATCAGCTAATTTTGCACATAGACTTCCAAAAGATACATAGCAAAATTCAATCTCAATAATAAAACAATGATTAAAGAATAGACAGTGGGGGTAAGTGAATAGTTGTTTTCCAAAGTGGGTAAATGCAGAATGCCGTTCCCTTTCATTCAGCACAGGGACCACCATTTCTTTTGACGTAGATTATTGACCAGAATTTGGGCAAGAAGAACATCACCTCAAACTCTTCAGGTGAAAGAAACTCCCAAATGTTACAAACAGGAAAGAGAGTAGTAGTCTATGTTAGAAAGTTGTAGATGAGAAAGTGGTGCAATCATGTGCGATGAATGAAATTTGAGCAGCTAGATGATGATGATGATGATGCAGAGGTGCAAAGAGAGAGGACAGGCATTGAGAACTAAATGGTATTTTGGTCCCCTAATCTGAGGAAAGACATTCTTGCCATAGGGGGAATACAAAGAAGGTTCACCAGATTGATTCCTGGGATGGCAGGACTTTCATATGATGAAAGGCTGGATCGACTAGGCTCATATTCGTTGGAATTTAGAAGATTGAGGGGAGATCTTATTGAAACGTATAAAATCCTAAAGGGATTGGACAGGCTAGATGCAGGAAGATTGTTCCCGATGTTGGGGAAGTCTAGAATGAGGGGTCACAGTTTGAAGATAAAGGAGAAGCCTTTTAGGACTGAGATTAGGAAAAACTTCTTCACACAGAGAGTAGAGAATGTGTGGAATTCTCTGCCACAGGAAACAGTTGAGGCCAGTTCATTGGCTATATTTAAGAGGGAGTTAGATATGGCCCTTGTGGCTAAAGGGATCAGGGGGTATAGAGGGAAGGCGGTACAGGGTTTTGAGTTGGATGATCAGCCATGATCATACTGAATGGCGGTGCAGGCTTGAAGGGCCGAATGGCCTACTCCTGCACCTATTTTCTATGTTTCTATGTTTCTATTATGTTAAAAGGATTGCAGCAACTCAGAGAGCTTGGAAGCAATGTTCCCTCTCAGGTGTGCACATGTTGTTCCCTCTCAGGTGTGCACATGTTGTTCCCTCTCAGGTGTGCACATGTGCACGTGGACACATCATTTGCTACTAGGAAGGAATTTAAACTGCGCACAAAAGATTGTCACCCTCTACCTCATTGGCATGGTAAGTATATTTCATGATCGTACACAATCACATTTCCTTTTCTGGTTTCTGATGCAGACAACGTGGAGTTTGCAATGATTTGTCTGCAGAGTTTAGAAATGGCTTATTTATACTTTTATTGATATTATTGATTCACTGTGTTGAATTCCAAAGAAGCAAAGGGCATAAAGTGCAAAAGAACTGCTGGTTCATTTAAAGTGGAATGGCTTAAAGAAACAATAGAAACTGCTACACCGAAAGCTCATGAGGTCAGGAGCATGCAGCTACGAGAAATATTTATGTACAATACAGAAACTTGTGTTACCTGCGTGTATTGTCACGATGCTAAAGTTGCTGGAGAATTTGCAAGTGGGAAGAAGTGGAGTGATATTTGGAAACTTGACTTTTTAAAGCATCATTTAGCAAGCAAATCACATATGGACGGCATGCAGAAGCTCTGGTGAAAAAATCCTTCATTACCCACTACAGGCTAGCTACGTGTGTTTTGTGAGAGTGCAGATAAACAAGAGCAAAAGCGATCAAACCCAGAAGTTCTTTTGATAATTTTTTGCTAGCCTTTCTATATAATACCTTTCTATATAAAATTCAGTGCGCACATGTTGTTGTCACTGGGTATAAAAAATGCACAGCAGAAGATTTTTGTGCACTCTGGTCATTACAAATTAGAGGGGACATTGCTCATAAGCTACTGTGATAAACCAAGAGGTCTGCCAAAATGCCATTAGTGTCTCATGACTTTATTAACAAATGCATGGACTAAAGAGGCAGGGCTGTTATACTGAATATTTCTAAAATGCAGGCTCAACCTTCCGAGGAATATTAAATCCTAGGTACTACACCTTAGGATACATAGTGAGGTTTTGAAGGTGGTGCAAGATGAAAGGACATCAGTTACATTGTAGAGTATTTTTGTACACAAGAGTTGTTGGTGTCATGAATTACAAGAATGATGGAAGTGTTTTTGCTGGTCATACTCAGCAAAGAATTGAGAAGTACTTTAATAAAAAATGATAGAACTGATTTTTTTGTTCTTCAAAAGAGTTGTTACAGACACAATAGGTTAAAGAGTAAACTTCTAACATGCATTGCTCAGTGCACATTGTGCCCTTACCTGGTGTTTGCTCCTGCTTTGCAAATACTTCCTGAGAAAATCTGGAAGGTGGCCATTCGGCCTATTATATCTGTTCTGGCCCAGTGAGAGCCAGCTTTACCAATTCCATTTTCCAGCTCTCGGCCGATCACGGCTCCTTCAATAAACATCGAAGTTCAGGTTCTGCTTCTCGCAGCCTTCCAGGCGTCTTCCTGTAAGTGAAAACTTTTTCCTCATCTTACCTTAAATCATTCTAACAATTACTATAGATCTGCACCCCCTGTGTCTTTACCCTTCACCTGAGTGAAAACAGTCCCTCCTATCTGCTCTAACAGAACCTCTCATACATTTATACACCTCATGTAAGTCTCCCCTCAGCCTTCTCTCTTCCAGAGAAAGCAACTAGGTTATCTAATCGTCCATCGGAGTTAAAGTTTTCCAGTTCAAGCAGCAGCCTCATAAAACTCCTCTGCAGCCTCCCCTGTGAAATTATATTTTTCTTGTAATGTGCTGTCCAGAACTATATCCCGTACTAAGTGTTATCTAAGGTTTTAGATATTTCTCGCATAATGTCACTGCTGTTATAATCTTTGCCTTTGTCTACAAAGTGGAGCCGTCTATAAACCTTCGTAACCACTTTATGCACCTGTCCTATGATCTTTATGGATCTGTGAATATAAATGCTCCCCTCCTCTCACTGTTCTCCCATTTAATCTGTATTCTCTTGCCATGTTACAACTTCCCAAATGAAATATCCAGCACTTCGTCACAAAATCACAGAGTCCCTTCAGCCTACCAAATTCACACTGACTGACAACATCCCATTTACACTCCTCCTACATTAATCCTATTTTATGTTCTCCACGTCCCATCAAGTCCCCCTTAGATTCCACCACTCATCTGTACATTAGGGCCACATAGTTCCCTAAAGTAAACATAGTCCTCCGAGAGGCGCACAACCTTGTTGTGGTGTGGAGGCTCGTGTGCCTCAATGATCTGGAGAGCTCCGTTGGCTGGAGTCAGGGCTGTATGCCTTGGCTCTTGGTAGGGTCACCCATGCCAGACAGGTCCAAGGGTCGAGGCCAGACTGAGAGTGGTCCACCTGTCCTCCAGGTTCAGGGTTCAGCTGAGGGTTAACAACCCTGACTGGTAAAACAAAACTGTTAGGGAAACAGCAATGAAGAATCCTTCTACACCTGAGTGAGATGGTATTCCTGAGCCTCCACCCGGGACTTGCATGACTGACAGTGGTGAAAACCGAGTGGAACCTACCGACACAACAAAGGAATCCCTGAACACCACCAGAGATGGAGGACCTAGATGCTCCAGATGCCAGCAGCATAATGGGCAGTAACCTTCACGTAGTAATTGATAACTGATTTATTAATGTCCCATGTGCTGAGATACAGTGAAAGACTTCTGTACATATATACAGTGGTACACTGAGGTTGCACAAAAGAAAACAAGAGACAGAATGCAGAATGTTGTAAGTTACAGAGGAAGTGCACTGCAGGTAGACAGCTAGGGCCATGATGAAGTAGATCGACAGATCAAGAGCTGATCTTTACTGTAAGAGTCTGATAACAATGGGACAGAAGCTGGTTCATGCTCTCAAGCTTTTGTGCCTTCTGCCTAATAGGAGAGAAGAGAAGTGGGAGTGAATGGAGTGGGATGGGTCCTTGACAATGTTGCCTACTTCCCCACACAGCAAGAGGTATCGACACAATCAGTGGAGGGAGGATGGGTTTTTTGATGGACTGAGCTATGGATACAACTCTCTGCAAATCCTCCACACGTCTTTCCGATGTGGGAGGAAACCAGAGCATCTCGGAGAAATCCATGTGGTCACAGGGAGAATGTGCAAACTCCACACACACCTGAGATTAGGTTCAAGCCCAGGCTGCTGGTTCTGAAAACCCAGATTAGGATCAAGCCCAGGCTGCTGGTTCTGAAAATCCAGATTAGGATCAAGTCCAGGCTGCTGGTTCTGAAAACCCAGATTAGGATCAAGCCCAGGCTGCTGGTTCTGAAAACCCAGATTAGGATTAAACCCAGGCTGCTGGTTCTGAAAACCCAGATTAGGATCAAGCCCAGGCTGCTGGTTCTGAAAACCCAGATTAGGATTATACCCAGGCTGCTGGTTCTGAAAACCCAGATTAGGATCAAACCCAGGCTGCTGGTTCTGAAAACCCAGATTAGGATCAAGCCCAGGCTGCTGGTTCTGAAAACCCAGATTAGGATCAAGCCCAGGCCGCTGGTTCTGAAAACCCAGATTAGGATTATACCCAGGCTGCTGGTTCTGAAAACCCAGATTAGGATCAAGTCCAGGCTGCTGGTTCTGAAAACCCAGATTAGGATCAAACCCAGGCTGCTGGTTCTGAAAGCCAGTGGCTCGACCGCCGGCTCTGTGTGCCACCCCAAACCTCTCCAAGCTAGTTCCATTCATCATGTTTCTGTTTACTGACCAGGACAATTCAATGTCCCTGCAGTCTTTACTGCCCACTGTCAAACAACGAGACAATTTTTATATCATCTGAAATCTTCTTTATCGTGCCTTCTACAATTAACTTTAAACCATGCATATAAATTATACAAAGTATGTATTGAGCACTGCTGGTTGGACCTCTCTGGCGTCAGCCAACCAATCACAAAAGTGCCTATCAACCTTTAAAAGTTGCTCTCTGTCATTGAGTTCTGTTCTGCAGGATCTCATGGGCATCTATTTGTTCCGACCAGTCTGAAAATGGATCTCACAGAGAGTGCCCTTGTTCATTGACATTGCACCAGCTCACCGTATGTACGCTGTCCAGTCTCACTTTCCTGGTCAACGCTCACAAGGGCAGTTTTTCAGCGAGGCTGCTGTTCCACTTAGAAAGCAACATAGGACTGGACTGAGACAACATGGATTGATGAAAGGCTAATTAACTTTGTCAAACCTATTGGGGTTTTTGTGACTGTAACTTGCAGAATAGAAAACAGGAAACTATTTATATTGGTATTGGTCCTGATGAAAGGTCTCGGCCTGAAACGTCAACTGTTTACTTTTTTCCATAGATACTGCCTGACCTTTACTTTACTTTATACTTTATTGTCGCCAAACAATTGATACCAGAACGTACAATCATCACAGCAATATTTGACTCTGCGCTTTGCGCTCCCTGCTGAGTTGCTCCAGCATTCTGTGTGTGTTGCTTAGATTTCCAGCGTCTGCAGATTTTCTCCTATTGGTAATGGTGTTGGTTTACTATTGTCACATGTACCAAGGTACAGTGCAAAATCTGTCTTGCATACCAGGGAATTAACTTTTGGAAGCCCTCTAATAAAGTGGCTTACTTGAGGTTATTAAATAAAATGACATCACATAGGATAGGATTGTGGCTATGTGTTGATGTCAAAATGAGGGTGAGTTAATGAAGAGAGGACAGTAGAAATGAACAAGTTGTTTCTGGGTCAGAAAACTATTGGCAATGAAGTGCTACAGGGATCAACGGTGGGGTCCCACATGTTGTTCATCTGGGTGTGCTAGTAGAGCTGCCGCCTAACAGTGCCAGAACCCAGGTTCAATCCTGATGCCAGGCACTGTCTGTGTGGAGTTTGCATGTCTTCCCTGCAACCATGTGTGTTTCCTTCTGATGACTGAGTGTCTTACTCCTTCCCAAAGACATGCAGGTTAGTAACTTAATCAGCCACTGTGAATTAGCCTTAGCTTAGGTGAGTGATAGAACCTGGGGGTAGTTGATGGGAATGTAGGGTTAAGGTAAGTGGGTTGGACTCAGTGGGCAACAGCACCTGTTTCTGTGCTGTTCCACTCTCTGACTCTCTAATCTAGGTGTGTAATATATTGAGTTTATTGCCGTGGTCACAAGCACAATAAAATTCTACTTGCAATGGCATCGCAGAAGCAGAAATTACAAGAGAAAGATTAAATAAACATAAATTATCACATTTGTTTACAAAAAAGAGCACAATTAGCACAAAGAAAGACAAAGTCCATTCTAGTGTAAAGGAATCTGGGACAATGTGGTCAGGAAGTGGGAGCTGGCAGCAGGGGTCAGAGCGTGGCTGGGAACATGAGCAGCTATGCTCAGAAGAAGAGTGGGATAGGAGATGGTCAATGAAGAGTTCAGGGGCAGGGGCAGTGGTCGGAGGAGAAAACCCGGAGGTTCAGGGACAGAGAGAACTACAAGTTCCTCAAAGGGACAGTGAGCAGAGGTGGTGGGAAGTGAGGGGAGAGGCAGTGAGCAAGAACATGTGTGTGTGTGTGTGTGTGTGTGTGTGTGTGTGTGTGTGTGTGTCTGTGTGTGAGAGAGAGAGGTGGTGGGAAGTGAGGGGAGAGGCAGTGAGGCTGTGTGTGTGTGTCTGTGTTTGTGTGAGAGAGAGAGGAGAGATAGAAAGAGAGAGACAGAAAGAAAGAGAGAGAGAGAAAGAAATAAAGAGAGAGAGAGGAAGTTAAAGACTGTAGGTGAATGTGTTTTAGCCTAGAGAGTGGCATAATGTTTAATAAATACATTAACATTATTCCTAAAAGAATTAGTGCATCATTTCCTATTTAATTGTACATATTTTCCATTTTTTTACTGAGGAGCATTATTTCATTATACTATTTATATTAGTGGATCTGTAAAATTACAATAAGGAATAGTATTGTATAGAATGTGTTAATTTAATGGTTAAAGTGGTTCTGATGTTGAAACTTTCTGGCCAATGGACCTCAGTAGAAAAAGTCAGAAAGATCACAGCTCTGCGAAAGGTGAGAGGTGATGTCTTTGAAATAGAAAAAAATTGTAACAGAGCTTCACTGGGAGGGTGCACCAATGGTGTTTCCCTTAGCCGGGATCTCTACAGATCGGGTTGTAGCCGCAAAATAAAGTGTCAGCTATTCAGGGCTGAGAGGAAAAGAAATGTGTTCACCTGGAGGTAGTGAGTTTAGAATTCTCCAGCAAGGAGGGCCGTGGAGGATCAGCTGCTGAATTTGTTCAGGACAGAGATTGATAGAGTTTTTGATATTTGGGGAATAAAGGTGCATGTTGCTGGTGCAGGGAAGTAGTGCTGAGATTAGCAATGGCAGAGCAAACTGTTTCTGCTTGTGTTTCTTGTCCTGTGTTAAATAAGTCTGTCCAGTTCAGTGTTGCTGGCCCACTGTTTTTGACAGAGATTTTTCTTTTTACTACTCACAGAATTGCTCTGAATTCAGAGAAACATTCTTTGTTCACCGAGTCTGCCTTTGCTCAGGGAGTCCTAATGTTCTGTTTGTGTGCATTTATGTGTGAACTATATATGTGCATATGTGAATCTGTGTGTGTGTGTGTCTGTGTCTGTGTTTTAACTCTGTGTGTGTGTGTGTGTGTGTGTGTGTGTCTGTCTGTGCCTGTGTTTTAACTGTGTGTGTGTGTTTGCACATGTGCATGTGTGTGTCTGTCCGTCTGTGTGTGTGTGTGTGTGGCCTGGCTCTGTGTACGTGCTCTAGTCTAGTTCATCTTAGCAACTACTGTGTCCAAGATCAATATATCTATTAATATACTGTATCCTTATTTGGTGAGGGTGCCCATGGTTTCTCATTCTTGTTCATTTAGAGTTCTAGATCAGTTTGGCTCTCCTGATTAGTAAATGTGATTTGCTCAATGTGTCAATGTGTGTTTCCTAACATAATTTACATCCTTGCTTAGTGAATTAATATTAACTTAATATCCATACTTCAGTCATACCTCACTGTATTAACCATTGCCCCTTCATTTAGTGAGTATAGCAGTATTGAATGAATATCATCTTGTTGAGTGTGTGTAACCTCAACACATAGTAGGTATAACGTTACTTAGTCTGTATCTTTTTCTTAGCAACTGTGATGAAACTCGGTTGAGGGTCCTGACTCATTATCTATAGTTCGATGAGCATATCCAGTATTAGTGTGCCTTATCTTATTTTGAATGCCCTTACTGAGTTAGTTTGTCCTTTGAAGATGTTTGCACATATTATGTGTGTCCTTATTTCAATGCCCAAAAATATTATAATTTGGTGAATGTGTTCCAATTTATTTTTAGTTTATTTGTGGGATCAGGCGACTGATGGAAAAGTCTGTGTTTAAAATGTATTCCTTATACTCCTCGAGGTGCTGGTGGTGAGTCTGCTTCTGAAATGTATAGTGGGGCAATTCGACAGAGTTGTAATGTAGCAAGTTCATGAACGGAAGAACTGTTTTTCAAATCAACGTTGTTTGTAACTTGGAAACCATGTTGCTTCCTTGCCTCTGCAGCCCTCATCTTCCTCATTTGAGGATTTGGTAGGTGTTGAGGATGAGTTGCTTGATACATTTTACAGATGGTGCAAAGAGCAATGTGTCAGATCTTGTTCAATTAACACAAGAGATTCTTCAGATGATGTAAATCCAGAGCAACGCACACGAAACACTGGGTGTGTTTTTGTAGCCAATCAGACAGCATCTGAGGTTCAATTAATGCATTTTTGGTGAGAGCAGTGGGAAGAGCATACAAATTGAAGATGTGCTTAATGAGAACCCACTCATGGAACATTAATGAAGCACATTGGACTAACAGAGCAAGGCGACAAGTCTTGCGGAATAAGAATAACCTTGCCCAGAGACCCGCCCAGCTGTTCAAAGTTTCATCACTAGGGTCTGAATTCAACATCTCCTACGTACAGGAAAAGATTGAAAGAGTACAGAGAAAATTTACAGGGATGTTGCTGGGACTTGAGGATCTGAGTTGTAGGGAAAGGTTGAATTGGTTAGTAGTTTGTTCCCTGGAGTGTAGGAGAATGAGGAGAGATTTGATAGAGGAGTACAAAATTATGAGGGGTACTGATAGGGTAAGTACTTTTCCCACTAAGAGTAAGTAAGTCTAGAACTAGAGGTCATGAGAAAAGGGTGCAATACAAAATGCTTACGGGGAGCCCTGATGAGGAACCACTTCACTCTGAAGGTGGTGTGAGTGTGGAAAGAGCTGCCAGCAGAGTGGTGGATGTGAGTCCGATTTATTTCAACATTTAAGAGGAATTTGATTAAGTACATGAATGAGAGGAGTCTGAGGGGGCTATAGTCCAGGTGCAGGCCAATGGGACTAGACAGCAGAGACTAGATGGGCTGAATGACCTATTTCTGCGCTGTAGTACTCTATGATTCTATGACCAACATGGATTAGTGTATGCCCTCAGACTCTCTCCAGTCTCAGAGCACGGTAGTATGAGCAACACACAACAGTGCATGTTCTTGCCCTGTTACAATGCTCGATTAACCTGCCTTAACTTTACAGACCTATCTCAGCTGAGCGAATGTTCTTCCTGCCCACGTCTCGTTTTAGCTAGCACTTAAGGCTTAAGGCTCCAAAAGTAAAAGAAACAAAAACAAGAGAACACACAGATGAGTGCGAGGGGAAATCGGACTGTACTCTACACAACTCTCATCAGGCAAAACAACATTGTTGAAGAGTGACTGGAACTGAGAAAGCAGCAATGAACATGACATCACCACATACCAGGTCCATTAGCGTGCGAAACTTCCGCTTTACAATTTCCCTCCATCCCTCTGATTCATTAATATTGTCAATTCATAATGAATCCCGGCAGACTCCGCTCTTTAAAAGCGATGGCAGCCGAAGAGGTGTGGTAATGTGGGTCCGCTGTTCTCGGCACCTTTCTCCAGGAGAGCACGCAACGTCCCTTTCTCTCCCCTCGGAGTTCGTTCTCCTCGGCACTGATATATAATCTGCATTTTAAAATGTAGCGGTCTTCCAGTGTATTTTTTTTATTCGCAAAGACAGGAGCTCGCTGGGTCCACGTGATAATACACATGTTGTAATGAGAAACCAGCAGCGGTAATGTGTAATTCGCGGCTGGAAACCGTCGCTAGCTTTTAGACGAAAATTTAAAAAAAAATAATTTCTCTCCCAGGTGTAATGAGTCGGGAAACATTGACGTGTTTTCCTCCTCCAGTGAAGCGGGCGGATTCGCTTTGTGCGCGGACCGGCCCGGGTTAACAATCAGTCAGGCGCTGCTGCGAGCGGAATACTCTAGATGGACGTGGGTAAAGGCTGTGACAGAAAGGAACAAATGCAGATGCTTTAAAGGGTTTAGTAACGCCGGGATGCAAGATCAGCTCTGGTGTTGTTTGCAGGCTGAGCGGGCGAGGTGACGTTGAATGATCCACTCTCCCTGCCGCTTCCCGGAGGGGGGAAAACGACTGGCATCCTGGGTCCCAGCAGAACAAAACGCTGGAGGAACTCGGCAGGGCAGGCCAGTCACCATCTAAGGAGGGGAACTGGGCAATCGACGTTTCGGGAGAGCCATTTGCGTCCGCACATGCGGCTAGGCTCGCTCAGTTCCTCCAGCTCTTTGTGTGTTGCTCCGGATTCCAGCAACTGCAGATGCCCGTGACTAACTCGGGGGTCTAAAATTGACAAGATCCGGCGTGTAACTTGAGAAGAGGGGCTTCGTGTGGTCCCCTCCTTCCACAAATGTGCATCTCCTGACAATCCGTTTGAAGCCTGACAGCTCGAGCAAAGTTATTGGGCGATATTCAGACAAATTAAAGACACGTTGACGTTTAAGTACTTTATTTTCATTGGCTGTTAACGATTGAGCTGCAGATCGGGTTACGGACCGATAATTATCTCCGGTGTCTCTAGAGTTGGGTTGAAATCATCTAGAGGTGTGTTTTTAGATTCATTATTGAGGAAGTGGTGTCTGCTGATCGTCGTTTAACTGCCCATTCATCGCCGTTCCGTTTTAAGATCGGCCACATGAAAGAAGGGGTTCCTGTCAATCAGTGTGTAGGATCGGGGTCGGGGTCAGACATGGGGCAGGATAGGTAGGAACAGCTAGTTTACTTTCCTCTTGGATGTCAATCAATCAACTCTTGTTTTAAAGCCCAAGGCTTCGCGTTCTTTTAAAATTACATCATTTTTAATTTCCCAGATTTAAAAACCAATCAAATTTGTTGTGCGTGGAACTGGCAGTCACGTTGTATATTTCACTGTATAATTGCATAAGTTTGCATAGGCTCAATAAAGTGCTAAAATTGTTCTCCATATGGGACTTCTACAGAACCTTGGCGGCTGCGTGTAGTTCACAGAGCACATAAAGGTCCGGCGACCTCTGGTATTTTAATCTCTCCACACATGCTGCCCGACCATTTGAGTGTTTCCCGCGTTGTGTTATTTTTTTAATTTCGGATTTTTAGTATCTGCAGTTTTGGTTTCCGATCGTTAAACTTTTCTTTGTTCTTTAAGCATTTTTGGCTCTGCAAATCTATTGCGTTTATTCGTCCTCTGAATTAAGCCTTTCGCTCAGCCAATTCATGGACCAGTTTCTGAAGGTTTTCAATAACATGCGACAGAAAAGCACAATGGAATCAAACGTTGGCTAGTCCGGGCAAGTTAGCGGACTTTCTTCCCAAGGGAATTAATGAAACATATAATTTTTACTGTCCAGTAGTTTCTAATGCTAGCTTTAAAAAATATTTTACGTTCATTTGATTGTTTTGACCTGTTTCCTATCGGTCAAAGTGGAATTTAAGCAACATCCCGGGTTTTACATTACCACAATCC
The DNA here is from genome assembly GCF_963921235.1 of Mobula hypostoma. NCBI lineage: Eukaryota > Metazoa > Chordata > Chondrichthyes > Myliobatiformes > Myliobatidae > Mobula > Mobula hypostoma. The sequence goes on along the minus strand of NC_086123.1, from coordinate 2,999,127 downwards.
AAATAACTCATATTGACCCACGTTGCTATAGTACTGCACTATCCAATAATCACACTGAAACAGTTTTATTTTGTTTGTAGTCATTTCATTGTTATAGAGAAAACTACATTATCGTAAGATACATTTGGAGATCCAGGATGATACACGTACAACAGAATACGGTAATACCTGTACCGTCTTCCCCCGGCAGTTAATCTCATCAACCCTTCTAAGTGACCCGTTCCTATTACCTTAGCCACTGCACTGCAAACTACTTTTTAATGCTGGTTTACATTGTAAATATATGAATATTTATTCCATATACAAACTTTATTCGCTAAGGTTTCATATAATTATTTGTTCTTATAATTGTTGAATGTTGTATGTCGCGTCAGTGCATCACAGCAAATTCCTGATATATGTAAATATATATGGCCAATAAAGTTGATCCGTGATAAAATCATATCATCCTGACAGGTGTGGTTCGATTACCTTATAAAATTAGATGCCAATTAAAATACTGATTTTTATTTATGGTCGCTTTGATTTCTACATACATACAACGGTTACCACTGTCGATGGTTTGAAGTCTAACCGATGTCACCAATTAAATCAGGTCTTATTCAGCTAAAGGATTTACCAGTTGATGGTGATGCACAGGATAGGCCAACGTCCTAAAGAGAAAAGCGAAAGAAGATGGCGTATTTAAAGGACAGCGATGCAAATCAAGTAGCACACACAAAATGCTGGAGGAACTCAGCAAGCCAGGTAGCATCTATGGAAAAGGAGTACAGTCGACGTTTCGGCCCGAGACCAGTCCTGATGAAGGGTCTTGGCCCGAAACGTCGACTGTACTCTTTTCCATAGACACTGTCTGACCTGTTGAGTTCCTCCAGCATTTTGTGTGTGTGCTTGGATTTCCAGCATCTGCAGATTTTCTCTTGCTTGTGGTCTACATCAAGTTACTCGGCCTCGTGGTTAACCTTTCAAAAACGCAGGCCAGCATCACTCATACTGCAGCACCAACACATACAAAGCCGCTGAACCTTTTCAGATGATCTGCGTGGCTTAGTTGGGGTCTTGTATGTATCTGCGACCATATTACCTCCGTTGACTATCCCCTCCACCCACCCCGCCTACATTTGAAGATCATGATGGGTGGCGTTACAAAGAAGATGGGAAAATCCACTATCGTTCCGTTCTCATCGTATACAATTTTAGCCAATTTAGAAAGGTAACAGGCAACACTCGTAATTTTATTTAATCGGAATGTTTGTATTTTTAGTTCCTGGCTGGGTCCCGTCAGTCAAAAATTCAGCCTGGAGATCAGACCCACTGTTTGCTCTCCTGATTGGGGAAGGCTTCATTTGAAATTAAGTTGTGGAATTAGTGTGAATCAAATGTTCTTCGACGGGCGAGGAAATATCCCGAGCGCCGTCCTTCTCGATGCAATTTAATGTTTCGCCTCACCTCCCCCCCCCCCACCCAGGTGGCCAACAAACAAGTTACGGGGACTGCCCGCGTTGTGATCTGTACTGAGAACGGGCTTTTAATCTACTGGAATTTGCTTTAATGCAGAAAATGCGTGGTGTCATGAGAACGTGTCCTCTACCACCTCACCCCTTCCTACGGGGTCTCTAACTCGATGTTGCTTTTCCGTGGCGATTTCTCAGATGAATTAGCAAAATGATAGAATACTGCGATATTTATCCTTTTATTTGTATTGCTGTGAGTGGTTCCCAGCACTTCTGACCAAATTCTGTAGGCATAACGAAATGTTACAACGCTCTCTTGACTTGGGTCGATGTTGCCCCCTAACATTCAGCAAGAAATGGGGCATCAGCTGTGCTATGACTGTCCAAGTTAGTACCTAAGTAAAATAAAAACCAAAAGCAACGTGGAAAAAGCGCAAACAATGCGAATTAACTACGCAGGTGGAAAGTCCAGATAAAGCAAAAAAAAACAATGTGATCTTGATACCAACTATTCAATTTAATGTCGATATTCGTGGGTATAAGAGTTATGCACAACGTGGCTTAAGGACGTCTGGAATTTACGTGGCCATCACGCGTATAGCGTGAGTGACTTGAATTGGCCGATGATTCTGCTCACAAAAAAGTCAGAGAAGGGGACATTTGTTTTTACCTCACAGTCGCATTCTTTGGAATTCTTCTTTCTGTAACTGCGGCCCGAGTATTTTGAAGCAGATGTAGCTAACGGTTTAAACACTGGGGTGAAAGGTTACAGCCGGTGGGCGGGAAAGCGGAGCTGATGTTAGGCAGGATCAGCCTCGAATGGCTGAACAGGATTGAGAGGTCGAAGGGCTCGTCCCTAATGCGCATTGTTCAGTCAGTGTCCGTGGTCCATTTTCTGGCCCTGATTGATGGTCAGAACAAAAGGGATTCAGAGCTGTCAAAGTTTCCAGGAACACAATCGCTTCCTTTAATGTGCATTTCGGGAAGACCGTGCAAACGTTAGAAGACAGCGTTGCAAATCTGCTTAAAACATGTTTGCCGTATTAATAAGCAAGCGCGCTACCACTAATGCTATAATAAATATTTACAAGTCTTTGGTCAGACCCCAACGAGAGGGGGCTATGCTCTCTCCAGAGAGCAGGAACTGCAGCCTCACGCCCCGTATCACGCAGTCCTGAGGCTGCTGAACCAGCCTGGGTATCGTCACCCTTTGCACTGATTCCACAACCCATGGACCAGCGTTCTCTGTTACTGATTGACCTTTTTTTATTATTCCCATTTTACACCGTCTTTTATAACTGATGACGAGTCTTTGTGTAACACACATAAAAGTTGCATGTGAACGCAACAGCAACTTTTATGTGTGTTGCTTGAATTTCCAGCATCTGCAGAATTCCTGCTGTTTGCGAGTCTTTGTGTATAGTTTTTCGTTGATTCTATTGTATTTCACCGTTCTACATGAATGTTTGCGAGATATATGAACTTGGATAATAAATGTACTTTGCACTGGATGCCATATTACAGAAAGCTTCGGAGAAAATGGAACGTGATTTTTCAAAGCGGGTGCGAAGGATGAGACCGACCCGAGTACACTGCCTAAACTGGCCGGTTTTCTCGTATTTGATACAAAATCAAAGCGGCTATTCAGCGAGGGCGAAACTGTCGGCTGGTGGCTAGTAATCACATTCAGTCATGACCCAGAAGGGTCTTTCAAAGCTGGCTTGAGGTACTGCGTCTGGGGCTAGTATGGATGAAACAGGGATGAGTATTGGTTTAAATTAACTCGTGAGGTTCCATCAAATAGCCGAGGCATGTGAGACGGACCGAATAGACAGGGGGGTGGCGGGTACACTACAAGGAATGAGATTGAGATTGCAACTTGGATAGAGGGGCATTGAGGATTTCGGAAGCGATTGACGAACATCTTGCCGCCTTGCGCATGGCATTCTAGAGGGCTCGATCTGTTCCCACCACGTATTTTGGCTTGGGGGGGGGGGTTGTTTGCGCCTTGTCCCACCCCTCCTCCCAGAACTACCTGCGCAAACGCTACAATGCGTTGTGAGGGGTTCAGGACTGCCGGGGGCGGGGGAGCTGGACTGGAGAGTGTGTGTGTGTGGGGGGGGGGGGGCAAGGTGCTTAGTGCGGCGTGCCGAACCGGCCGGCGGCCAGCCGGTGAGGGATTGGTAATAGTGGAGCCCGCACAGGTGAAGGGAAGCCGAGGAGACTGTGCGAGCTCTGCAGCCCTGCTCCTTCACGCCGCAACAAGTATCGGAGGTGTAGATTAGAGGGTCCCTCAGTGATCCGGCTAGACCGATGCAAAGCACGGTCCTTCTCAGGAACACCCGTTTGTGATGCTCTAACGTGTTCGCTTCCCGGTTTAAATGACACTGGCTGTGGGCCTCACCATGGGCATAGAGACCGCGCCCCGCCCCACACACACCAGGTGGCACCATGCGGCGCACTACCCCGCCCACTAGCCGCAAGGGGGGGCCACTCGCAGAGCGATTGAACCGAGTGAGTTTAAATGGATCACAGCCCCCTTCCACCCCTCCCCCCACCATTCAGCACCGCAAATTCTTGCCGATCGCTTCACGCCTGATTGTCCATCCCATCCCTCTCCAATTCTGAAAATGAATCCCGAGCTGATTTTAGAAAAACAAACGAGCCATTGCAAAGCCCACATTGTGAGCCGGCCGTGGTGTGGTGTGGTTGCCCGCTGGGGATAGGGTCGGCCCCCGCGCTGCTCCCAGGCCTCCGGGGGTCCTGACCCCGTCCGAATTTCAAAAGCCGCTACCACATTCCAGCAGCTGGCGCGGATACTGGCTGCCCACTAACTCCCGGGAGGCCAGTCAATTTTTAAGAAAAAGCCGAGGCCTCTTTCCCTTCTCTTCACTCTCCCCAGCCCCCCCAAACGCGCCTTCTTATGCGACTGCCTCTCTCCCACTTGCCCGGAGCCCGTTTCCTGACCTTGCGCGGGCCCTCGGCAAACCGAACTACAATAAAGTGCACGGTCAAAGTTAGGTAGGAGGGTGGGGGGGGGGGCCATCAGTGTCCGGATTGTAACTGATCCGGCCGCCCGGCAGCGGCGGCCATTTGCTGTTGTTGCCACATCTGTCACCACCAAACGCCATAACCCTTCCCTTAGCAGTGCACGGTTAAACTTGCAGTAGGTGCAAACATCGGGCGGCGCTCGGGATCAGGATCGACCCCGCGTCTTCCGGCTACCGTGCAGCAGCTTTACACGCCCCAAAGACTGGCGGGAGGGCGTAGCCGGTTTGCCGCGAAATTTAAAGCATGTGCTCATGGTCTCAAAAGCCACCGGTCCCCTCCCAGCTTAGTCACCTTTGGACAAGACGTGAGCAGCCCCGAAGGCGGTACCAACCGGAGGAGAGAGGGGCAAGAAGCGACCATTAAAACAGTCGCTGTGAATGTAGGGCGTTTCATCGCACCACTGGCAACTAGAGCATTCTTACAATGAAATAGGAACGGAGCAAAAATGATGGCCCTTGTCAAAGATTCTTCCGCCTCGTCACTTCAAACCGTTCCCAGGTCACCTAACCCGCGTGGGGGTTCAGCTCCCGCCCTGCTTTTCACGTGGACGGGCCGTATTTCGCCGGTGACCTTTCAATCCAGCGAGTGGGGCTGCGTCAAGCGACTGACGCTCTTTCAATATTGCACTGCTTGCGTTAGATACACAGTAGCGCAATAGTGACAGAGCCCCAGGCGCCTGGGCAGGGAACCAGTCACGGTTACCCAGCTTGTCCACGCCCTAGCCATTCGTTACTGAATACCTAACATGACCATAGGCTTCTTTTTTTTTAAAACATAGTCGAAACTAGAAACAGAAACCCTTCGCCGACCTCAAATTCACTCACAGTCCGTGTCTATTTATGTCCCAATTTGTTCTCTCCCCCCCTCTTTAATTATCAGAATAATTCTATTCCCCCTCACTGCAGACTCGGATGTTTTGCGGAATAGCTGCTGTCGAGTTCAAAGCTTTTCCGGTCATTTTTCGCTTTAGCTGTACGGGGGGGAGAGAGAGAAAGGGGGTTAAAGTGCACATTCACTCGATGCTGTGTTCGGTTAGGGTTAAGGTGGGGGGTGGGGAAAAAAGGGGGTGGTAAAGTCTAGATTAGCGAATGACTTCAATGAAACTCGGGGAATGTTAAAAATCCAGTCCCTCCCGCACCAGCCCAGCGGGGCCTCCGAGTCGAACAGAGGCAGCAGACCACCTCAAATCGAGAGCCGAGCCCACCCACTCAGCCAGTCCCCGCTCCGGCTAACGCAGGGCTCGAACCCGCCCCCTACCGGCCGTACACAACCGCTGCAGCGCGGGAAATGTAGCCCATCGCAGGCTCTGCGCTACAGCAAGTGATACACAACGCAAACGGCGCCAAGCGTCACGTGCGAGGTTACTCAAAGTAGTCCAGGTTTCGTGTTTGTTTTTAATGCTGGCGGGTGGCGATAGGACACAGAGCCGAAACCCTATAAGCGATATTGCACTACTTAAGCGAGAAATTCAAAGCAGACGCAATATAGATAGGGTCCCGGCTCCGAGAACCGTTTCTTCTCATCTCACCTTCCGCATCGAATGCGTCTCACTTCGGGCGTCTACCTTCAGTACAGAGGACCTTCCAATACAAAAGCGACATCCCAGGTTTAGAAAACAACCCAATTCCCTTACATTCCAAGCGCATCTTTAATAAAACTACTGACGGCCTAAACAGGCTGTTTATCGCAATACTTTCATCTTCCCAAACTGAAATTTTTAGCCTTACGACTGAGATCAATTGATAACTCGACACAATATGCCAGAGTTGGTGTAGGTCGAGTGGCGGGGGGGGGGGGGGGAGAGACAGAGAGACAGAGAGACAGAGAGACAGAGAGACAGAGAGACAGAGAGACAGAGAGACAGAGAGACAGAGAGACAGAGAGACAGAGAGACAGAGAGACAGAGAGACAGAGAGACAGAGAGACAGAGAGACAGAGAGACAGAGAGACAGAGAGACAGAGAGACAGAGAGACAGAGAGACAGAGAGACAGAGAGACAGAGAGACAGAGAGACAGAGAGACAGAGAGACAGAGAGACAGAGAGACAGACAATCTTTTAATTCATGGATGCCCGAGTGATTCATGGGGTCTCCCAGGGGCCCGTCTTGTTCTTTACATTCATGGACCATAAAGATTCCTCACGTTCCACAAGGCACTGTCAAAAGGCGCCTCTACTTTGATCATTATCAGATTGCACAATCCACTTGGCGAAACCCAATGAAGAATGTGCGCTTTTTACGGCACCCAGCACAGGGAGCAAGATGGCAGTAGGGAGCTCATTAAGTTTAATGCATAATTCCTAGATCATTTGACCAATTTGCGCTCTGATTTTAAGCGGGAACACACAAGGCCGACTCCCGTAGGCAGGATCTCAGCCAAGTGCAGCATGAAGTCTAGAGTTGCTTTCCCCACTAATTTGTTCAGGTGAGACAGCGGTGGGAAGATGGGCGCTCACTCTAAGCACATTGGACAATGGTGGAAGCATTTCACGGTAGATAGAGACAACGGTTCGAGTTAGAAAGCATGCCATGGCGCTTCTAATCCCCCAAATGGGGACTACCCTTATGTAGGGGATTGGGGCGGGGTATCTGCGCAAAACTGGCTCTCTCTACACGCCCCCCCCACTTCCGTCCCCTGATCATTTCGTTTGAAAATCGCCGTAGTCTGACTACACAGAGCCCAAACCCACAGGTATTAATGTTGTTGTTCAAGCTCTAAAAAATGGATAATTGAGTATTCCAAGAAATCTTTGTTAAAAATCCTAATACGGCCAGGACTCAAATGATTTAGATAATGCTGAGAAACACTGAGTCTGGGGTACACAAAACCCTCAGATCGAAACGTAAGACTGCCGGGGGGGGGCAATTTTACACTTATAAACGATTTCTGCTACTGCGTGCTTTCTCGTTGGTATGCTGAACAAATGTTCTGTTTTTTTTAAACTTCCTTTACCTTTAAAATGGATAGGTGTTCCCAGCGTTAGACGGAGGGAAAAATCTCGGCGCTTATACGTGATAGAATTGAGGGAATAGTCGGATAGCACAGCGTACAATGGTAACAAGTACTATATTAAACGTCCAAAAGGAAAAAAGTCTCTCACAACACTGAACTTCGCGGCCTTAAAATCTACCTTTAGTATGAATTGAAATCAGTCACAGCGTCGAGAAAAGCGGGGGGTCCAAGAAAGGCAAATAACAACCTACTCGAGGGGGCCAGTTTTACTATTACTAGTACAGGGGATTATAAACAATTACCTGGTTTCGGGGTGTTTGAACTGGGTCCTTTTGTCAAATCCGCTGAATTAGGACAAGTGGCAGAGAGGAAAGGCCCTGGCGGAGAGAAGCGACAAGGGCAGGAAGCGCCGCCCGCTCGGAGCCGGCCCCGGCCCCGTCCCAAACCCGATGACTGACAACCACTCCAGCCAATCATTATCCAAGCGCAGCGAGCTATTAAATCGCGAATATACCACAGAAAATGTTCCAATTTGAACGCGTTAAAGAGGCAAAACTCAAAGTTGCCATTTTACTTGGCGAGCCGAGGCGAGGAGACAACGGCTCACTGAGCGGCCGCTCCCCTAAAAACAGGGCGATAAAGGCCAGCATGCCTGCGGCATTTTAAAACCTCGCAAAACCTGAGCCTGGTCCAGTCGGTGCAGCGAACCGTGGCTAGAAGAAGCAGAACAGAGCGCTTCCAAATCAAAGTCTGACCGCCGCCTATACAGACCCGAGAAGCACGGGGAATCGAGTTCTGAACTGCGAGAAGATGGAGGCAGTGGGCCTGGCGAGTGTAGAACACTGAATATATCCCGTCTCTCGCTATATTTAGTCATCTGCCGTCGGAATTCGGCAGCACACACCGGAAACGACACAGGGTCTGCAAAGACCAACGCGTTCTGTGCCACTCGACAAAATACTGAAATATCCCCCAACCACAAAATGAGCACTTAACAGTAAAACTGAAGCGAAAAAAAACTAAGAGCTGGTGACTAGTGTTTGTGTGAAAGTTGTTCCAGGGATGAATCAGATGATGTGGCAAACGGGTTCGTCACAGGATCGGAATGAGCAAAATATTTAACCGACTGGAGCGAGGGAAGTAGAATAGGGTCTGAGTAGCAACTGCGTTAAGAACGGAGAGGCCCAAAGCCCGGTGGCATGAGACGTCGTGATATCCGATCAGGTCACTCACTGGAACCTACCTTCGACTTGCTTCAGTTTACTACATCTCAAATATGTTCAAATACTGATGTACCCCCCCCCGGCCCGTATCACTTCGAGGCCTCAATTTTAGTGGGAAATTGTGTAGCTCTTTAGACGTAACCGGGCGTGGTTTGAACAAGAAAAAGCGTCAACCCAGTGTTACGTTTCCTAAACACAACAGTGCAGAATTTACACCTGGCTGTTTACAAACAATACCCTCGCATCATATAGAACTATTACTAGATGCCCCGTTTGACCTTTACCTCAGTCACCCACAAACGCGTGTAACAGAAAAACGTTAGCATCGCACTAACTCGTAAAATTAGGTTAAGAGTTCTATCAACGATATGCCCAATTCTAACAAAGTTACGGTTCGAGCAAGATTAAAAATGGCATCAGATTGCCGCCAAGTTAAAGGTAAACATAAAAACCACTGCCGGGTAAGGCAGTTCCACAGTCAAATGCAACCAAGATAATAGCAAATTCTCAGGCCAAAAGCAGAGCAAAGTGAACATCTCCTTTCCTGTGATTATTCTTTGGTAGCACAACAGTGGAAAATCGGTCTCTGAACTTTTCAAAACAGCTTAGATAACTTTTAGATTTTGCTAACGACTGCATCAGAAGTAGTTCACCACAGCTGTAGCAGAATATACAAGTTAAATGTTTTCAAACATACCTGCAGGCCCCCTCGTGTGCAGTCAACATGGAATTACCCCGTACCCAGGGTTTCTAAACTGCACGTTTAAATAATCTGACCACTTAAAGGTTACAGATCGTTTAGATCTCTCTCCGCTCCCTAACCCTAAAGTAAAACTCAAACAGGAATTCTGCAGATGCTGGAAATTCAAGCAACACACATCAAAGTTGCTGGTGAACGCAGCAGGCCAGGCAGCATCTATAGGAAGAAGCGCAGTCGACGTTTCAGGCCGAGACCCTTCCGTCAGCGAATAAAATATACTATGAACTGAATACAAGAGAGGGCCAGCATATTTAAACAAAACCTGCGGTTGGCGCTCGTTTACCACGACAACGGATTCCTGTGATTTTTTTCCGGGGTTGGGGTGGGGGGGGGGTAGCAGAGATAGTAAAGATAGATCATTTCAAAATGAGATCAAATAGCTACAAGCCCAAATGCGTCGTGCGGGGCCGAGCTGATACGCGCAAACCACTACTCAAAGCGAATCCGCACTAGCCGCGGGGCTGTGCGGTACATTCCACACCATCCACTTCAAAAACACTCAAGCAAGCTCTTACACGAAATCTTCAACATGCAACTTTTAAAAAAAAGAAAACTCATCAGGCGAGCTGCGACCTGTAAACGGACGGTAGCGAACTACGTATGTTTCTGTCTCACTGAAGCAGACAGACAGACCAGACCGCCAGCAAGCTGCCAGCTCACCGTGGCCAGGCACATTACTTGTCCGTCTCGCTACAAACACCCCGGGACAATTCCGACCGGCATTTGCTTTAAAAAGAAATCGAATTTTTTTCCTTAAAAACTCCACCACAAGGATTTACCCTCCCCCGCCCGACAAACAGCGTGACCTGCCATCCGATACACTTTAAAAACAACCCCTCCCCCCCTTTCCTCAGAACCATTTTCCACCCACTCCCAGAGAGAGCCACGAGGCCCCACCAAAACGGCAGTTTCGGTCTCTATTAATCTACCCCCACCACCTCGACGGACGCCGAACAGCAGCAGCGAAGAGGTACTCTCGAGAGAATTCACCCCCGATTAGGTCTACAGAAAACTAACTGGACCGCTGCACCCCTCCGGCACCAGCTCATCCAGGCCCCGTATTGTTTCTTCCCCTCCCCCCCCCATCTTGGGAAACCCACACGGTAGGTGGGCAAGAATACCAAGCATTTTAACGGGGAACCAATCGCTACACCAAAACAAAGTGCGATAGATCCATTTTTTAAATGGCAGCTGTCTACACAAAGCCTCTCACTTTGTTTTAACGACGTATATTTGTGCAAAGCATCCACCCAGATGGATGAATTCCACTTGTCACACGCAAAGCTTTCCATTATTCATGTATGGGTCACGACTTTAAAACAGTAGCTAATACAACCATTAGTTAAAACCCCAATACGATTCAACAATGGTATGTTTCAATATCATTGATATCAGCAATTGTGAAATAAACAGAAAGGGTAGCGCGAATTTTGGGTATGGACACATTTGGGGTTGAAATCACTGATGATTCCTGCGGCTGTGTGATACAAAAGGGATGAAAGGGAACTTGAGAAAAGTTGGAATGGCGCTAATTATACTAAATGGCACGAGGGAAATTCAACCTGTTGTGCATAAACATCCCATTTCATTCAACTTTGCAAAATGAAGTAAATAACCGGAATTGAAAAGTTTACAACCATTCAATACATGCAATGAAACAAAAAGACATAGACAAGAGTCTCAACCGGGAGAGCGGTTGCACTTTCCCCATATTTAGTCATAGGAAGCCACACTCTGACCATTCAGCGATCTTCCTCCTCCACTGTGTCCCGGGGTGTCGGCGGACGTGGGGCTCGGCTCGGCTCGCTCTCTGCTGCCCGACGCTTTGACAATACTATTGCACTGCTTAACTGTGCCAACAGTAGTGCAATACGGTCAGAGCGCACGGCAGCAGTCAGTCCTGACCCAGGGCTCAACGCACTGTGGGTTAAACCCAACTCCAAGCCCTGCATCAACAAACTATACGACTGCCAGGGAAGTAGTACGATCTGCGGTAGCTTCCAGCAAAACAAATTTACACAGCAAGCGTCAGAATGGTAATATTTCACACAAAATCCACAGACAGGCTAATTCTGACGACTTATATTTTGTATTACAGGCGAAAAATTGTATCCCGAACTGATCAAGGAGTTTGGTCAAAAAGGAAACGCACAAGAGATTCAGTTGTACAGTTGACATGCACGTCGTAGGAATGTTTCATTCTTTCCATAGTTCACGGAGAGAAACTGGGGCGGAGGACTTCCTGCAAGCCAATGCCCTTTTAATATTGCACTGCTCACCTCATCTCAGTAGCACAACATGAAAAGGGCCCCGGACAACAGACTTCAATGAACAACGTGAAAAATCCGCCAACTACAAAAATAGAAGCGGGGCTCTCCAGCTAGTTTCAAAACACCAATAGAAAAGCTCATAACACGCCCGGAAGGAAGGACGAGGGGGCTTGCCTGCCACCCCGACTTTCAGGAGAGAATAAAGAGCAAAACAACCTGAAACAGATAATCAGATCAGATAAACCACAAGTTCTTACCAATTTAGGTTTTAAATTAAACCCTGATACAATCAATAGTTTAATACAAGTTAATCAATAAAAATGAAATATAAACAGCTTAGCACGGCGAAATCACAACAGCCTCCTGGTCTACTGAAAACGTCCTGAGCAGTCCCTTCACTGCGCCGCACAAAAGTTGCGAAATGTGATTACTTAACGTTACCAATGCCTCTGTAACTCACGCCGTAAACAACCATTCACGAATCTATAAAATCAGGAACTGCAAAGGGTGTTGGCGGTGGAAAGAGGGGGAAAAAATCACCAGTAACTTGTTGAAAAACACACGTGGACCCCCGGATTTGCAGCCTCGTTGGCTCGGAGATCGCAACCCAACCCGGGAAACGGCTCTTGTCACTCAAGTTTCGCAGCCCGAGGCTTCGATGGAAGCAGCGGCTTGCCGTCCCTTTAAAAATAAAAGCGGCGCCCTCTTTATAGCGAGGGTTAAAAGCCACAGCGGGTGGCCTGGGCGCCTTACACTCGGCTGCCAGCCTCAATAAAATAAATGCAATCCAAAACAAAAGCATTTAAAATTTGACTCACTCTGAAAATAAGATCGCCCCGTGTGCAGTTATATCGCCTTGTCCGGCCAAGTTGTCAGCGCAGCTGGTGACACTCCCGGTTGCGGAGGTGAACCCTACTCTACTTATCCGTACGTTCATCTATTTTAAAGCGACTAATATTCCCAGTGTGCGGGTTTTGAGGGGCGGAGTACTTTGAAACGTTTTTTTTAAAAAGACAAGCCATTGCATAACGTCCCCTCCCCCTCCTCGTCTCTCTCCCAGCTCTGTTGAGAGGCTCGGGGTCCGTTTAAAGCCCCCCTTCTCTTTCCTTTCTTTTTTTCCTCTGTAGCCCTAAGCTCCCGCCATTTCCATGCAATCACCCGGATGATACTCACAAACCCCCAACAAAAAATGCTGAATGGTACCTGCAAGCACAAATCTTTTTTAAAAAAATACAAAAATCAAATAAATAAACGCAGCTCAAAGTTGCAAAAAAAATGGAGGCAGTCGTTGCAACATATTTCCAAACTTTGCCTGGCCGACTCCGCCCGCTGCATCCTCCCGGACTGCCGGGGAGAACGCGCTGCCGACGGCTCCCCTTTGCAGAGGAGGGGGGAAGACCGGAGGGGAGGAAGGAGGCGAGGAGTCGGCTCGGTCGGACGGCGCGCGCGCGTGCTGCCGCCGCAGCTCCGCCGCCTCCATCTTCAGCACCTTCCGTCCGGCGCCCCGCCCCCTCCCCTGCGCCATCCCGCTCAGCCCATTGGCTGCCGCCGCCGCCCGCCCACCTGACCCCTCTCCCTATTGGCCGGCCGCCGGGGACGTCGGTGTCAGCGGCGTGCCGCCGATTGGCTGGGCTCTGGGTTCCACATTCCAGGTACACGGCGCGAGTTGCCCGCAAACGTTCCACGCACAGTAACTGGGGGAGAGCCGTCCATTCACAAAAAAATCCCAGCACGCTCTCTCCCTCCCCGCCTCCAGCCGCTTTTGTTTTTTTTCGCTCGCATTTCTTCCTGTGATTCCCCCCCCCACCCCCGACTTTTTAAAAAAAAATTAGCAGCTCGGGGAGGAGGATGCAGCTCCCCATTCCCTTGCTCCCTTTCTGAAGTAGGAGAGGAACCAGTGAGCTGTGAAATCCAGCATTCCTGTCCGATGGAGCTGAATTAATGGTGTTGTAGAACAGAAAAAAGGACCCGCATTTTTTAAAATATCTCTATATTCTTTCTTCCTCCTTTTAATCTTGCACTCTCTTTCCTCACTTCGTGTCTCAATCTCTGTAACCAGGTTTCTCTCCTCCCCCCATCCTTCTCCCTTGCCATTCCAACTCCTTATCTTTGTAAAGCTACCAAAATGCAATTCTCGGTTGCATAGAACCTTGCATGTTTATTTACATTTATTTGAACTGCTTTGGAAAAACGTGAATTAATCTATAAAACGAATTACTCCTCAACACTTCAAATGATGCATTTTACACAACTTATCAAATACTGTACTCAGAACATTTCAGTGAAAGATGAAAATGACAATTCACTGTCGTTTTTTTTCTCTAACACGAGTTACTCCCCTTAGTTAATGGGAAGGGAATTGATTTATCTTCGAAATTTACCCTTTAAAATGCATATTTCTGCAATGATTAAAAAATCATTTCCACATTTGTAGAGGGGAAACATTAGGGGTTTGTAAAGTAACGTCTCGAATTACTGTGGTTAAAATTAAATTCAAAAGAGTTCCCCCAAAAAGTCAAGATTTTCAGTCGTTTTTAAACGTCGCAGGAATCAATTGAGTAAGAAAGTAAATTCTAAAAAGATACACAAAAAAAAACAACACCAGTTTGCTTGGATGCATTTTGCTACACCACGTGCGCTCGCCGTGTTTTCACATTTCTTTCACGAGTCTTGTGTTTAACACAACCTTGTGAGGTGACTGGAGTATTTGTGACGAGACAGCTGGATTCTACGTTAAAAGAAGTTTCGTTTACCATCTGAGGCCATCGGGCCAATTCAGATAACTTTTTAAGAGAGTCAACAGAACGTTTGTTTTCCTTCGTGGAGGAGTGTATTTCCCAACGCGTTTTCAACATTCCATCCCCGTGGATCTCAGTTTATTGTGCTGGGGGGTGGGGGTCGAAATTCAACAGATTGCCCCCGATACAATTAAAAATGTCGCCGCTTTAAGAACTCGATTTAAAACAAACTCTCCGTTTAAAAAAAATGAAATACCTTCGACGCTGGAGTGGTGCAAGGTTTCAGCAAGTATGTCGCGGAATAGCTGTGAGGCAAAGAAGAACGTTATGGTATTTTGCTCTGAAGTTGTAATCTTTGATGTGCCCCCACAATTGTTGATCAGTGCAAACTTGCAATACTGTTACAAAAAGCCTAACAACTAATTGTAAGTAACAGGAATCCAGCCTCCAAATTAAACAAAGTCAGGGATAGCTAGACCATCGGTTAAAGAGAGATTCAAACATCAGATGTTTGTATCTTTGTCGTGTCCAAACTGTTGGTTTGCAGGATCAAGATGAGGTTAGTTCAATGGATTGCAACGTGTTGACGCCTGTAGTTGCATTGCCAGTGGACAGTCACCTTGCGTTGCACGCTAATGGAGACAGTGATTCCCTGTTGAGGATTTCACCCTGCATTCACAGTAGGTAGAAAGAGATTGACTCCCTGTAACATTCATCTCTCGTTGTACAAAATATAGAGTAACTCTGTATAGAATTTGAGAGTTTACAGTGAGCAGTGCTACTCTGGGTAGCGTTTCATTGTCTAATGTATACTGTTTGTATACTTCGTGATTCCTGTGATGCAAGGGATTTAACTCTCAAGGCAACAGGGAGAAGTGTTGCTATATGGTGATGAGAATCAGAATTAATATTATCAACATATGTCGTGAAATTTGTTAACGACAGCAGTACAATGAAATACATGATAGATAAATAAATAAAGAGAAAAACTGAGTTACATTAGTGTGTATATTTTACATGGTTAATTTTAAATAAGTAGTTCAAAATAACAGAAATAAAAAATGGTGAGGTAAAAGAAACCGTAATATTGGCAAAGGAATCCCAGGAAAAGAGGGGCAGTAAAATCGTGGTAGTAATTGCAAAAACGTTTTACAGTTGTGATTGCAGTTAAAATCCAGAAAGAGATCAGTCAGGGACACTAAAGGACACCAGTTCAGACAGATCCTCAGGTTATGGTAGGGCAGATGAATCACTAACAGGAGAAAGTCTGCAGATGCTGGAAATCGAAGCAACACACACAAAATGCTGGAGGAACTCAGCAGGCCAGGCAGCATCATGCTTATCAGAGCAGATGAATGCTTATTTTGCATTAGTCCATGATCTTGTTTAAATCATCTTTGTTTTCTTGGTGAAAAGTGCTCAGCATTGATCACAGTACGAAGTAAATTTATTATACCTATGCTGTATGTCACCCTGAGATTAATTCTTTTGCAGGCATTCACAGCAGATACAAAGAAATGCACTAGGATTAATGAAAGAGTACACACAAAGATGGGCAAACTGGCCAAATGCAAAAATAAAAACAGCAAAAAATAAGAAATACATAGTACCAGGAGCATGCATTGCAGAGTCTGTGAGAGTGAGTCAGAGGTTATGACATCCACTCAGAGTTGAGGTGAGTGAAGTTGTCCACGCTGGTTCAGGTATCTGGTAGTTGACGGGTAACAACTGTTCCTGAACCTGGTGGTGTGGGACCTAAGGATAAAGCAACTCACCTGACTGTATTCCAACCATCACCTTTAACATTCCTTCCCTTCAGCATTAGCTACGACAAATATGCCAGTGTTATTCCACTAGCACAAAGGATAGGGATGGCACCCACCCAGGAGCACCACCAGTTTCGGATCCTCTCCAAGTCATGGAACATTACAGCTCAGAAATCTATACCAGCTCCTTTACTGTTACAAGGTCCAAAACCCGAAAGGCCACATCTTACATTAAAACTGTAGATTGAAAGAGTGTAGAGATGATCAGCAGGAATGTTGCCAGGACTTGAGGACCTGAGACAGAAGGAAGGGCTGAATGGGTTACAAGAATGAGGGGAGATTTAATAGAGGAATACAAAATTATGAGGGTTATAGGTGGGGTAAATGCCGGTCGGGTTTTTCCACAAAAGTTGGGTGGCACTAGAATTAGAGGTCATAGTTAAAGGTGAGATATTTAAGGGGAACATGAGGGGAAACTTCTTCACTCAATGGGTGCTGCAAGTGTGAAATAAGCCAGCGTAAGTAGTAGATGCAGGTTTGATTTCAACATTAAGAGACATTTGGATAAGGTAATGAATGGGAGAGGTATGGAGAGCTCTGGTGCAGGTGCAGGCCGATGGGAGGAGGAGCATGGTAATAGTTCAGCACCAAAGGGCCTGTTCTGAGTTTCTTTGCTGCGTGCTTGATGACCCTTTGACTCGACAGTATAAAATGATTACTTAGGGTCGTGGCCCAGCAAACTGTGGTTTTGCCACTGTCCCTAAGTGCCTTGGAGAATGTGGTGGTGGGGCATATTCGTGGACTGCTTCCGTTCTTCCGGTGAAGGTACACATATTGTTGGCAAGCAAGTTCCAGGGTTTGGACCCAGATAAGATAAAGGAATAATGATATATTTCCAATCAGTGCATATGTGGCCTGGAGGATAATCCACACTTGCTGGGGTTACCAAGCAACTGCAACTACTGTCCTTCCTGGTGACAGTGTTCCCAACTTTGGGAGATGCTTAGGGACTAGGGTAATAAAAGTCCAAGTAAATTTATTACCAAAGTACATATATGTCACCATGAGATTCATTTTCTTGCAGGCATTTACAGGAAAATTTAAAAAAACAAGAGAATTTATAAAAAACTCTATGTAACAAAGATTGGCAAACAACTAAAGTGCAAATAAAACAAAGGAATAAGTTCCAGAGTCCCTGGAAGTGAGCCTGTAGGTTGTGGAATCAGCTCAGTGCCGAGGTGGGTGAAGTCATCCACGCTGGTTCCCGAGCCTGACGGTTGAAGAGTAATGACTTTTCCTGAACCTAGTGGTGTGGGACCTAAGGCTTCCGAGGGTGAGTTCAGGCAGCATATTTTGTAGGTGGTACGCCTTGTGGCCATCGTCCACAGCTGGTGAAAAGAATGATGATTCAGGCAGGTAGACGGGCTGCTTTGACCCGGCTGGAGTCACGCTGTTGGAGCTGCAGATGAGCGTAGCGTATTTCTTCACAGTTCCGACTTGTGCTTTGTAGAATGGAATTGGGGTGTCAGGAAATGAGTCAACGGCCTTGGAAGACATGGTCTCTGACTTGCTCTTGCAACCACAGTACTTAATGCACTGGCGAGTTGAATTTCTGGCCATCGGTGAACTGAAGGTGTGATGGTGATGGAAATAGAACATAGAACACTACAGCACAGTACAGTATCTATCTATCTATCTATTTATGTAATTGCACAGTGTGTCTTCTCACGACCATTGGTTGTTTGCCTGCCTTTGCTTGTTTGTAGTTTTTTATTGATTCCGCTGTATTTATTTATATCTATTGTGAGTGCCCACAAGAATATTTTCTCAAGGTAGCACATGGTGACATATACAATATGCACTTTGATATCAGTTTACTTTGAACTTTGAGAGGGAATTATAAGGGAAGTTCTTTTGCACCACGGAGATGAGAAGGGGTCATTTTAAAAATAGGTGTGATTAACAAATTGAACCCAAAAGATACAAATAAGACAGACAGACATTGGCAGAAAAAGTATAATGTGGCAAAATGTAAAGTTATCGGATTTGGAAGGTAGAATGTAAATGTAAAGTCTATTTAAGTGGAGAAAGACTACACAATGTTGCTGTACGAAGAGATCTGGGGGGGGGCGAGTAATTAGCAAGGCTAAGGTGATGTTGTTCATTATTGCAAGGTATGTATAAGTTGGGAAGTTTCAATGGGACTTTACAGGCAGCTGGTAAGACTGCCCCGAGAGTCCTGTATGCAGTTTTGACCTTCGTGTTTAGTTAAGGGTCTGTTTGCACTGCAAGCAGTGCAGAGAAGGTTCACCTGATGGATTCCTGGGATGAAGTGGTTGATGATTGAAAAGACTCTGAGCGGATTGGTCCTGCATTCACTGGGATTGAGAAGAATGAGTTGCAGTGTTGGTGAGATTCTTGGGACAGAGCGGCGGATGTTTCCCTATTTCACCAGAGGACAACATTTCAGAGTAAGTGGTCATCCATTTTAGATGGAGTGAGGAGGAATTTCATCACTCAGACGGTTGAGTATCGTTGGAATTCTCCACTGCAGATGGAATGGAGGCACTGTCATTGAGGGTGTTCAAGGCAGATGTTGTGAGTTATTTGATGAGTTTAGAAGTATAGATATAGATTGAGAAAGTGATGATGGGGCAGGATTGCTGAAGGAGCTAAGCTGGCTTATACATGCTGTGTTGTCTTGTGTTCTTTTCAGAAATTCACAGGCAGCTCCAAAAAGCAGACCTTAGGAAAAGTTAACAGAGTCATTGATGATGAAAATCTCATAGACCTTCTCTACCTGACATAAATTGGGGGAGTGCTTTGTCAAGCTCCTCCACTCCATCTGCCAAAAGCGGAAGTTCCCAGAGGCCAGTCATATCCCCATTCCCATTTCGACATGTTGGCCCATTGCCCTCCTCTTTTGTCACAATGGGGCCACTCTCAGGGTAGAAGAGCAACATCTCATATTCCATCTAGGAAACCTCAGACCTGATGGCATAAGTATTGACTTCTCCTTAGGACATAGAACATGGAATAGTACAGCACAGTACAGGCCCTTCGGCCCACTATGTTGTGCTGACCCTCAAACCCTGCCTCCTATATAACCCCCCCACCTTAAATTCCTCCATATACCTGTCTAGTAGTCTCTTAAACTTCACTAGTGTATCTGCCTCCACCACTGACTCAGGCAGTGCATTCCACGCACCAAACACTCTCTGAGTAAAAAACCTTCCTCTAATATCCCCCTTGTACTTCCCACCCCTTACCTTAAAGCTATGTCCTCTGGTATTGAGCAGTGGTGCCCTGGGGAAGAGGCGCTGGCTATCCACTCTATCTATTCCTCTTAATATTTTGTATATCTTTATCATGTTTCCACTCATCCTCTTTCTCTCCAAAGTGTAAGGCCCTAGCTCCCTTAATCTCTGATCATAATCCATACTCTCTAAACCAGGCAGCATCCTGGTAAATCTCCTCTGTACTCTTTCCAATGCTTCCACATCCTTCCTATAGTGAGGCGACCGAAACTGGACACTGTACTCCAAGTGTGGCCTAACCAGAGTTTTATAGAGCTGCATCATTACCTCGCGACTCTTAAACTCTATCCTTTGATTTATGAAAGCTAACACCCCATAAGCTTTCTTAACTACCCTATCCACCTGTGAGGCAACTTACAGAGATCTGTGGACATGAACCCCAGATCCCTCTCCACACTACCAAGTATCCTGCTATTTACCTTGTACTCTGCCTTGGAGTTTGTCCTTCCAAAGTGTACCACCTCACACTTCACCGGGTTGAACTCCATCTGCCACTTCTCAGCCCACTTCTGCATCCTATCAATGTCTCTCTGCAATCTTTGACAATCCTCTACACTATCTACATCACCACCAACCTTTGTGTCGTCTGCAAACTTGCCAACCCACCCTTCTACCCCCACATCAAGGTTGTTAATAAAAATCACGAAAAGTGGAAGTCCCAGAACTGATCCTTGTGGGATACCACTAGTCACAATCCTCCAATCTGAATGTACTCCCTCCACCACAACCCTCTGCCTTCTGCAGGCAAGCCAATTCTGAAGCCACCTGGCCAAATTTCCCTGGATCCCATGCCTTCTGACTTTCTGAATAAGCCTACCGTGTGGAACCTTCTGTTAGGAATAAAAGTCCCTCCCTCTTCCCTCTTCATCTATTCTCCACTCTGGCATCATACCTCTGCTTCTCACTTGCCCATCACCTCCCCTGGTGCCCCTCCTTCTTCCCTTTCTCCTACCGTCCACTCTCCTCTCCTGTCAGATTCCTTCTTCTCCAGCTCCTTACCTTTCCCACCCACCTGGCCTCACTTATCACCTTCCCCTCCATTCACCTTTTTATTCTGGCATCTCTCCCTTTCCTTTCCAGTCCTGAAGAAGGGTCCCATCCTGAAAGGTGACTGTTTATTCATTTCCATCGATGCTGCCCGTCCTGCTGAGTTCCTCCAGCGTTTTGTGTGGGTTGCTCTGGATTTCCAGCGTCTGCACAATCTCTTGTGTCCACATATTAAGTTTGTTCCCGAGTGGAGTTTTGTGATATGAGTAGAAATGTGAAAAACTGGATGAGAAATCCAAACCCAGAGGCAGATCGTGGTAACTAATAGATGAGGATTAGCTTAGAGATATGGAAACAGAGCTGTATCCCAGGGATGGGTCCTGGCCCCTACCCTTCATTAATAATCTAAAAGCATTGTTAGAGTGTAGTACGTTCGTCTATAGAAGACAATAAAATCAGTGTGAGGGCTAAAACTGAACATAATAAGTGCCACAAGCTGAATAAGTATTTAGATTCTAAATTAGATATATATAATCTATCTAATAGATAGATCGGGTGTCGGGTGGAGGTTGGGTGTTGTGGCTTTGCAGGCCAATCGTTCTGCAAAGTATACAGAGCCATTTCTACCACCACAGGTACAGCAAAGAAAGCGTCAAGATGGCTCTGGATAAAGAGGGCAGACCCGTGGGTTGCTGCTAGGGCACAGGCCGGGGTCTGATCAGCCCTGGTTGGGTCGCCTGGGCAAGGGTGTATGATGTTGAAAGACCCGAAACTCCTGACGACCCCAGGTAACATCACCAATGATGTGCCCTAACTGAGCATCATGCAGATGTTTCTGTAAGAAGAAAAAATACACACACACACACACACACACACACACACACATATATATATATATATATATATATATAGCGCAATGCATGTTGATATGGCCAACACCTAATATACTGTATGTATAATTTACAGGGGATAATTCTGAAAGAGATTGAATGATGTTTATCATGCACAATCAATTAATATTCACAGCTGTGGTGAACAACAATTAGCAAGATGGGGGGGATTATTAATTGAAACACTGAGTATAAATTAACAATCATAATTTTGACAGTAGTCATTGTTCTAACAGCAGATGGGAGAACAGTTTTGATCCTTTGATTCTTCCACACTTTTTGATGTTGGAAGTGATCCATAGGGAAGCTGTAGGAACCTCAGCCATTCAAATACACACAAGGATATTAAAAGACTCAAAAGCTTAGAAATACAACACCTGCCATTTTAGCTCTTCTTTTCTCACCACCCCATACCGGAAAACATTCCTTCCTTATGAATCAGCAATTTACTTCTATACATATGCCAGGTCACCGGTGACGACTGTCATTAGGATGCAGTGCAGAGAACAGATCTGCACCTGAACCAGTGTGGATAACTTTACTCACCTCAACACTGAACTGATTCCATATCCTATGGACTCACTCTCAAGAACTCTACAACCCATGATCTCAATATTATTTATTTAGGCACTCATTTACATATTAATATTATTTTTAGCATTTGCACGGTTTGTCTTGCGCGTAGGTTGTCAGTTTTTGTGTCGAGTTTTTCATTGATTTTATCGTATTTATTTTTTCAACTTTGAATGCCCACATGAAAAAATGAATATCAGGATAACATATATACTTTGATAATAAATGTACTTAGAACTTTGAACATGTTTGGAGGACAATTTTAAACCACTGTCCACTCACTTAAAGTAGCACACAAGGCAATGAATGTTACGTTTAACATTTGCACAAAGGTCCCCCTTTTGCTTGCCCTCGAGTCCATAGAAAACATGGACCATTTGTTATATAACACATACAAAATTCTGGTGGAACTCAGCAGGTCAGGCAGAATCTATGGAGAGGAATAAACAGTCACATTTTTGACCAAAGCCCCTTCATCAGGACTATTTCTTATATCTTGAGGGCCAAGCCTTGCAACAATGGTGGAACTCGATAATCAAATTCATATTAGGTTCAGTGCTCCAACACAGTGGTTATCCGACGAAAAGAGTGCCTGCAGGTCAAGACCTCATACCTGGCATAAAGTCACGGTCTGCAGGGCAGATGAGATCTCTGCCTTCCCATATGTTTCTGAGGTGCTGACCACCATCTCATACTATCAACACTGCCTCCACAAAGCCTCCAAATCTACTGGCAAAGTAAAATAAAATCATTATCTTCTTCCAAATCAGCAGCTGTTGGAGCTAAGTTAGCTCCAATAGACAATCCACATAACGTGCTCATGTCCAACATCAGAATCCCAGAACAGACACTGTTATTGGGAGAAATGATCACACTGTTAGAGGAAATAGTACTAGGATGTCCTGAAAGATTTCTCGAGAACAGATGCCATCCCCACTAACTCAAGGGAATTTGTAGCCTGTGACTCCTCAGAGTGGAGAAGGACAACTGGGAACTATGTAAATGGTGGAAGCAGCACAGACCATCTGAAACCATTGACCTGCCAGTCTTGTCAAACCCTACCTGTCCCCCTGCCTGTGGTTTCTACAACAACCTCGTCAGCCTACAGCAGGTCATTCTCAATCCCAAGGGAGCGCCAAAGAAGTATGGTTCATTCAATTTAGGATATCAGTTTGATGCCAGTAATATGTCTTGCTCTACATCAAGGGAGAGTAAATGTAGACTGGAATTTTGCCTTGCTGATTGCAAAGACTCCAGTCATATGTCATGTGCAGTTGCTGCATTAGAGCTGAGCTTGAAGTATAAACACATGAAATGTGTATACTGCGGTTACTACAAATGTATACTGGTGATGAGACATTTACAGAACCAGATCTTCATGCGAACTGAGTAGTTCAAATATGTTGGCAAAAGCCACCTTATTGAAATAGTTCCTTGTCTGCAGAAAAATAGGTGAGATCACTTTTGCAAGGCATCCTGTTCATGAGCAAAATTTCCAGCTGATATCACAAACCGCTTTTATTTCTTTTTCTCTACCGGTCCAAAGAGAAGTTCCAACATACGAATTTGTGACCAGCCAAATGCTGTACATTCTGGGAATAAAGAAGTTAGTTGGGGCTCAGGAGAAAAAGACTGGTCATCATAATTGTCCATTAGAAGCAGACGTCTACCACAACACTTGAAGAAACAATTCTCCTGGGATTTTTGACTCTGAGTAGAGTCACACATCCACCAAATAATAATTGATACTATTCAAGGTGTAGAAAGATTGGTAAATTTGTAACTCCAAATCATTGGCTATATTTAAAGCAGAGGTTGATATGTTGTTAATTAGTAAGGGCGTCAGAGGTTACAGGGAGAAGGCAGGAGAATGGGGTTGAGAGGGGTAATGGATTGTGATCGAACAGCGGAGCAGATTTCATGGTTTGAATAACCTAAATCTGCTCCTATGCCTTGTGGTCTTATGTCTGTTCTCTAATCCATTCCAAACCTCTCTGTTCCTGGTCTCCTGTGCTGTTCCTACAAAAATTAACCAAGATTCAAAAGTGGAGCTTATTGTCATGTGCACAAATACAGATACGAAGAAAAACTTGCTTGCAGAGCATCACAAGCACATAGATTAAGATAAGAACAGGAAACATAAATTATACAAGGCAATGAATGAAAAAGAAGTCTGTCCAAACCAGTAGAAGAAAACCTGTGATCAGAGACAAATAGTGCAAGAGGTGGTCCATAGTGTTGGGCTGCTGAGGTAGGATTAGGGTTGTTCGGGTCAGTTCAGGTACCTGATGGTCGTAGGAAGCAATGCTGTTCCTGAGCCTAGTGAACCAGAATCAGGTCTAACATCACCAGGATATGCCGAGAAATTTGTTAACATCACCAGGATATGCCGGGAAATTTGTTAACATGGCGGCAGCAGTACAGTGCTATACGTGATTATTGAGACAAAAAAGAAAACAGTCAATTACAGTGTAAAAAACAGGAAATTGAAAAGGTATTGAGGTAGTGTCCAAGGGTTCAATGTCCATTCAGATATCGGATGGCAGAGGGGAAGAAGCTGTTCCTGAATCGCTGAGTGTGTGCCTTCAGGCTTCTGTACCTCCTACCCCCATACCAGACGTTCTCCACGGTATATCTGTAGGAATTTGCAAATTTTTTTGGTGGCATACCAAATCTCCTCAACTCCTGAAATATAGCCCCACAACTATATGAAATATAGCCCCACACCTATATGAAATATAGCCCCACACCTATATGAAATGTTGCTCCACACCTATATGAAATATGGATGCTGTGGGACTCCAGGATTCTGTACCCCCTTTCGGATGGTAGCAGTGCGAAGAGGGCAAGACCCAGACAGTGGGGATCCTTTCTGATGGATGCCACCTTCTTGAGAAAATGCCTACTATCAATGCTGGGACAGCTGTGCCTATAATGGACTGGGTGCACCACTATCTTTTGTCTTGGACCGTTTTAGACACTTAAATATGACCAGCGCTTGATAATAGCGTAATATCTACTGTAGAAATATTTCAAAGGGGTCAAAAAGGGAGCAAGGCAGTAACCTGTCAGATCTCTTCTCTGGTATGTAGCATCTCGTCTGAAACTGGGGTCTATGATATTGGAACAGGACTCTTCATGTTGCTTCAGATATTAGTAGGTATCCCATTCTCCTTCTCAGTCCAGCCACTGTCAGATGGACCCTCTCTCTCCCAGACCTGGCTCTCCCTCCCACATGCCACACTGAACTCTCCTCTCTCCTTTTGTAGTGATTTTTCCATCCCTCTCTTTCCGACTGTCACTTCACTCTGAAACCGACCTCTGCTCACCTGCTATTGGATTGATAAACTATGCCACCTCCGTCACTGTGGAATCACATCTCCCTCCCTGCCTTCATTGTTGACCACACCTCTCCAATCTACGCTCCCTCCCCACAGCCTTGACGGGGGAAGCCTTACAGTTTTGAGATTTGCTTTACTAACTTGCCAACCCTTGCAATCCTAGAGCATGGTTTCCACAGTTTCTGTTGCTTGCAAAGGTCGGGAGAAAAGTGAAAAGAATTTAAGATATTTTCTAAAACTGATGTGTCCAAAAAGTGGGAAGTGAGTTGAATACTGATATGACTGGATTTCGGGGTACTTTATTGGCTGTGAAATGCATTCAACATTCTGAAGGTGGTGTAAAAGTCCAGCATACAAGTCCCTTTCTTCAGATTGAGATTTATTTATCCCATGTACAGTACATCGAAACATACAGTGAAATGAGTCATTTGTGTTAACAGCCGATACAATCCCTCTCCTTCTTCCCACCCAACTACACACACGGAAAGTCCTCCAACTCCAGCACAGGCCTCCAGTCTCCAGGCTTTGATTAATGAACTTCCGGTCGACCTTGGGGCTTTCTTTGGTATCAACCCCGGGACTATCCAATGACAGGGTCTCAATCTCCAGGCATTCTGACTCACCAGCCCTCGTGCCGACCCGTTCCTCCTGCATTCACGTTCTTCATTACATCAGTGCATTGAGGTAATACAGGGTAAAACAAAGCAGAAAAGGTGTTACAGTTACAGAGAAAGTGCAGCGCAGACAGACATTAAGGTGCAAGGGACAGTGAGGTGTAATGAACCGTTCAATAGGCTTATAAGAGTGGGATTGAAGCTGCCCTCGGCCAGACGGGAGGAAGGAGAAGAGAGAGTGTCTGGCATGGGTTGACTCTCCACACTGGCTGCGTTACCGAGGCAGCGAGATGTGACCAGAGTCCATGGAGGGGAGGCTGGCTCTGGTGACATGCTGAGCTGTGTCCACAACTCTCGGCAGTTTCTTGTGGCCTCGGGCCGAGCTGTTGCCATGCCGAGTTGTGGTGCATCTAGATAAGATGCTTCCTATGATGTGTCAACGAAAATTGGGGAAGGTCAAAGGGAACTTTTTGTCTCCTAAGGAAGCAGAGGCTATAGTGAGTTGTCTGGACAAGGGCAGGCTATTGGTGACGTTGAATGAAGCTCTTAACCCTTTCAACCCCAGAACTGTTGATGTAGGCAGGGGCATGTGCACCAACCCCCACCCCGTCCTGAAGTCAGTGACCAACTCTTTTGTTTCATTGATGTTGAGCGAAAGGTTCTTGTCATGACATCATGTCACTAATCTCTCTACTCTAACGCATCATTATTTGGATACAGCACACTATGGTATCATCTGCAGACTTGTAGATCGAGTTAGAGGCAAATCTGGCCACACAGTTGTGGTGACTGCACAGGGAGTAGAGTAGGGGGTTGAAGATGCAGCCCTGTGGGACATCTGTGTTGAGGATAATCGTGGTGGAGGTGTTGCTACCTGCCCTTACTGATCGCACTCTGTTCATGGATCCATTGGAGAGGGGAGGTGTAGTGTCCCAGATGCGGAGTTTGGTGATGAGTTTGCTTGGAACTATAGTACTGAAGCAGAGCTGTAGTCAATGAACAATAGTCTAACATAGACAATTAGCTGCTTTGTAGTTGAATTCCCAGAGAATTGAGTACCTTGACAAGCCTGCTGGCTGGGTGGTTAGTGCTAACTCAATATTGTTTCCAAACAGGAGCTGGACTGGTTCGGACCTGACATATGCACTGAGTGACCTAAACCATCTCTGCAGGCAAGACCTACATGGGAGCCCTCAGAACACCACAACACAGAAACAGGCCCTTCAGCCCATCTAGTCCATGGCAAGCTCTCTTAGATGTTGCAACTGACTGCTTTCAGGCACCTGCGTGGATCAGAGAATAACTTTTCCAACGATTTATTCTCCCCTTAATATCTCAGTTTTTTTCTGTGTTTATTGCTGCCAACGGGATTCAGCATGTTATTTAAGTTTTTGACAGACTTCTATAGATGCACAGTGACCAACTCTTTTGTTTTATTAACACTGAGTGGAAGGTTCTTGTCGTGGCACTATGTCCTGACTGGTTGCATCATGGCTTGATGAAAACACCAATGCCCAAGATCAGAAAAACCTACAAAAAGCGTTGGGTACAGCCCTGTCCATCACAGGCAAAGCCCTCTCCATCACTGAGCACGTCTGTGAGGGGCAATGCCACAAGAAAGCAGGATCCATCAGCAAGGACTCCAGCATCCAGGCCATGCTCTCTTCTCACTGCTGCCAGTGGGAAAGAGCTACAGGAGCCTCAGGTCCCACACCACCAGGTTCAGGAACAGCTATCACCCTTCAACTGTCAGTCTCCTGAACCAGCGTGGATATCTTCACTCATCTCAACTCTGAACTGACTCTACAACCCTTAGATTCACTTTCATGGAACCTGCAACTTGTGTTCTCAGTATTATTTACTTACTTATTTTTTATTTGCAAAATTTGCTTTCTTTTGCACAGTGGTTGTTCGTCAGTCTTTGTGTGTAGTCTTTCAATGATTTTATTGTATTTCTTGGTTCTACTATGAATGCCTGCGAGAAAGTGAATCTCAGCGTAGTATATGGTAGCATATACGGTACATACTTTGGTAAATTTGCTTTAAACTTTGAACTTTTGAAACATCTGAAAGCTGACTGTGGATATGAGCTGGAGGGTGTCTAAGAAAGAGGCTTGTCGATGGTGGCCTGAGCAACATGATGGAGGCTGGCTTGATAACGAGCCATTCTTTTGCTGTCTCCAAAATATAGGTTAATAATGTTACACTACAGATAGATGAGTCATTGCTGGCCCTAACATCATTAAGTATTATTTAGTAATGGGCCTGCTTCTACATGGTGTGTAGAAAGTCACTCCCTTTTATGGTGAATATTCTATTGCGCATCCTACAGAATGTCAAATGCAGCCTTATTGCAGTTAGCATTTTGTCCTGTATTATACAGCAACAACGATTCAGCTTCTAACATTTCACACGGTAGGATGAGTTGTTAACTGAAGTAGAAAGAGACTGGCTGATGCGGGGAATATTTCACCCTGACTTGTACAATTGTGATAATTGTAAAATACAGATTGAAATGCTAATGTATCAGAAAGGTGTTTTCATGCATTAGGTGAAGATATGATGGTGCGTTCATCATGACCGAGGCACGCCTATGTACTGTATACCGCAGGTTGATATTGTTACCATGTCAATAATGTGGCATATAATGTGGTGTGAAATATCAATTATGTATATAGAGTGTTACCCCTGTGATAGTGATAATCTTCCCCTGCTGTGAACAATGTGTGAAGAGTGAATCATTGTTATTATGTATACAATAGAGGATAGGATATTTTATCTAACAGTTACAGTCTACTTACAATAAACATACTGAAGGCTAGTACTGTAAATGTAGTCCTGAACTGTATCAAATATACAGAAATATTATGTTATACTGTGTATCAGCTACTCTGTTATAAAATATATTATACACAGTGGTATATATACATTATACACAGAGTATATACACAGTATGTATACAATATACTACATTTTACACAGTGGCTCCTATCAGCAGCAGAGTGTTACCTGCACCGAGCTATACTCAGTCAGTCATTCCTTCATATTTAACCTTCCGCCTTACATTGTACAGAATGTAGAATGTGACATAATAACAGTAAATATCTTGAGGTGGACAATATGTAACAAAGGACTCACCATTAAGGCAAACATTTTATTCTGAATTTTACAGAATGTACGTCATGTCTCTGCGTTATCCTAAAACGATCAGCCTTTGTTGTGCTAAAGGTGGATCTCTTTACAACAAGCATGTCATTCTGTATCGTGCAGTGAGGAGAAAAAAAAAATCACCTTGCATTAAATGATTCTCGGGCTTCCAGCCAGGTACAGGTATCGATTATAACCAACGTTTCGATACCTGACCCGGCTAGAAGCCTGAGAAGAGTTTATTCATCGTATACGCCGGGAAAGCACGAGATCCTTTTCCAGCTTGCAGTGTATAACATACACTCAGTGGCCACTTTATTGGTACAGGAGTGCAGATAATCTTCTGCACACCACTCATTCAGTCAGGCTTCATGTTCCTAGGGGTAACATCACCAATGGCCTGTCCTCACCTGACCACATAGACTCCACAGTCAAAAAATTTCACCAGTCCCTCTACTTCCCCAGCAAGCTAAAGAAAATTGGCATGTCATTTTGACCCTCACCAATTTTGACCAATGCATTATAGAAACCGCCCTATCAAGGTGATCGCTGCTCCACGTGGAAGCTGCTCTGCCCATAACCACAAGAAAATGTATAGAGCAATGTTCCCTCTAATTTGTAATGACCAGTGTGCACAAAAATCTTGTGACAACAACATGTGCACACTGTATTTTATATAGAGACGTATTCATTTTAACAGCTAGCAAAACACTGTCAATAAGAACTTTGATCTCCTCTGGGTTTGATCGTTCTCTCTCTCATCAAACATACATAGCTGGCCTGTAGCAGGTAATGAAGAATTTTCTTGCCTGAGTTTTGCACACCACCCATATGTGATTTGCTTTCTAAATAACACTTTAAAAAGTCAAGTTTCTAAATATCACTCCACTTCTTCCCACTTGCAAATTCTCCAGCAACTTCTGCATCACGACGATACACATTTCCTGTGCGGGCCCTGTTTCTTTAGGTCTAAAAGATGGTTGGAGTTTAGCTTGGTGCTGCATTCATTGCAGAGAGGGAGTAAGGTATGGTTCTACATTTTGCAAGTCCAGAGGAATAGAATCCCCAGTTATTTATTTATTACTGCAGGACTTCTTTCTCTTTAGTCATCTACCTTCTAGTCAATATTTAGTTCCGTATTGTACATAAATATTTCTCGTGGCTGCATTCCTGACCTCATGAGCTTTCGGTGTAGCAGTTTCTAGTGTTTCATTAAGCCATTCCTCTTTAAGTGAACCAGCAGATCTTTTGCGCTTCACGTCCTTTGCTCCTTTGAATTCAGCAGAGTGAATTAATAATTTCTTTTAAAAAAACAGTATAAATAAGCCACTTAGTCAACACCATCTGCATCAGAAACTGGAAAGGGAAATGTGATTGTGTACAATCATGAAATATAATTAACATGCTAACGAGGTAGAGGGTGACAACCCTTTGTGCATAGTTTAAATTCCTTTGTGAGCTAGTGGCAAGCGATGTGTGTGCGTGCACACCTGAGAGGGAACATTGGACTGTGGAGTTGTGGACACAGCTCAGCACATCAGCAAAACCAGCCTCTCCTCCTGTCTGCTCTTCATGCTGCCCTCACAACCTATGGGCTCTACAACTCGTGTTCTCAGTATTATCTATCTATCAGATATTCAAAGTCCAAGGTAAAAATTATTATCAGAGTACATGCATGTCACCACATACAACCCTGAGATTCTTTTTCCTGTGGGCTTACTCAGCAATCTATAGAACAGTAACTGTAAACAGGATCCATGAAAGAGCAAGAGCCTAGAAGACAACAAACTGTTGAAATAACCAATATAAATAAATAACAATAAATAATGAGAGCATGAAATAACAAGATAAAGAGAAGTATATCTTTTTTTAAGGATTAACATTTGAAACTTATGGAGAGTAAGACCATTACAATAAGCGTTGTATCGTACAGTGTGCAGAATTCAGTCACTGTCTCCCTCATGGTGAAATTTAATTTTATAATTTACGGTAAACAGTTAGTGAAGCTTCTGCCCAGCAGCCTATATTCAGTGATCGATCCCCTGTAACTGTGAACATTTCTTTCTCAGTGATCGATCCCCTGTAACTGTGAACATTTCTTTCTCAGTGATCGATCCCCTGTAACTGTGAACATTTCTTTCTGCAATTATGGACTTTTTAAAAAGTGTTTCTCTATTCATTGTAGATCATTTAGAAAGTGACACCCCCCCCCCATAGTGAACTTCCTCCTACAACTCACCCTCCTTTGTCCAGAGCACAGAGTATAATTTTGTTTTGTGCGGCTGTTACCATAACATTATTAGAATGCCAACAATCCTGGTTCAATTCAGCAACTATCTGTACATTCTCCCTGTGATCATGTAGGTTTCCTGTGGGTGCCCCGCTCTCCTCTCACATCACAAAGATTAATCACAGTTTACACCTGGTATCATTTTACACCTGATGATTACTTTAAAAGGAGATGTTTATCTGAGCAGATCAGGCAGAGATCATATCACAGTGTGAGCTGGTAATAGAATGAAAATCAGGACTTCTGAAGTTGGAATTTGGCGATCATGGTATTCGAGTGAAGAAAGAGGTGGTGCTAAGTAACCAGGTAATATGACCCTCTCTTTCAGCTGAGGGAACTAGCAAAACACAGCAATATGCCAGTCTCGCTGGAGGTGAGATATTTCACAACCCGAACATGTGCCAATACTTCAAACCCTACACCAAAGACAGTGGATTTGTCAAAATGCACAAAATATGAATGGAGTAGGACTTTTACGTGACACAATGAAAAAGAGCTTCATTGTACTATATATTGGATATTACCTAGTTTGAATGATGTGGGAGAAGCAAAGAGTTTATAATGTTCTAGTCTTGTAAGTAAAGGTGTCTTATTTACTTTAACAAAAAGAGGTGGGAGCTTTGACCCTCAGGAATTGACTCATCGGCTCACTTCTGGGGTGGGTGTCACCATCTCACAGTGTCAGATCATGAGGAGCTGGACACGTCAAACACCCGAGTTCCAGCAGCCAGAGAGAGAGAGACTGTCTCTCCTTTACTGAGAGACAGTCAGTAAAGGAGAGAAGTTGTGTGACTGTAGAAGGGCAAAAGAAATGAAAAAGCAAACCAAAACCAGTAGCTGTAAATTTTAGATAGCCAGCAGGAAAGTACGGGAGAACCCTTTTGCCCAGGGACTGAAGAGAATGCCCCAACATGGGCAGTGTGTTTCACTGCTCATTCCTAGTTGCCCTGAGATGACCTCTGCTTGATTAGAATGTATTTGAGAAACTTCAGAGATCAGTTAACAGTCCAGCAGGATGTGAAGTCATAGAGTACAATAGCATGGAATCAGGGTCTTCGGCCCAGAAAGTGGGTGTACTGGAAGTCCAGTAGTTCTTAGCTCCACTCTGATGCTGGCTTTGAGAGATTGGTCATGAAGCATATCCACTCTCGTCTGAGGATTGACTTGGGTTTACTCCAATTTGCCCGCCATCACAACAGGTCAAAAGCAGATGTCATTTCATTGGCTACTCACTCAACTCTGAAACATCTGGACAGTGAAAATGCATACATCAGGGTGTTCTTCATTGATGACCGATCAGAATGAAACACTATCATCCACTGAATACTAATCAATAAGTTCCAAGACCTACGCCTCACTACCTCCTTGTGCAAATGGATGTTTGATTTCCTCATTTTTAGACATCAGTCTTAACAGATTGGCAACAACATCTCCTCCACAATCATAATCAGTACAGGTGCACCACAAGACTGTGTATTTAGCCCTCTGATCTCCTCTCTTTATACTGATGACTGTGAGGCTCCATGCCATGTTTAAATTTGCTGATGACACCACTGTTGTTGGCAAAATCAGAGCTGGTGAAGAATTGGCATTGGAGGGAGATTGCAATGATTTAAATTGCCAGATAGGAGGGAGATTGAGAGAGGTTGAACGGTGCCACAACAACATCCTTTCACTCAACAACCGCAAAAGCAAAGAGCTGATTATTGACTACAGAAGGAAGAAATCGGCGGGGGGGGGGGGGGGGTCCTCATTAGGGGATCAGTAACTTTAAATTCTTTGACATTATCACATCAGAGGATCTGTCCAGGTACCAGCATGTAACTGCCATTTCAAAACAGGCAAGGCAGCGCCTCTACTTTCTTAGAAGTTTTTAGAAGTTTGTGCAGATTTGTCATGTCATCTAAAACTTCGACAAACTTCCACTGATGCACAGTGAAGAGTATCCTGACTGGATGCATCATCACCTGGCATGGAAACACCAATACCCAAGAATGGAAAAGCCTACAAAAACTGTTGGATACAACCCAGTCCATCTCCATCATTGACCACATCTATAAGGAGCGCTGCCACAGGAAAGCAACACCTATCATCAAGGACCCCACCATCCAGGCCACGCTCTCTTCTCACTGCTGCTATCAGGAAGAGCTACAAAAGGCTTGGGTTCCACACCACTATATTCAAGAACAGTTATTACCATCAGGCTCCTGAACCAGAGTGGACAACTTCACTTACCTCAACACTGAACCGATCACTAAACACAGCCTATCACTTTCAAGATCACTTCAACTCATGTTATCAGTATTAATTAATTTATTTGTCTATCTATTTTTTAATCTATTTATTTATTTATTGATTAATTGATTGATTACTTGTGCACAGTTTGTCTTCTTTTGCACATTCATTGGTCAGTCTTTCTATTTGTGTGTAGTTTTTCCATTGATTCTGTTGTATTTCTTTGTTCGACTGTTCATGCCAGCAGGCAAATGAATCTCAGGGTAGTTTATTGTGATGCATACATACTTTGATAATAAACTTACTTTGAACTTTAAACTTCGAAGAACGTGCCAACCAAGCAAACATACGGACTAGAACAGGAGGAAGGTAGTGTATTTAATCCCTGAAGTCTATCATTGAACTGATTGGATTTCCATGGCTCAATAGTTTTGGCATCACTTCCATTTGTTTAGATA
The DNA here is from genome assembly GCF_963921235.1 of Mobula hypostoma. Lineage (NCBI taxonomy): Eukaryota > Metazoa > Chordata > Chondrichthyes > Myliobatiformes > Myliobatidae > Mobula > Mobula hypostoma. The sequence goes on along the minus strand of NC_086123.1, from coordinate 2,965,061 downwards.
TTTGTTTCAGATTGCCTGACAAGAGCAACTGTGTTAGACAGAGGGGGAAGAGTCTGCGAGAAATAGGAACACCCTTAAGTTGGATGAGTGGTCATTTTCTCTGCTGCAGATTTTAAGTAATTTCTTTTTTTAGAAATGGCAAGAAGGAAAGGTTACAATCAGAGCTCTCGGAGCGCGTGCATTATAGTCGGAGCCGAGGACCAGCAGAGACTTGTAGCTCAGATTTGCCATGCTAAAACTAGAACTTCAGGATGATAAGACTGAAAGTCATAGAGTCAAAGAGAAGTACAATACAGAACCAGGCCCTTTGGCCCATCTAGTCCAAGCTAGAACAATTTGAATTGCCTGCTCCCATTGACCTGCACCGGGACCATAATCCCTTCAAAACCCTACCATTCATGTACCTATACAAACTTCTATTCAATATTGAAATTGAGGTTGCATGTACCACTTGTGCTGGCAGCTCATTCCACACTCTCGAGACCCTCTCAAGAAGTTTCCCCTCGTGTTCCCCTTAAACTTTTCACCTTTCACCCTTCAAGTCAAGTCAAGTCACTTTTTATTGTCATTTCGACCATAACTGCTGGCACAGTACACAGTAAAAATGAGAAAACATTTTTCAGGACCATGGTGCTACATGAAACAATACAAAAACCACACTGAACTACGTAAAACAACACAAAAACTACACTAGACTACAGACCTACCCAGGACTGCATAAAGTGCACAAAACAGTGCAGGCATTACAATAAATAATAAACAAGACAATAGGCACAGTAGAGGGCAATAGGTTGGTGTCAGTCCAGGCTCTGGGTATTGAGGAGTCTGATGGCTTGGGGGTAGAAACTGTTACATAGGCTGGTCGTGAGAGCCTGAATACTTCGGTGCCTTTTGCCAGATGGCAGGAGGGAGAAGAGTTTGTATGAGGGGTGCGTGGGGTCCTTCATAATGCTGTTTGCTTTACAGATGCAGCGTGTGGTGTAAATGTCTGTAATAGCGGGAAGAGAGACCCCAATGATCTCAGCTGACCTCACTATCCGCTGCAGGGTCTTGTGATCCGAGGTGGTGCAATTTCTGAACCAGGCAGTGATGCAGCTGCTCAGGATGCTCTCAATACATCCTCTGTAGAATGTGGTGAGGATGGGGGGTGGGAGATGGACTTTTCTCAGCCTTCGCAGAAAGTAGAGACACTGCTGGGCTTTCTTGGCTATGGAGCTGGTGTTGAGGGACCAGGTGAGATTCTCCGCCGGGTGAACACCCAGAAATTTAGTGCTCTTAACGATCTCTATGGAGGAGTTGTCGATGTTCAGCGGAGAGTGGTCGCCTCATGTCCTCCTGAAGTCAACAACCATCTCTTTTGTACCCAAGACCTCTGGTTGTAGTCCCACCCAACCTCAGTGGAAAAAGCCCACTGGCATTTACTCTATCTATATCCTATTAGAAAAAGATGATGTATTCCAGTTTATCCCAAGAGCTAATGGATCTGAAAATTTAACTCCAGTGCACAGTTTGTGTGGCTGTTTCAGTTGCTAGATTGTTTTCAATGAAGTGCCTGATGCTCATGCTCGTGACATGCGCTACATCGTCTACTATGTTGGTGATGGATTGGCACGTTTGCAAGGAACACTGGCACAGAAGAAGCAGCATTCATCATCAGGGATACCCACCATCCAGGCCATGCTCTATTCTTGCCACTTGGAGATGCAGAAGCTTTAGGTCCTACACCACCGGGCTCAGAGACGATTATTGCCCTACGACTCTCAGGGTCCCGAACGGACATGCATAACTTCACTCACCTCAACCTTGAAGTGATCTCACAACTTAGAGACTCACCTTGAAGAACTCAGCAACTCATGTTCTCAGTACTGTTTAGAATGTGTATGTATTTTTATTTCACAATTACACATTTTTATTTATGTATAGTTTTTCATAAGTTCTATTATATTTTGTTTCTTCCCTGTAAATCCCTTCAAGAAAATCAATCTCAAGGTAGTGTATGGTTCCATATATGTCCTTTGATGGTACATTGACTTTGCCTGGATCTGAAGGGTATCAAGGTCACTGTAGAAATCAGTGGTCCTCCACCGACGATGCAGATGACAATGAACTCAACTGGACTTGGTTATTCTTGAGCTCAACGTCAGATACCATGCCATGCCTTCATTCTGCAGGGATTCCATCCCAGGTTGTGCCACCATATCAGATCGGAAGGTGGCTGCAAGCAAGAAGAAGAATTCAATGTCCAGCCCATGCACACATTGGTAACGATGCCGTAAGGTGGAACACGGCACTCGTGTTCTGAAGGAATACTGGATTACGTTGTGGGTCACGGAAGCTACTGCCATGTATCGAGAGGATCCCAGTGTCCATGTTGTCACCAGGATCCTGCACATGAGACCATGGTACCAAAGGTATATGGAAGAGGAGGGGCAATGGAAGGTAAGGGTTAACCTAGACATCTTCTCATGGCCATGAGCAAGCTGGCCAGTCACAGTTCTAATAAACATAACCCCAGTTCTCTGTTCAACAGTTTGACTCTTATCTGGATGCACAACAGATTGGCATGGCCACAAGAAACTACAAAGAATTGTGGACACAGCTCAGCACATCACAGAAACCAACCTCCCCTCCATGGACTCTGTCTAAACTACTTGCTTCCTCAACAAAAAGCAGCCAGTATAACCAGAGGCCTCACTCACCCCAGACATCCTCTCTTCACTCCCCTTCCATCAAACAGAAGATACAAAACCCAAAAGCACGTACCAGGCTCAAGGAGAGCTTCTGAACAGTTCACCAGTACATAAGGTGGACTCCTGACCTCACAATCTACCTCATTATGATCTTGTATCTTACTGTCTACTTGCATGCCACTTTCTCTGTAAGCGTCACACTTTATTCTGCATTCTGTTATAGTTTTACTTGGTACTGCCTCGATGCACTGTGTAATGCATTGATCTGTATGAACAGTGTGCAGAACAAGTTTAAGCTTTACCTCTGTACATGTGACAAGAATAAACCAATTCCAATTCTTAACTTCCCTCTCCTGCTGACTATCAGAGCATCCACTCGGCAACAAGTTGATGAAGTCTAACGCAGAGTAAATGTTCCAGAACGAAGTGAGAAATTGGATAATGTCTAATTGCATAAAATGTGCTCAGTTTGTCTTCCACATGTTGGTTGTTCATCCGTCTTTGTGTGTAGTTTTTCATTGATTCTATCAATCTCAGAATGAATCTCAAGGTAGTCTTGATAACAAATTTACTTTGAACCATCAACCTTTCCCCCTTGGGCTTTTGCTGTACCTGCAGTGCACTCTTCCCAGAGACTACAAGATGCATGACAAAGCCTGCCAATTTCCTGACTGCCATCGTTGTTTTGCACTCGCCATTGTATTTGATATTACTATCTGTGCTGGTTACTCCACAAGCTTCATACAAGCAGCAAATTTCATTGCACCAGCTGTATATGCCAATAAAATAATCCGAACTGATCTAAAACTGGATGATGTGAGCTTCATTGAACCTAGGAGACTCAATCTCAGGCTGTCCTTTGTCTCCAGAGGTACTGCAGTGGCAGGGTCGATGGACTTTGACCTCTAGAGAGGGGTAAGCACGTCTGTGCTTTCAGAACCACAGTTTTCTGCACCACACTAATCCAAGTCATCTGGGAGAGTTAACTGTTGGGCTGCTGTGACACCCTGTATGTGAGGTGTACTAATTCTTGTCAGAATCAAGAATGGCCTCCTCCGAATGGGCTGTAGAGGCGAGTCTGGGAACTTGGGGCTCTACAGGCAGGGCAGGAGGCGGCTGATGGGGTGGACGGGTTTGTAGTGTGCATGGTAGTCTTCTGCTTACACAGGGCTTCTGTGTGATCCTGATGAATGATCTTTGGATTGTCAAGGCCACCCTGTCATGGGACAGAGACTCCCAGACATCAGCTGGCATGTTGCATTTACTCAGCAAGGTTTTGAGCTCATTTCTGAAACTTTTCCTCTGTTCACCTGGTTACCTCTTCCCAGGAAAAGAGTGTTGGCTTTGGCTGTCTGTTGCCAGCGTTTGGAATGGTGAGGCCTGCCCTGCAGAGTGGAATGAGCGTAATTAGGAACTCAGTACCCGAGAAAGGAAACTGACATCAGGCCAGAGAGTGTGAAGGGCAGGGTGGCAGTGAAAAAGATCGGAAAACTGACGATGCACAGGGCGCTGAGTAAAAGTATGTTTGGAGGCCAAGCATCGTGTCATCAAAGGCTCGTTCTCTGAATATACTGGAAGATAGAACTTACACTCACCCTCTGCAAAGGTCCTGCCCTGCTATAAAATGTGGCCTTCTGACAATGCAGGTTCATGGTGAAACCCTGGAAACATGTGTCACCTCATAAATCTCAGCACCACCCCTCAGTGAAGGCAGTCGTCGACAATGACATTCACCAATCCCTTCAGTGTATCAGCATAGCTCTTGACTAATTGAAGAAAATGCAATTTTCAGGTACAGAACTCAAAAGTTTACTGGGCAGTGGTTATTCCTAAACACAAGAGATTCTGCAAATGCTGGAAATCCTGAGCAACACCCAATATGCTCGAGGAACTCAACAGGCCAGACAGCACCAATGCAGGGGAATAAACAGACGATTTTCGGGCTGACTCCTGATGAAGGATCTCAGCCAGAAACCTCGACTGTTTGTTCCCCTCCAGTGGTGACTCCTATCTGATTCTGAGAGTTGGACAACTGCGCTTGGCACAGCGAGTATTGGGACATACCCTCTTGTCATTACCACTATCAGCAGTCTGACAATACACACTCAATGACTTGGGAAAAGCTTCTACCCCTCTGCTATCAGATTTCTGAATCGTCCATACAGCATGAATGCTTCTCAATGTATTTATTATGTTACTTATCTTTGTAATTTACAGCAATGTTTATGTCTGTGTATCATACTGATGCTGCATAACAAATTTCACATCATATAAGTCACTGATAATAAATTCCCACTTATCCTTAGGTAGCCTTGGGTCCCGCACCACCAGGATCAGGAACAGTTATTACGCTCCAACCACTGGGCTCCTCAAACAACATGGATAACTTAAATCGCCTCAACTCTGAACTGATGCCACAACCTAAAGACTCACTTTCAAGGACTCTGCAACTCGTGTTCAAGGTATTAGTTACTTTTATATATTTCATTCGCACAGTTTGTCTTCTTTTGCACATTGGTTATTAGTTTATGTATAGCTTTCACAAATTCGATCGTATTTCTTCATTTTCCTGCGAATGCCCGCAAGAAACGGAATCTCATTAGTATCTGGTGACATATCCTGTGCGCAGTTTGATAATAAATTTACTTTGACTCTGATCTGATTCAGAAAGTGTGTTTTGAATGAGGGAAAAGTGATTGTGGGGCCATCTTCCATCTTGACCAGGACATTTGGATAACCTCGTTTTTGACAGGGGAGCTGTGGGCAAACCTAGCAGCACACTTCCAGTCCAGGAATAATGCGGCTTCCGGTGACCAATGTATCAGCATCCACTGTAGCAAGAGCAGATGCTGCACTGTGTTTGGTTTCAATTGGCTTAATACGCTAGGAAGGAGCACCCCCACTGAACACCCAATTGTCTCCCTTACTCACCCCTACCGCTGTGTCTACATCATTGAAAAATGCAACAACAAAACAAGAACAAATCACTCAAAACATGCTGCTGTTTATTACAACACTTTACCAGTGATGTTCTGCAGGGATCAGTGCTGGGACCTCTGCTGCTTGGTTAGGCAACTTCAATATACCACTGAAGTTAAACAGTATATTAACCACCTGGGGTGAAAATGTAGTTGTAACTTGTGGATGACACTAAACTTGGGAGATTTGTGGATAGTGAGGAAGGTGGCCAAAGGACAAAGTCGGATAGAGACGGCTGCAGGTATGGTCTGAGAAATGGCAGATGGGGTTTAATTTTGGCAAGAGTGAGGTGTTGCAGGAGATCAACTGCAAGGGGAAAATATATTGCGGGTCCTTTAAGTACAAAGAGATGTTGAGGTACAAGTCCATAGCTCCCTGAAAATGCTAACACAAATACTGCAGATAGGGTGGTAAAGAAGTCATGTGATATGGGGCACTGTATAAAACTTTGGTTAGGAGTATTTTATACAGTTGTGGTCAGTCCATTACAAGAAGGGTGTGGAGGCTCTGAGAAGGTATAGAAGATGTTCACCTGGATGCTGCCTGGATTAGTTATAAGAAGAGGTTGGAAAATGTCGATTATTTTCTCTGGAGCCTCAGAGCCTGAGGGGAGAACTGATAGAAATTAAAGAAAACCTGATTGATAGAGTAGACAGACAGAATCTTTCCCAGACTAGAATCAGAATCAGAAACTCGTTTGTTGTTTCTGTGGCAGCAGCACAATGCAAAACATTTAAAACGTACTAAAGTTACAATAAAAAATACAAACAATTGTAAAGAGGAATGAGGTAGTCTTCATGGGTTCATCGACCATTCAGAAATCTGATGACAGAGGGAAAGAAGTTGTTCCTAAAATGTTGAGTGTGTGTCTTTAGGTTTCTATAGCTCCTCCCCAATAGTAGTTTGAGAAGAGGACATGTCCTGGATAGTGAGGGTCCTTAACGATTGATGCCACCTTCTTGAGCTGCAGCCTTTTGAAGATGTCCTCAGTGATGGAGAGGGTGTGCCAGTGATGGAGAGGGTGTGCCAATGGTTGAGATGGTTGTGCCAGTGATGGAGAGGGTTGTCCCAGTGGTGGAGAGGGTTGTGCCAGTGGTGGAGAGGGTTGTCCCAGTGATGGAGAGGGTGTGCCAGTGGTGGAGAGGGTTGTGCCAGTGGTGGAGAGGGTTATGCCAGTGGTGGAGAAGGTTGTGCCAGTGGTGGAGAGGGTTATGCCAGTGGTGGAGAAGGATGTGCCAGTGGTGGAGAAGGTTGTCCCAGTGGTGGAGAGGGTTGTGCCAGTGGTGGAGAGGGTTGTCCCAGTGATGGAGAGGGTGTGCCAGTGATGGAGAGGGTTTTCCCAGTGGTGGAGAGGTTTGTGCCAGTGGTGGAGAGGGTTATGCCAGTGGTGGAGAGGGTTGTCCCAGTGGTGGAGAGGGTTGTCCCAGTGATGGAGAAGGTTGTGCCAATGGTGGAGAGGGTTGTGCCAGTGGTGGAGAGGGTTGTCCCAGTGATGGAGAGGGTTGTCCCAGTGGTGGAGAGGGTTGTGCCAGTGGTGGAGAGGGTTATGCCAGTGGTGGAGAGGGTTGTCCCAGTGGTGGAGAGGGTTGTCCCAGTGATGGAGAAGGTTGTGCCAATGGTGGAGAGGGTTGTGCCAGTGGTGGAGAGGGTTGTGCCAGTGGTGGAGAGGGTTGTCCCAGTGATGGAGAGGGTTGTGCCAGTGGTGGAGAGGGTTGTGCCAGTGGTGGAGATGGTTGTGGCAGTGATGGAGAGGGTTGTGCCAGTGATGGAGAGGGTTGTGCCAGTGGTGGAGAGGGTTGTGCCAGTGGTGGAGATGGTTGTGCCAGTGGTGGAGAGGGTTGTGCCAGTGGTGGAGAGGGTTGTGCCAGTGGTGCAGCTGGCTGAGTCTACAAGCCTCTGCAGTCTATTTTGATCAAATACTCAAAGCTCTGTCCTTGAGAGGGGGGTGAAGTTTAAAGGATATACAGTATGTGGGGAAGTTTTGTAGAAAAAGAGTAGTGCTGCCACAGGTAGTGGCTGAAGCAAACTTGACAATGACACTTCAGAGGCATTGAGTCAGGCGCATGAATAAGCAGGGAGTGGATACGGATAGCGTACAGGCAGATAGGTTTCATTTATTTTGACACTTGTCCAGCGCAGACTTTGACGGCTGAAGGGCCTGTTCCGCTCCTATACTCCCTTATGTTCTATTGTTAATAATTACCAGATGAAACATGGCAATGCCGACAATCAAACAGCAATAAAGTTCAAATTCAAAATAAATTTAGTATCAAAGTACATATATAACATTATATATTACCTTGAGATTCATTTTCTTGCAGGCATTTAAAGGAAAATAAAGAAATATATTAGATTTTATGAGAAAACTATAAATAAGATTGACAAACAACCAATGTGCAAAAGAAGACAAATCGTGCAAATAATAAACAGTAAATAAATAATACTGGGTGCTGAGCCTTTGAAAACTAGTCAATAGATTGTGGAGTCAGTTCAGTGTCGATGTGAGATCTTTTATAGGCTCCAAGCTGAAGGGTAATAACTGTTCCTGATCCTGGTGGGGCGGGACCTAAATCTCCCGTAACTCGAAGCAAGAAGAGAGCTTAGCCTCGATGATGAAGGTGCTTGATGATGGATACTGGCTCTTACCGACTCATTGTTGTGTTGTCTTCTTGGGTTGTACCTGTCTCTTGAAACAATTTTTTTATCGGGTCTGGTTGTGTGTATCGTGGAAGGATATGGAATCAAGGTCAAATTGAACCTACAGATACAAAATTACTCTCTTGGTTGCAAACACCCAATTTATGGACACTCCTTACATCCAAAAAAGCTCTCCTGATAATATTAAATTCAAAAGTCTATATACACAACAGATAAGCATTTATCCATTCAAATAACAAAACTGGTTTCCTCTCTCCCTCTCTCCACTTTTATTCTTTCTTATCAGTCATTTGTGGTTTTGATGTTCTCCATTATGGTACTCTGGAGGTATGGTTACCATATCAAGTGAGTTTTGTGTATTTTCAGACTTATGGTAAAAACTTACTGAAGTATTTCTGAAAAGATGGAACTTGCTCATTATCCAGAGATGGGTTATGATAGGTATTATCAAGACTTGCTTTGCTACTGGTTGGCGATATGTAAGTCAACGTGGACTTACTACAAGGAAAGGGGCCATTTGGCTGACCTGGTCTATGATGACCAGTGGGCACCCCTCTATGTTAATCGCATCTTCAAGAACTTGGCCCCATCTATGCCTGAGCAATTCATGTTCTCATCTAGAAATGTTTAAAGTGCTGTCAGTGGTTCTGCTCCCACTACTCTCTCAGTTCAGAGTAATTTTTTTAGATTATGAAGACACGCAGTCCTCTTTTATTGTCATTTAGTAATGCAGGCATTAAGAAATGGTACATTATTCCTCCAGTGTGATATCACAAAACACAGGACAGAGCAAGACTGAAAAAACTAACAAAGCCACATAATTATGACATATAGTTACAACAGTGCAACAATACCATAACTTGTTGAAGAACAGTCCATGGCACAGTAAAAAGGTCCCACATCTCACGCAGACAGGAGAAGGAAGAAAAACTCTCCCTGCCATGCCCGACCACAGTCCGACTCTGAGTCATCCGAGAACTTCGAGCTCTGATCAGCTCTCCGACACCGAGTACCGAGCACCATCTCTATCCGAACGATTCGACCTCAATCTCGGTCGCGAGCAGCAGGCAAAGCCGGGGATTTGGGGCCTTCCCTCCGGAAGATTTCTCGATCGCGCGGTAACAACAGCAGCGAACTGGCGTTTCAGAAATTTCTCCAGATGTTCCTCTGTGCTTTCACATCTGACACCATCAAATCAGAATTGTCCACGGCCCCTATTTAACAGATACGATATCATTTTCCACCGGAGTGCTGTGCGCGCATGGTGCACTGCTATCTCATCCTCCCGCTAATTTATCAAAATACATACATGCCACCATATACAACCCTGAGATTCATTTTGTTGTGGACATCCCCAATAAATACGTAATAGAATACTAGTTGTAACAGAAACAGTGAAAGACCACACCAACCGGATGTTCACCCAGTGTTCAAATACAAAAGGAAAGAAGTAAAAATAGATAAAATCAAAGACATGAGCCAAAGAGGCCTTGAAAGTGAGTCTGTAGGTTATGGGAACATTTCAATGATGGGGCAAGTGAAGTTATCTTCTTTTATCCAAGAGCCTGATGGATGAGGGGTAGTAACCGTTCCCGAACCTGGTGGTGCGAGTCCTGAGGCTCCTGTACCTTCTTCCCAATGGCAGCAGTGAGAAGAGAGCATAACCTGGGCAGTGGGGGACCCTGATGATTGACGCTGCTTTCCTGCAACAACGCTTCAATGCTCAATGGTGGGGCGAAGGCTTTACCCGTGACGGGCTGGGCAGTGTTCAATACTTTTTGTAAGATTTTCCTTTCAAGGGCATTAGTGTTTCTATATCAGGCTGTGAAAGATCCACTCAGTATGCTCCCCAGTACACATCTGTAGCAGTTTGTCAAAGTTTTAGATGACATGCTGAATCTTCGCAAACTCCTAAGGAAGTAGAGGTGCTGCCGTGCTTTATTCATAATTCCCCTTACATGCTGGGCCAGGACAGGTCCTCCGAAATGATAACATTGAGGAATTTAAAGTTGCTGACCCTCTCCAGCTCTGATCTTCTGAGGAGGACTGGTTCATGGACCTCTGATTTCCTCCTCCTGAGGTCAGTAGTCAGCTCTTTGTTCTTGCTGTCATGAGGGAGAGGTTGTTGTTGTGGCAGCTCTCAGCCAGATTTTCAATCTCCCTCCTCTATGCTGCTTCGTTCCAGCCATTTGCCACCCTCTGGGTGACACCGCTCCCCTGTTTTGAGTTATGATTATGATTTAATTTTACTACTGGCCGTAGGATAAGGGGTACCAGTCAATCTGGTCTTTCAGTAATGTGCCCGATGAAAGGCTATTAAACTAATTTGAAGAACCTGGCATTGTAGCACTGGTGTGATATGGATTCAGCATTAATCAACAGGAAACAGGGAGTAGGAATAAGCAGGATATTTCCCGGTTGGAAAGCTGCAAATAATGGGATATTGAATGGGAACTTCTGGCTTCTTCCCCCTTTTTTTCCAGCCCCGATGAAGGGTCTCAGTCTGAAACATCGACTGTTTATCCCTCTTCACCGGTGCTGCCCGACTCCCACACCACGACATCAGGATGCCCCAAAGTGCTGAAGAGTTGTGCAGAACTGTGATCACTCACTGGAGTTCAGTGATCACATTACTGGAGAACAAAATCTTGGCTTTGCTTAAACTCTCAGCCACTGAAATGAAGGGAAAAAGTTAGTCCTGATGACGGGTCTGGGTCCTAAACATCAACTGTTTATTCCCTTCCTGACCTGTTCGGTCCCACCAGCACTTTGTATCGCTCTGGATTTCCAGCATCTGCAGAATCTCTTGTCTTTACGTAGCTAATGGGATCTCCAGTTATACTATCCACATCAATGATTTGCATCAACAGACGAAGTATATTGTAAGAAGACACAAGTCAGATGGTTTTGAACATGATATAGAGTCTTTAGGGGGATATGGACATGCGAAGTGAATGTGTACAGACATGGACTATAACATATAACAAACAACGTGTGAGGGATTCCATTTAGCCGCACAAAATAGAAAAGCAGAGGAGATTTTAAATGGTTAAAAACTGAAAAGTGTGAATGCTTTGAGAAATCTGGTTACCCTGGTCCATAAATCACTGAACGTTGATATTCAGAGACGACAAACAATTAGGGGCAAACAATATGTTGGCCTTTATTGCAAGTGGGTTTGAGTACAAGAGTAAAGATGTCTCACTTGCAAGACTTAGAGCCTTGGTGAGACTGCATCTGGAATACTGAGAGCAGATCTCCCTACTAAATGGTACCCTAGTATGATAGGTGGACTCCTGATCTCACAATTAAAATTACCTTTAATTGTACATCGAAACATACAGTGAAAGGCGATATTTGTGTCAAATCGAATCAGCAAGGATGTGCTGGGGGCAGCCCAAGTGTCTCCACTCTTCCGGCTCCAACACAGTGTGCCCACATCACACTCACTAACCCCAACCATACATCTTTGGGATCAGGGAGGAAACTGGACTACACAGAGGAAACCCACACGGTCATAGAGAGGACATAGAAAACCTACAGCACAATACAGGCCCTTCAGCCCACAGTGCTGTGCCAAACATGTCCCTACTTTAGAAATTACTTAGGGTTACCTATAGCCTTCTATTTTTCTAAGCTCCATGTACCTATCCAGGAGTCTCTTAAATACCCTATCGCAGACATCCCACCCTGCAAAAACTCATTTCAGGGAGGTAGCACTATCAATCTGTGGGAGACTTACGGGAGAGGTGGGATGTCTTCAACAGAGTAGCTCCTTAGCAGCCAGCCAGCTAGTTTAAATAAGATTAGCTATGCTAATGAATGAATGACACCTGTTAAACTCACCTCAACATGTCTTTTACAGTCTTAACCCACCATGGGCAATAGAAAAGTCACTGTTGCAAACAGTGCAGCCAGCAACACTGTCATTATTTTGACCCCTATTAGGCAGGGTACACTTTACTGTAGTCTGGGGTGAGGTACGTTTCATATTTTTTTTTGGAACACTCTGCCATGGTGTGCTCTCTCTCTCTCTCGTGGTCGCTCGCGCGCTCTCAAGCGCTCTCGCTTGCTTTCTCTCTTGCTCTCTCGCACTCTCTCTCGCTCGCTTGCTTGCTCTCGCACTCTCTCTTGCTTTTCTCTCGCTCGCTCTCAAAAAAATTGATTTCCGTGATATTGTATATAATTTACGGGCATCAGGGAGCCACTATTCATATGCAGGAGACTCCCGGAACTTCCGGGAGAGGTGGGATGTCTGCTATCGTATCCGCTTCCACCATTGTCGCCGGCAGCCCATTCCACGCACTCACCACTCTCTGGGTAAAAAACGTACCCCTGACATCTCCTCTGTACCTACTCCCCAGCACCTTAAAACTGTTCATTCTCGTGCTAGACATTTCAGCCCTGGGAAAAAGCCCCTGACTATCCACACGATCAATGCCTCTCATCATCTTATACACCTCTATCAGGTCACCTCTCATCCTCCGTCGCTCCAAGGAGAAAAGGCTGAGGTGCTTACAACTGCTCCAGGTTTTTACATGTGGTCCCATGGTCAACATATAAAACTCCTTACAGACAGCAGCAGGAACTGAACCGTGTAACGCCAACCTCACAGCTCAGGCAAGTTCAGTCAGTTTTGCTTCGGTCTTTACTGGACCAGACCAGGACTGCATTTGTGGGGAAGGGAGCACTTGGGGGTGGGGGGTACAGCTTGCCTCGATATTTTCTCCCCTTCCTGGTTGCTTATAAGAACGAGTTCAATTTAATTCAAAATCAAAGTCAAAAAGTCATAGTAAATTTATTATCAAAGTATGTACAGTATATGTTACCATAAGATTAAGATTAATTTTCTTGCAGACATTTATAGGAAAATAAAGAAATACCATAGAATTGATGAAGCTATCCATAATGAAGATTGATAACCAATGTGCAAAAGAAGACAAAATATACAAATTATATATATATTCGTGTGTGTTATATAATGTATATATTATATATAAAAATAATATATATAATATTAAGAGCATGAGTTGAGGAGCCCTTGAAAGAGTTGAGGTGAACGAAGTTATCCACACTGGTTCAGGAGCCTGATAGTTGTAGGGCAATAACTGTTCCTGAAACTGGTGGTGTGGGACCTAAAGCCCCATCCAAGCCTCACAGTGAAAGAGCTGCAGTGTGGCCCCACCACACTCACACACCCTCTGCTCTCCAACACTGACAAATTCCTTTCTGGGACTAAATCCGTTATAATCAGCATTCTAGCTTTGGGAGATCATTGTGTGCACATGCGATTCCTCCACCCCACCCCCAGCCCAGATGCCACCCCTGGGATGAGCTCGCTCTCTCCTTGCCAAATGCTTGACAGCTGCCCCCACCCCACCCACCCATTGATTCGTGCAATGTGCCATTGATAAGTATTGATGACTTAGGTGGCTGTAAATGTTTGGCGGAGAAGAGGGAGTCTCAGGCTTCCCTTTGAATTCCAACTCCTGGCTGTGAGCTCTCTCCTAATTGCATGCATGGCATTCTTTGAGAGTGGGTGGCAGGGCTTTTACTGGCCTTATTTTCACAGACACCACTTATAGAAAAGAAACCCTTTCATGTGCTGAGGGAAGAGAGGAACGAACTAAAGCACAAACTCTGCTTGAAATCAGCACAATTGAACACTAACAGAGACATATGCAGAAATGGTTAAGTGTCTGGAGGTAGATTCCCTCCACTTTTAGTTATAAAGTACTTTTTTTTTACCCTATTCACCCTCAAATGCAAAACTGACTGTGTCATTCGGAAACAAGGCCACTACGCTAACGCTAACCATGTCGCTTTCACATGACGCCACTGCGTGCAGTGACGTTGACTGCATGTTCAGCAACTTCCCAGTTTGTTATTTCTCATTCTTGCTTTCATTTCTGTCGGTGCTTTTCCCCGGACAAGCTCAATAACCTGCAGCTCTCCTCTCAGTCTTCCTCGTGTTCAGCCCCTGGGAAACTCCTAAATTTAAATTGCTCCAACAGCAGTGACTGTCCCTCAGTAACCAAAGTCTTAACCTCCATTATTGTTTCCCTCAACCTTTTGTCCTCTCTAACTCTCCCTGTAGAAACACAAGGGAGTCTGCAGATGGTGCAAATTCAGAGCAGCACACAAATTGCCCTACAGCTGGTCAGGCAGCATCTATGAAGGAGAAAAGTTTCATCCCAAAGCTCTGACTGTTTATTCCTCTCCATGTGGGAGTGTTTCTACATTAAAAGTGATTTACAGGTACAAATTATTGTTGCCATGTTTTGTTTGTCTTTGTCAGTTCCCAGTTTAGGGATCGGATTAAAAATGAACTTTATTCACACTATATATTTATATACAGTGGATTCCGGTTAATGGGGATACATCGTTACCAGTACATTTTGGCCCCATTCAACGGCTGCCTGAAATAGCTGAAGTCTCATGGAAATAGTTTAAAAAAGATAAACTACGTTTAACTGAGTAACAAATTATGTACTTATGTACCCAATCAAAACTTTTCCATGGATGGCTTCCAGATCGTTCGGGCTGACCGGAAGTGCACTGAGAGCGGTAAGCGTAAAGGAGTTGGGTGCTTACTGTTCTGGTTAACAATGGATGGTGCAATCCGGGTCATATTACGATCGAGGAACTTGTTTCTAGACCGGATATTGAACTTCTTGCTGTTGGACTGTGGCCATATTCCACTGAGATACAACACTGGGCATCACGGGAGGTTGTTCCTGCCTGTGGCCATCGAACTTTGCAGCTCCACCTATGGAGGGTCAGACACCCTGAGCCAACAGGCTGGTCCTGGACTTATTTCCATCTGACGTAGTTTGCATATTGTTGTTTGATTATTCGTGGTTTTTGTATTGCTATATTTATGCTCTATTCTTGGTTGGTGCGGCTGTAATGAAACCCAATTTCCCTCGGGATCAATAAAGTATATCTATCTATCTATCTATCTATCTTAAATGAAATACAGAACAAATTAGAACACTATTAATATTGCTGCTGCACTGTAAAACTGTTTAATAATTCCTAATATTTTTTGATGCAGGAGTTCGTACAGTGTACGCTGCCATGTTCTTTTGACTGACTGTAAATGAACAAAATGGACTATGTTCATTGTCTTTCTGTATGAAGTATTGTCAAAATGATTTGCATTTTAATTTGTCATCAGTCATCCAAAATGAATAACACAAGTATACACAACTGACGCTATTCAAAAATTGTTCACTCTACACATAGTGTAGTGTCTAATGGCCACACAAGTGCACGTGACTGATGCTAGTTAGAAACCGCTGCACCCTCCAAATCTTTATTTTCATTGTAACATTCAAGATGATTGTCAATACCTTAAAAATCTTCATATTCCACAACTTGCCGAAGTAGTGAAATCGTCTCATTTTCACTCCTGGCCATTGCTGGCATCTCCAAGCCTGAAGGCTTGAAACTGCAGTGAACAAAACAATTCAGAATTGTATTACTGCTTATTTCTGGCCAACTATCAGTGACAAAAATCAGTGCTTTTTGAGCACAAACACACGCAACTGACCTATTTAAAAACTAATCACTCTAAGCACGGTGTAGTTTCTAATGGCCACGCAAGTGCACCTGATTGACGCTAGGTAGAAGCTGTTCAGCCAGTGTCCTGTCCCAATTAAGTAGCACAGTAACCCAAATAAATGAATGAAATCCTGGCTATTTTCTTGATTAGCTTTTGTTCTTTAAGAATAGTCCTAAATAAGTGGCTGCCCCATTAACCGATGGCCCAATTAACCAGAATCCACTGCATTTGGAAATTGCTGTGTTGTCAGGGCAAGTCATGTAACAAAAGCCAACATTTAACAATTATACAAAGTGTTATATAAAAATAAAGAATTGCATATAAATAATAAAAAATAAAGTTAGAGATTGAAGGACAGATACAGAATAAAATGTGCATAAATTAATAAATTCCTGCATGTATTTACAATGCATTATAAAAATTAGCTTAAAGTGTCTGTAGTCCATAGTTGACCCTTGGGCAAGGTATGGTACCTGCTTAGCCCCCGATCAGGGTCACGTGAAGCCATGGGAGCAGGTGGTCATATGAGCTGCTGGTGCATATCACAAGTCCTGGTTATACGACTACTGATGCCAGGCAGACAATCTCTGAAGAATATTGATAATGGCTGGGGTCACCTGCCCAGAAGAAGGCAATGGCAAGCCACTGCATCAGAAAAGATTTCCAAGAACAATGGTGGCCAAGACCACGTTTGCCCACGTCATACAACACAACACTAGACAATGCTGATGACAGTGCAGGGCAGGGATGGGTGTAATAGAATGACCTGGAGAGGGGGTGTTCTAATGGTTAATCGGATTAACTGCCTGAGGAAGAAACTTTTAAATAGTTATGAAGTATTTCGTTTAATAGCCCTATAGCACTATTAAAGCCCAACTGGATTTAAATGAAGATACCAACTATTGACCACAGGTCACAAGTTTTGTACTGGATTACAACCATCCTGTAGGTATTTTGTTCTTCTTGAGACATGTTTGAATTTCCATCGATGCATTTGTAGTTAATTAACTGCTGGATCTGCTGGTCATTAACCAGTCCTGCTAGTTTTGGAATTTCCTCACCGATGCCAATGATGGTGGACCCGAATGAGCTGTTGATTCAGGGCTTGACTCCAAGAAGGGTTTTCCTTGCAAGGTTCTTGAAACCCTCAGCATTGATCGTCATGAGACAACGTCACTGTTTAGGGCTCAGCCTGATGGACATTACAGGTCACTTCAGGCGGTATTTGTTTTGCAGTCACTGTACCTGTTATGGGGCAAGTGATGTGACGATTAACGGTGGTATAATCGAGTAGGTGCTAGTGGTTGTGACAATCTAGAGGCTGCCTTTGTGTGGCCTTGAACTTGATGAGTGGCACAGAATAGACGGGCCAAAGGAACCGTTTCTGTGCTGTAGTGCTCTATCACTCCATGTTCTGGCCTTTCCTCCCTTGCATTCATATCTATTCTGATTCCCACATTGGAGTCATTACCAATCCCTTGGCAAAGTAACTCTGGCACAAATCCGTGGTCTCATCTTCTGACCTGGACAGAGAAAGGCATGCAGAAATAAAGGCAGAAAAAGCTGAGAGCACTCTGCGCACTGGGCTGCATTGTGAAGAGTTAACGTTTCAGGCTGCAGAGCTGAAACAGTGGGGAAAATAAGTAGGAAAATAAAGGACAAATCTTGTACAATAAATAATTCAAGATCTCCCAGCCTACCTTGACATGATCCTTGCACCTTATTTGACTATCTGCACTGCATTTTCTTTGTAATATTATATTCTGCGTTTGTTTCTCTTTCTGCTACCCCGATGTATTGATGGTGGAATAATCCATCTGGATGGCACACCAGCAAGGCTTTTCAGTGTATCTCACTACTCCTGACAATGAGAAACCAATACCAATAGCAACTAGGAGACTTGAAGAAGGGTCTCAGCCCGAGAAGTCAACCGTTTATTCTCCTCCGCAGATGCTGCCTGACTTGTTGAGTTCCTTCAGCATTTTGTGTGTGCTGCACAGAGTTTCCAGCATCTGCAGAATCGCTTGTGTTACCAATAACATGCTTTGCTTTCCTTCCCAGTTCAAGGGAAGGAACTTCAATCTAAAACATGAACTTTGCTTCTCTCTCCACAGATTCTGCCTGACCTGCTGAGTATTCTCAGCATTTTGTGTTTTATTTCAGGTCTGCAGCATCTCTATAGCTTTTTCTGATTTTCGCTGGGGACTTGCCAACGATTCTTTTTCTTATCTATCGCATTGTTTGAGTGGTGGATTTTGCTAGCAAGGTCAACACATCTGCTTTCCTTCAGTACTGTTGAGAGAGTAGTAGTGAGTTACTGAAGTCCTTCCGACAAAGATATCCTCACAATTGAGGAGGGAGTTCCAGGACATAGACCCTTTGATGACAAAGGGTTGGTGATATACTTCCAAGTGGTGGATACTTTGTACTTTGTGGCCAAACAATTGGTACTAGAACGTACAATCATCACAGCAATATTTGATTCTGCGCTTCACACTCCCTGGATTACAAATATTAAATGTTAAAGATATTAAAAATAGTTAAAATTAGTAAATATTAAAAATTTAAATTATAACTCTTAAATAGAAAATAGAAAAATGGGAAGTAAGGTAGTGCAAAAAAAAACCAAGAGGCAGGTCCGGATATTTGGAGGGTACGGCCCAGATTTGGGTCAGGATCCGTTCAGCAGTCTTATCACAGTTGGAAATAAGCTGTTCCCAAATCTGGCCGTACAGGTCTTCAAGCTCTGGTACATCACAGGCAAAGCCCTTCCCACCATTGAGCACATCTACGAGGACCCCCATCATCAAGGACCCCCATGCTGTCCTCTCACTGCTGCCACCGGGAAGGAGATACAGAAGCCTTAGGTCCTATACCACTAGGTTCAGGAACAGATATTACCCGACAGGCATCTGGCTCCTGAATCAGCGTGGACTTCACTCACCTCAACGTTGAACTGATTTGGCACGAGCTGCTTCACCTACTAGGGAATTGTAGATGGAATAGAACAGAGTTCAGTTCCTCAGTCAACACGCCCTCACTTCTGATCGAGGGACAGAGGGAAGATTGCCAATGTAGCAGCTGAAGTAGTTTGCCTGGATGACTTCCTGCAGCGACGTTCCAGTGCTGGGATGATAGACCTCCAACACCCATGATCACCTTCCTCTGTATCACGTACGCTTCCAACCATCCCTGATGCCCAGTGTATCAGGGCTCCTTGATGCTGCACTCGGGCACATGCTCCTGTCATCACCGATTACCGGGAATCTGAAAACTCCTGCTCGCTTCTCAATCGCACTTTATTTCCTTGTGCATACCGAGAACAGCCTGGCCCCTTTCCCCACTCAGTCCTGAAGTGTGTTCAGAGAAATGCTGTTTTCACATGGAATTGTGTAACAGTTACAGATTTTGACCAGTGGGTAACCTTGGATAAGTTGAAATTCCTTATTTGTAGGATCAATCACCATTCACAACACAGGTGTTAAAAGTCAATAGAAATTGCTGACTGCCAACTTACTGTGTGGCTCACATCCCTCTGATACATCCTTACTTTGCCTCTGTTAGCCAGATAGCTCCAGTTCCCTGCTGTGCATAGGGAAACTATGCTCTTCAAAGACCTTTCTTCCCTGGGTTTCTTAACCCTCACCATGCCAAAGCTTCCACACTGCCTCAATGATGACTGCACTCACTCACACCGCAGCCCTCAAATTCAGCTCTTTGGCCCACCTTCGGACCAAGGCTGTGATGAGGTCTGGAGTTGAGTGGACCTGCTGGAGCCTACGCTGGGAGCTGATGTGATGGGCAAATGCCACTTGATGGTCCTGTCAATGTGCCAAATTCCCATCACTTCACTGAGTTAACAGATTGGATTTGGTATGTCTTTTTTACACAAGAGGTACAGCTAGTGGGCCTGAGGTCTCCATTATCACAGTTGGCTGGGCTTCTCCAATTAGCACCTCCCAAACGGCATTTGCCACTTCTTGGTATCACCTCAGGTGAAGGATTTGGCTGAAAAAACAGCTTCTGTGTTGTGGAGGCCTCAGAAGGAAATAGACATTTCAACCACAATATTTATAAGCCACATTGGGTCAGAATGTAAGAGTTTGTTCCCTGCTGTGAAATAGCGGACAGATGTCTCATGGTTATCAGTACCAAAACTAATTTATCTTAAAATTCCAGATCATTTGCTGAATCCAAATTCTGAAGTTATCACATAGGATGTGAACTCATGACTCTAGATTGTTAGTTCAATTCTGTGAAAAAATTGTCTAGGAAATTAACTGTTCTACCACAACCATTCCTAGCTGCCGCAATAAAAGCTTTTTTAAGATAGAAGGCTAGTCCCCTCATGACAGCTACAGAGGGAAAGTCTTTACAAAGATTCCCACCAAGAACATTCTCCAAGTGGTGGAAGAGTTTCTCTCGGAGTGACAATGGACATGGTCTTCTCTGAGCAGCAACTCGTAAGATGTAGGAATAACGTCTGTACATGATCTTTATCAATGTCGCAAGTGTTTCCGACTCTGTCATCCACGAGGGAGTATGGAGAGCACTTTGTAAATCATCCAGAGCTATCCGGAAAAAGATGGAACCAGCGAACAACGTGACCGAGGGTGATATTCTCCAGATGGTTCATCACATTTCTTTCACTTCTTTTACATCTTCTTTTTCTTTCAAATGTGATTCTGCTACTGTTGGGGCCTGTGATCTACATTCTAGTTGTAGGTTATCGATCTGGCACTTTGCTGTCTCCAACGGTGTTCCGTGCAGCTTCAAGCAGAATACGCAGCCTTGAGGCCAAGGAGCCTGGAGACCACCATCGATTCCATTTCTCACCAGCCTCACTGATTAAAGCAGCGAGGAAGATTGAAGTCATCGAGGCGAGTGCGGAGAGCAAGCGGGTGTTCAGCGTTGTCTACAAGCCTCTTACTTTCTGCTGCCGGAGGAAGGTGTCAGCGTGTGACAGACTCCCTCTTCCCTGATGCTGTTGGAAGGTGGTGCTGGAGTTCTTGACCTTGGACAAGGTCTAATCGAGGTGGTTTGTGGATTCACACTATGACATGTTTCTGGTTGCTGTTGCTACTTTGAATCGGGGCGGCAGCAGATAACAAATATTGAGCTGAGCTGACTATGCTGCACTCTTTCAATTCTGTGTTTTATATTCTCTTTTGTTGCCCTTTGCACAGGTTTTTTTGCGCGTGGGGTGTGGCTGATGTTTTTTCTTTGAATGGGTTCCATGGTTTTCTTTGTCTCATGGCTGTCTGTGGGAAGACAAAGCTCAGGGTTGTATACTGCATGCATACATTGATAATAAATGTACTTTGAAAATTTGAACCTTTGAATCTTTGAAGTTGGGGTGCCTTCAGAAACCTCTTGAGCAATAACATGCATCAGTGACTCTATCAAGGCCACCACTGACTTCTCTCTGTGCAGATAATATCATTACTCCAGCCACTTCTCAGCATTCCTCACTATACTTCACTTCCCGTGGGCTGCCTGCAACTGTTGAGTTCATCTGCAGGACAAAGATTTCAATATTTGTCCCTCCCACTCATGAGGCAAGATCATCTCAACCCCAGTCATTGCCTAAGATTATGCTGGGGACGCTATATGCATAAGGTAGGTAGGTATGTCGCATCCGGAGTTTCTCCGGTTAGCGGACGATTTCCCTCCACGCCTCTCTGACGTAGTGGGGAACCGCGTACGAGGCAGATTACAGCAGTGGTTTGCCATTACCTTCTGCCGGGTGAGTTTCCAAAGAGATCACCAGCTCGTAACCCAGCACAGATGGAAAGTGTGTAGGGGAGCCGGCTGGATTCGAACTCCGGACCTTTCGTCCCGAAGTCTGATGCTGATGCCACTACGCCATCAGCCGGGTCATACGCATAAGGAGAGTTCCAAATTATTGCTGATTCCTTCACTGTAATTTACAGGAGGATGGAAATGATACCAAATATTTGGAACACAAACATCTTCCACCAACCTGTATCCACTTCACTACGTTGCCTCCCAACACTCAAGATCCATGGAGACACTCTGTGAATGAAACAGGGGCTGACGTAGACAGATGCAAAAAGAGATACAACAGCTGGATACAGCGAGAGAGCAGGTTCTTAAGAGATGCAGGCGAGAAAAGAAACAGAGATAACAAAGAAGAGGGCAGGGAGGCAGAGAGAGATTGTCTGTGTGTGTGTGTGTGTGTGTGTGTGTGTGTAAGAGAGAGAGAGAAGGAAAGGGACAGAGAGAGAGAGAGGAGAGAGAAATAGAGAGGGAAAGAAAGGGAGAGGGGGCCGAAAGAGAGAGAGGCATAGAGATAAAGAGAGAGAGAGAGGGTAGGGGCAGAGCAGGTAATAGATTAGTTCCTTGCCTGAACAGTGTTCACTCTAGGAGCACCTGAGCTAACGAGAAACCCCACTGTAAATCACAGAGAACAACCGTATGCTTCTCCACATTACTAAGATTACTGACACACAAGAGAATATAAAGAATGATTACAGATTATAGATCAAGACCTGATCCATGTACTGTCGAAATAGCAATCAGAGAGCCCACATCATAATATCTCTTAAACGTGGAATTTAATAAAAGTACTTGATGCAAACATAACCCCACTGACTAAAAGAAAGAGGATGCTAAAATACAGATAACAGCAGTAGGCAGAGTGTTAGAATTGATTATGAAGGAAGTGGTAGTGGGTGTTTAGCAAAAGATAATATGTTTCGGAAGCATCAAAACGGATTTATGAAAGGAGAAAGCTTTTGACTGGTCTATTAGAATTTTTGTGTGTGTCACCAGCAGAATAGGTAAGGGAGAACCAGTGATGAATCTGGCTTTCAAGGGGCTTTTGACAAGAGGTTATCTAATAAAACTCAAGCTCAGGGGGTGACGGGTAATAAACTGGCATGGATGAAAAGTTGTGAGCAGGAATGACGACGGGTGATTTTTGGGTTGGAGGCTGTATGAAGTGTATACCCATAGGGATCGGTGCCAGGGCCCCATTTGCTCTCAATCTTTATCAATTGTGGACAAAGGATCAAGTATAAGAGATCTAAATTTGCTGATGATACAAGGGACTGTGAGAAAGATGCAGGAATATTTCGGAGGGATATAGGCAGACCCCCAGGACATGGTAGCTGGACAAATAGAAGGCCATTCAGTTTGACAGACGGAAGTGGAACAGCCTTTTTAAAAGCGTTGATATTCAGAAAGAACTGGGCATCTTTGTACAGGAATACGGAGAAGTTAACATGCAATTGAGCAAACAGTATGCTGGACTTTATTGCAAGAGAACGTATGTACAAGAGTTAATACCCTTAGTTGCCATTTTATTAGCTACCTCCTTTACCTGATCAAAGTGGCCACTAAATGTATGTTCATGGTCTTCTGCTGCTATAGTCCATCCACTTCAAGGTTTGACATGTTGTATGTTAGAGATGCTCTTCTGCACACCACTGTTATAACATGTGGCTATTTGAGCTACTGTCACTTTCCTGTCAGCTTGAACCAGTCTAGCCATTCTCCTCTGAGCTCTCTCATTAGCAAGATGCATTAACCC
Organism: Mobula hypostoma; assembly: GCF_963921235.1. Lineage (NCBI taxonomy): Eukaryota > Metazoa > Chordata > Chondrichthyes > Myliobatiformes > Myliobatidae > Mobula > Mobula hypostoma. Next base: position 2,941,612 of record NC_086123.1, on the reverse strand, counting down.
ACAGATCAGCCACTCTCTGGATGTTTTCTGTTTCTCGCACTATTCTTCGTGAACTCTGAGGCAGGGGTTCCCAACCTTTTTCAATGCCCTGGACCCCTACCATTGATCGAGGGATCCATGGAACCCAGTTTGAGAACCCCAGCTTAGACTGTTGTGCGTCAAAATTCCCTTTCAGCAGTTTCTGAGATACTCAAACCAGTCTGGCACCAACAATCATTCCATGGTCAAAGTCACCTAGATCACATTTCTTTCCCTTTCTGATGTTTAGTCTGAATAATAACTGAACCTCGCGACCACGTCTGCATGCTTTTATACATTGAGTTGCTGCCACATGATTGGCTGATTAGATATGTGCATTAATGAGCAGGTATACAGGTGTACCTAATGAACTGGCCACTGGGTCTATATCTAACAGCAGTTATACGTAATGAGAACACACCTGGAACATTGTGTCTAGATCTGGCCTAGGGGACGCGGTCGAGGGAATATAACAAGTGCTTACCAAATTGATTCATAGGATGGAGAACCATCTAACGAGGAGCAATTAAGCAGACAGATCTTCTTGTCTCCTGAGTTTACAAATGAACTCACAGGGCTTGAGAGAGTAGATGTATGGATGACATTTCCCGCAGACGAAACATGTTTTACGCCTGCTTCTATTTCTTATTACAGCTTCTAAACTATGGAGATTTTTAACCTCTAACCATAGAGATTATTACCCTATAACCACAAACATTATTAACCCAGCCACAGGTTATTTCCCACTAACCACAGAGATTATTGCTCTGTAATTGCCTTAACCATGGGGATTCTTGCTCTGTGACCGGAGAGAAAATTACCTTCTAACAATGGAGTTTATTGACTGTAAACCATGCACAGAGTATTGCCCACTAACTCTTATGATTGATACTGCAAAGCCATTGAAATTTTTACCCTATAATTGTTAAAATTAATAGCCTCTAATCTAAGATAGAATTAGCTTTATTTATTTGTCACATAAACATCGAAATATCAAAACGTACAGCGCACTGTGTGGTTTTGCGTCAAATCGGATCAGCAAGGATTGCGCTGGGCAGCCTGTATGTCTGGCCATACCTCTGGCACCAATATAGCATGCCCAGAATTCACTAACCCTAACCATGCATGTTTGGAATGTGGGAGGAAACCAGAGCACCCGGAGGAAACACATGATCACAATCTCCTTGCGGACAGTGGCAGGAATTAAACCCCTCTCTGTGATCATGGTGAGGTGATGCACTAACCTCTATGCACCACATTGCCCCCTTCTAATTATCCACCACTCAGACAGATGTGGTAGATATGGTTTACATGGGCTTCACAAAGTCCCACACAATGGGCTTACCCAGCTGATTCACAGCATCCAAGATGTGCGGGCAAGCTGGATCCAAAACTGGCTTGGTGATAGGAGGCAGCGGGTGCTGTGTAAGATGTGTTTTTTTTTCTCTCTGGCCGGAGACATGCAGCTATGGGATCAGTGGTGAGCATTGTTACTTATTGTACCAAGAGACTAGGATGAGAATGTAGGTGAACCAATTAGTAAGTTTGCTGATTACTCAGAAATTACTGAAGTAGTAGGTAGCGAAGCAGCTTGTAAAAGGAGACGGAGGACAGGGATTAGTTGGAAAGTGGGCAGATGGAATTAATTCCAAAGAGATGTGAGTACTGCACTTTGGGATGTCAAATACTAACAGGGCATAATGTTTACAGTAAATGTATATCAGGGACCTCAGGGATGTTGGTGTACAGAGAAACCCCTGAAAATAGCAACGCCGGTGGCTAGGATGGTGACAAAAACCAATTGCACGCTTGCCTTCGTAGGCCAAGGCGTTGAGCATAGAGTTGGGGGAGGGGGCTGTCATGATGAAATTTTATAAAGCTTTGGTCAGGCTGGCTGCACTTGGAGTATTGCATACATTCCTGAGCACCACACCACAGGAAGGACGAGGCAGCATTAGAGAGAGTCTAGAGGAGATTCACCAGGATGTTGCCTGGAATGGAGGGTGTTATCTATAAGGAGAGATGAGATGGGCTGAGTGTACCCTGACTGGAACAACTGAAGGTGAGGGATGACCTTGAGAGGTTTGTAAATAGCTGAAATTACACAATCTAAAACTGACCAACAATGTGAAACGTAGCAGTCCCAATACTGACCCCTGAGGAACACCACTAGTCACTGGCAGCCAACCAGAAAAGGCCCCCTTTATTCCCACTCACTGCCTCCTGCCTGTCAGCCGTTCCTCTATCCATACCAGTATATTTCCTGTAACTTCACAGGATTTCATCATGTTAAGCAGCCTCATGTGAGGCATCTTATCAAATGCCTTCTGAAAATCCAACTAAATGACATCCACCACCTCTCCTTTGTCCACCCTGCTGGTTACTTCTTCGAAGAATTCTAACAGATTCATCAGGCAAGATTTCCCTTTACGGAAACCATGCTGATTTTGACTTACTTTATCATTAGTCTCCAAGTACCCTAAAACATTGTTCTTAATAATGGACTCCAACACTTTCCCAACCACTGAAGTTAGGCTAACTGGCCTATAATTTCCTCTCCTTTGTCTTCCTCCCTTCTTAAAGAGTGGAATGACACTTGCAATTTTCTGGGACATGCCAGGATCAAATGATTCTTGAAAGATCATGACAAAGGCATCCATTATCTCTTCAGCAACCTCTCTCAGGACTCTGGGACATACTCCATCTGGTTCAGGTGACTTATCCACCTTAAAGACCTTTCAGTTTGCCTGGCAACTCTTTCCTTTGCAATAGCAATGGCACTCACTCCTGCTCCCTGACACTCATGGACCTCTGGCATCCAGCTAGTGTCTTCCACAGTAAAGTCTGAAGCAAAGTACTTATTAAGTTCATCTGCCTTTTCTTTGTCCCCCATTACTACCTCACCAGCATCATTTTCCAGTGGTCCAACATCTCTCACCTCCCTTTTACTCTTTATATAACTGAAAAAACTTTTGGTATCCTGATTTATATTATCGGCTAGTCTGCTGTCATATTTCATCTTCTTATAGTTTTTTAGTTGCCTTTTGTCAGATTTTTAAAGCTTCCCAAAGATCCAACTTCTGACTCACTTTTGCTACCTTCTGTGCCCTTTCCTTGGCTTTCATGCAGTCCTTAACTTCCCTCGTCAGCCATAGTTGCCTGTCCCTGCCATTTGACAACAACTTCTTCTGTGGGACAAATCTATCCTGAATCTTGTGAACTATTCCCAGAAACTTCAGCCACCTCCGCTCTGCCACCATTCCCGCCAGTATCCTCCTCTAATCCACCGGGGCAAGCTCCTCTCTCATGCCTCTGTAAATCCTTTATTCTATTGTGGTACTGAAACATGCTCCTCCCTCTCAAATTGCAGTATGAATTCAATCGTATTATGATCACTGCCTCCTAAGGGTACCTTTACGTTAAACTGACTAATAAAATCCGGGTTATCACACAACACCCGATCTAAGATAGCCTTTCTCCTATAGGCCTGAGCACAAGCTGCTCTAAAAAGCCAACTCGTAGTCGTTCAACAAATTCCCTCTCTCGCGATCCGACACCAACCTGATTTTCCCCATCCCCATGCATGTGACAGATGGTGACACAGTATACATACCTTGATGAAAAGAAAGCTGTGTGCTGTCTTGTATTTTATTTTTATTTATTTCATTTAGAGATACAGCACAGCACAGTAACAGGTCTTTCCGGACCAACAAGTCCACATTGCCCCATTGCATCCACGTGACCAATTAACCTACTAATCTTTGGAAAGTGGGAGGGAACTGGAGAACCTGGGGAAACCCATACGGTCATGCGGTGAACGTACAAACTCCTTACAGACAGCAGCGGAATTGAACCCAGGTTACCGGCGCTTTTAAAAAAATGAGGTTAGATGTCTTTGTAGCCGTAAACCTCCCATTGTCAGTGGCTGAGAGTTAAGCAAAGCCAAGATTTTGTTTTCCGGTAAAGAGATCACTAAACCCCAGCGGGTGATCGCAGTTTTGCACAACTCTTCAGCACTTTGGGACACCCTGACATAATGATGTGGTACCAGGTGTGGGGGGTCTTGCATTGAGAAGTAAGGAGAGGAAATCCAAGCATACACAACTAGCCTGTTTGAACTTTAGCACGTGCCAATGTGTCCTAATCTGACCTTTGCCCTTTGCAGAGACTGACTGCTTGCTCTGTACTTTAGTTCGACAATATGGCCATCGCTTCTCATTCTCCGAGTTATGATGATGAGATTGCTGAGCGTCTGTTGCAGAGCCTTGTCCATCGGCTATGATTCTCACTCTACACTGGCTCGTTTGATAGCTAGACGGAGCAATAGGAAATTATAGAAGTGGTCCTGAGCAACACATACAAAATGCTGGGTGATCTCAATGGGGTCAGGCAGCATTTGTGGAGGGACATGGGAAGGCCATGTTTTGGCTGACACCTTCATCAGGACTGGTGTTGATATTGGTATTGATTTACTATTGTCACAAGTATCCAGATACAGTGAAAAGCTTGTCTTGTATGTATGCTGTTTATACAGATCAAATCATTACACAGTACAGGGAGCCAGAATAAGGAAAAACAATTACTATTGAGACTGAATTGTAAACTCCACAATAAAAAAGTGCGATGCAGATAAACGATAAGGTGCAAGATCCTAGTGAGGTGGATCGCGAGGCCAAGAGTGCGTCTTATTGTACAAGAGTCTGATAGGAGTGGGATAGAAGCTGTCTTTGATCCTGGCAGTACATGTGCTTTCAGGCTTTTGCATCTTCTGTCTGATGGGAGAGGGGAGAAGGGGGAATGTCTGGGGTGGGGCTTTGGTTATGCTGGCTGCTTTACTGAGGCAGCGGGCAGTAGAGACAGAGTCGGCTGGATCCTGTCACGTGGCGAGCTGAGCTGTCCACGACTCTCTCTTGCAGTCTCGCACAGGGCAGTTGCCATACCAAGCCATTAGACACCCAGACAGGATGCTCTCTTTGGTGCGTCCTTAAAAATTGGCAAAGAATAGGGCAGAAGCAAGAATAAAAAGTTAGGAGGAAGTGGAGAAGCACAGCTGGCAGGTGATAGGTGATCAACGCACACAAAATGCTGGAGGAACTCAGCAGGTCAGGAAGCATCTATGAAAAAGAATAAACAGTTGACATTTTGGGCCGAGACCCTTCCACAGGACTAAATGCCTTTTCTTTCATACTTTCCTAAGCAATGCATTAAAGGTTCAAAGGTTCACTTATTATCAAAGTATACAACTCTGAAATTCTTCTTCTCCAGGTAGCCATGAAACCAAGAAAGAAAGGAAAGGCAGTACGATCATCAACCCTTCACCCCACCGCTAAAAAAAACAAACAAAAATGTACCAGGAACATCGATCCCCAAATCTCTCCCACCGCACAAAAAACAAACAAAAAATGAAATAGGAACATCAACCTGCAATTCCCCCCTCCCTGAACAAAAAAACAAATTAAAACAGAACAGGCACATCGAACCCCAAATTTCCCCCCTCCCCACTGCACAAAAAAGTGAGAAAGATCGAGCGAAAAACACAGAATACAAAAAAACGATAAGACTGAGTCTATAGTCCATGCTCACATGGGCAACATTCTCTGGAGTAGTGGGAGGCCAAGGCCCTTCTACAGGACTGGAAAGGAAGGCAGGAGATGCCAGAATAAAAAGGTGGGAGAGGGAAGGAGGACAGCTAGAAAATGATAGGGGACGCCAGGCGGGTGGGAAAGATAAAGGGCTGGAGAGGAAGGAACCTGATAGGAGAGTGGACCTCGGACAAAGGGAAGGAAGAAGGGATCCATAAGAGGTCATAGGCAGGTGAGAAGAGCTAAGAGGCCAGAGTAGGGAAAGAAGTAGGACGGGGAGGGAAGTTTTTTCCCAGACGGAGAGATCGATATTCATGCCATCAGTTGGAAGGTGATACCGAGTCCAGGTTGGAGGGGAGAAGGTAGGTGGGTGAAAAAGTGGGGGTGGGGGGTCAATGAAAATGATGTGAGAAGCTGGGAGGTGATAGATAGAAGAGGCAAAGGACTGATGAAGAAGGAATCTGAGAGGAGAGGATAGTAGATCCTAGAATAAAGGGAAGGAGGAGGATTGGGAGTGATAGGAATAGAAGGGGTAAGGGGATTTCAGGAATGAGGGAAAACAAAGGGAAGTGGTTACCGGAGGTTAGAGAAATTGATGTTGATGTGTCAGGTTGAGGGCCATCGCTGTGGAATTGACGGTGTTGTTACTCCAGCCTGCATCTGGCCTCATCATGGCAGTAGAGAGACCATGCACAGACATGTCAGTGTAGGAATGGGAAGCAGAGTTAAAGTGAGTTGCCACCAGGAGGGCCTGGCTGCCTCCTGCCCTGCAATTCCGGTGGGAGGGAATGACACAGGGGCCCACTGCCGATCGACCACACACCTTCTGCAGTCAAACAGCTGGTAGATCAGTCTGCATTGCTCACACGTGCCAAAGGCCAGTTAGCATCCCAAGGAGCACCTGACCTTCAGGCGCTGCTGCCGACCTGAGATGAGGAGGAGATAAAGGGAGAGAATGTGAGGGAAGGAAAACAAAGGAGAACAATTGACATTGCCCAAACTTGTCAAAGGTGTCACTATTCCTGATGGAGACACAAAAACCTTTGCTTGGCATTTCCATATAATCATGAAGCTCTGTTCCATGACTTATTCCAAAGGGCCCTGTGTATTAGAAATTCAGTCAGTTACTCTGAGGCTCTTTGGCTGTGTGTGACAGTATTAATTAACCAGACACCAACTAATCGGCTGCTTGTCTTAGTGGAATTTATTTATTGTCGTACCGAGATACAGTGAAAAAATGTGTGTTTGCTTGCCATCCAGATAGATCATTCTATACCTCGGTACATTGACCTGGTGAGATGTACGTAAACCGGACTATCGGCTAATGTAAAATGCAGCAGAGCCGAGACCTCCCCTCTTGACTTTCAGGAAGGGAACGACCCCCTGCCCCTTTCCGATGGCTAAACTGACCTGCAGCATTCAAAGAAAGGAATGCGATCCCAAGGCAATTCCCTGTCACAGGACATCAACAGGCTCCTTTGCAAGGAAGTGATGAAGAGATTGAATCGTTTATATAAACAGGCAGTGAGTGCTTTCAGACTGGGGGGCATCCATTAGATTGATCCAGCCGGCTTGTTTCATGCCCCTTTACAATAATAAGTGTGCGATGAACTGTTCTGCCGGTGAGCACTGTGAGTGGGTGGTGATTGGGAGGGAGAACTTATTCAACGGGCATAAAGCTAACTACAGAAATTGTTTAAGGCTGGCTCCACCTGCCCTTTTCTAGTGTTGTGATGAAGGGTTTTGCTGTGAAATGTTGTCTGTTTATTCACCACACACACACACACACACACACACACACACACACACACACACACAGTGGATTCCGGTTAATTGTATTAATTGGAAATGCTAGATGTTAGGAGTGAAAATGAAATGATTTCACTACTTCACAAGTTAGGAACTACAAAGGATTTGAAGGTACCAACAACCATCTTGAATGTTACAATGAAAATAAACATCTGTTTCTAACCAGCATCAGTCATGTGCACTTGTACGACCATTAGACACTACACCGTGTCAAGAGTGGACCATTTTTAAATAACGTCAGTTGCATATTCTTGCGTTACGTTATTCATTTGGGCTAAAGGACGCTGAATTAAAAAACAATGATTTTTGACACTACTTCATGCAGGAAGGCATTAAAGGCAGTCCATTATCTGCATGAGGTGTCTGCACTGATTTTGTTCATTTACAGACAATCAAAAGAACTCGCAGGGTACTCCGGATGAATTCCTCTGCTGATAACTATGAGGAACTAAAACACAGTTTTATAGTACTGTAGTAACATTGGTAGTGTTATATATTTTTTATTACTGTAATTTATAATATATTTTATGTATCCAATATACTGATACCATATAACAACAGATTTCACAACATTTAAAAGTTTTATTTAGAGATACAGCATGGTTACAGACTCTTACAACCCAGCAACAGCACACCACCGATTACACCAATGGTACCAATTACTGTACCAACTCGGAAGTCTGAAATGTGAGAGAAGACGTATTACCTGAAGGAGACCCGTGTGATCATAGGGAGAAGGTACAAACTCCTTACAGACAGTGGTGGGAATTGAACCCAGGTCACTGGTGCTTTAATAGCGCTGTGCTAATCACCACACTCCCATGTCACCCCTAAATGTCAATGATAATAGACCTGATTCTGACTGAAGGGAATGAAAAGGAAATCAGAATGCAGAATATAGTGTTACAGTTAAGGAGAAAGTGCAGAGCAGGTAGACAATAAACAACGAGATGGAGGGGGCGTTCAAGGCGAATGAGAGGTTTGTTTAAGAGTCTGCGAACAGCATGGTGGAAGCAATCCTTGAGCTGGGTGGCATCTACTCTGTGTCTCCTGCCCGACAGGAGAGGGGAGAAGGGAGAATGTCTGGGGGTGGGAGGGCCTTTGGTTAGGTTGGCTGCTATCCCAAGGCAGCGGGAGGTATAGACAGGGTCAGTGGAGGGGAGGCTGGTTTATCTGATGGACGGGTCCTTTCACAACCCTGCACAATTTCCGGCTACAACAGGAATTCTGCAGATGCTGGAAATTCAAGCAACACACATCAAAGTTGCTGGTGAACGCAGCAGTCCTGACGAAGGGTCTTGGCCTGAAATGTCGACTGTACCTCTTCCTAGAGATGCTGCCTGGCCTGCTGCGTTCACCAGCAACTTTGATGTGTGTTGCTACAATTTCCGGCTGGCTTCACTGTAAGCACGTACAGCCATAGCCCGGAGAGCACTGTTTCAGTGAGGGTGAACAGTGGGGCCCAGCCTCGTTACGAACCAGAGCCAATGCCCTGGATCCTGTGGCTCACACTGTCACAGTGTGAGGTTTCACACCTTCCCCCCTCCTCCCGAGCTTATCACGGGCCAGCACGGTGGTTCAGCAAGTACAGCCTCTCCCTCACACCTCCGGCCACCGTGGTAAGATCCTGACCTCTTCTCCCTACGACACGTTGGCATTTTCCCCAAGTGGTCCGGTTTCCTCACGTCCTAAAGATGCACATGCTGGGTGGTTAATTGGCCACTATAAATTGCTTGGAGCGTGCTAGTGAGAGGTATATTCTGAGGGTGAGAGGATCGTGGAGAGAATAAAGTGGGGTTCGTACAAGACACAGATGTGTTGGAATCATTGGGATCATTATGGAGTTATGACATCATGGATAGATAATTATGGATTAACTAAGATAAGAACCAGTCTTACAAGAAATAAAACCTGTACACAATTTACTGGCACAGCCTGATTTTATCCCTTTGAAACTACGTAAGAGAAGAAAATAGATGAACATTCCTGCTATTAACAGTTTGTTAAAGGTGTACCCCTGGCAATTAATGCACAATGCAGGACTGATCTGTCTTGTCTCACAGCTTTCTGCTTCGTTGTATATTCAAGGAGCCATCCCTCAACACTGTGACAAAAGGGCTATATTTTGGGTGTCTGGCTACACCAGTATTGAATATTCAAAGAAATTCTGCTGTTTGAGTTGTCCTACCATTGTAAATATGTAATTCTGTAAATTTTCCTGTCTAGATTCAAAATGTTAAATAGGTGACTATAGCAATTCAGAATCAGTATCAGGTCTAACATCACTGGCGTATGTTGCAAGGTTTGTTCTTTAGTGTTAGCAGTACATTGCAATACGTAATAATAGAAAACTATGAATTATAGCAAACATATACTCTATATAGCTGGTCCTGTGCTGCTAAATAAATAAACCAGCTGATCTATCTCCTGTACACCACCTCGTCACCATCTGAAATTCTTGTGTCATCTGCAAATTAATAGATGGCATTTGAGTTTGCCTGGCCATACATTTGTGTGTGTACAAAGAGTAGAGCAGTGGGCTAAGCACGCATCCTTGAGAAGCAACTGAAACTGCTGTTCATCGTTTATTGTTATCCTTCTGTTGAACATGTATAAAACATTGAGTCAGGAGAGTGGGAGTCTTTTGGATTCCTTTGGACTTTCTCCCCAGAAGATTCACTGTGTTAATAACATCTTTTATATTTCCCAGTTACCGCTTCCATGTGACTCAGTTACAATGGGGTGCTGATGGTCAGAAGGTACTCTGGGCCAAAAGGGCTCTTTCTACATTGTATGACCCCCCACCCCCGCAATCACGGTAAGTGCTGGGAGGGAGGTGTGAATCCAGTTGTGGGACACGGTACACAGGAAAAGGGAAACACTAAACCCCAGACAGCCCTGGTTGCTGCCCCGTGACTACTTGCCCTCCAATCACTTTGCCCATTAATTCTCCCACAGGGGTTGCACAAGCTGGGCATCAGAGGCAGACGCAATCCTCCCACCTTCTGAAACCTGCACCCCAGTGGAAATCCCGGCTAACTATCACGCATATACACAGCAGGCACAAACTGCAGCTCAGAATCAAACCATGGGAGATCCAGGCAAATGTTCCGATGAAGGGTAAGCAACCTCCAGCAATGTTCTCAGTTTCTGTGTCCACAGATGCTGACTGACCTTCTGAGTACCGTTTCCTGTTTTATTTCATATCTCCAGCAATGGCAGTAGTGCTTTGCTTCCCTCGTTTGTATCTCACAGTTCCATTTCTTCCACTCTTTGTTCATTTTCTACTTCCATCTCCTCCAGACTGTTCAACCTTCAGCACCATCACCCATTCGTTTTCTCGGTTAAGTCTATTGTTATATGCGTTTTGTGTGTGTTGCCTGGATTTCCAGCGTCTGCAGACCTTTTCCTTGTTTGTGATACTTATTTATTTACTGAGATGCAGTGTGGAACATGCCTTCCTGGCCCTTCCAGCCTCGCCATCCAGCAATCCCCCGATTTAACAGTAGCCTCGTCACGGGGCAATCTACAGTGACCAGTTCCCTCACCCCTGATGGCACTAATGAGAAGAGGGCATCTCCTGGGTGGCAGGGGTTCTTAATGATGATGCTGCCTTCCTGAGGCATCGGCTCCCGAAGGTGTCCTCGATTGTGCGGGTGCTAGTGCCTGTGGTGGGGCTGGCTCGGTCTACAACCTTCTGCAGCCTTAATCCGGGGAGCGGGCTGAGAAGAAAGTTCAACCAATGATCCCGATGAACAGCGGAGTGGACTAGATATCTCAGACGGTCCACTCCTGCTTCTGTTTCTTCCTTTCTCATGAAGTCACTAGTGATCATCGGCACATCGTAAAAACACACGGAGGTTTGACAGGGTGATCTGACAAGGAAGACATCAAGAAAGCAGAGGAAATAGGTGCAAAATGTTCCCACGAGGGACGGTTTGTAAATGCAAGTTGTTCAGATACATGTGTGATCTCAAATGATCTGCCAACGCACCAGTGTCTTCACAGTTCCCTTACTGTCTGGGAACCCTGGGTGGGCTTAATTGATCTGTCAGTTTGATCCGAAATATTTACCATCAAATGAATTGGAAATCTCCGTAGTTCACACTAAAGTGATTGTGAATTCGGGAAGTTGAGGTAAAATCAGCGATGTGATATTTCTGCCCTATTGCTTGAGTGAAGTCTCGGTCAGCTCTGTACATCTCAGCATGAATTCCAGTCTGGCCGTTCCACCTCCGTTCATTCTACAGCACCACAAGCGGTAAGTAACTCCACTGCCCCAGGACCATCAGTCACCACTGAACCTCATCTTCAAAAGCATTCAGTGGCCTCTCCCTGGTGGCTAATTGCCCTATCCGGCAGAAAACGAATCATGAAAGAGACTTACATAGAACATAGATTACAACAACACAGTAGGGGCCCTTCGGCCCACAATGTTGTGCTGGCTCCACGATTGATATAACCCTTCCCTCCTAGGTAGCCCATAGCACTCCACTTTCACTCCATGTGTCAATCTAAGAGTTTCTTAGAAACCCCTAACGTATCTGCCTCTACCACCACCCCCATTCCATGAATGGACCTTTCTGTGTAAAAAACCATCTCTGACATCTCCCCTAAACTTTCATCCACTCTCCTCAGAAAGACGGCTTCTGCCATTAGCCATTGCCCCACCCCTCGCCCCGGGAAAAAGATGCCCACTCTGTCTTTGCCTCTTATAATCTTATATACTGCTAGCAAGTTGCCTCACCCTCCTTCGCTCCAAAGAGAAAACCCCCAGCTTGCACAACCTTTTCTCAAAAGACATGTTCTTTAATCTAGGCAGCATCCCGGTAAACACAAGAGATTCTGCAAATGCTGGAGATCCAGAGCAATCCACATAAATTGTTGTAGAGTAGAGCTACTAGGACTTGATGTTTCAATCCCTGTGGTAAATCGGCACTCTCGATGTTGGCAGTGGGCTTGGAGTGGTGACAATGAGGGAGGGTAGGTACCTCATCAGGGTCATCAGGTGGGCACCCTCCTTCTTTGACATTCATTAATAAGCCCACGACGTCTCCAGAGGGCTCAACGGTGCAACCTGGCGTCCCAGATACACCCCCCTCAGTTCCATACCCTCCTGTCTTCATCTTGCAGCCCAGTTGTTGTCTTTCCTTTTAATCCAAATCCAATTGCTGCTTTCTTCTGCTGCATTTGACAAGGACTTGATTGCTTGTTGGAGGGAGTGACCCCTCTCCCCCATCTTCTTCAATAGACTGGTCATAGATGCAGCAACGAATCCCTTGCATCCCACTTCTACAGGGAAAATCTTGGTCTTCCAGCCATTCTGGGCAGCTTTAGTGGAGGAACATTGATTTCTCTAACTTTTGGTAAATTCTCCCCTTCCCTCTTCTCTCTTTTTCCGTTCCCCTTTCTGGCTTTCCGCTTATCTTTTCTCTTCTCCTCACCTGCCCATCACCTCCTTCCCTTTCTCCCATGGTCCTCCCTCCATTGCTAACAAATTCCTTTTTCTTCAACCCTCTACCTCTTCCACCTATCACCTCTCAGCTTCTTTCTTCATCCCTCCTCTCCCGTCCGTCCACCATCCCCCTCTCCTATCACCTCTCAGCTTCTTTCTTCATCCCTCCTCTCCCATCCGTCCACCATCCCCCTCTCCTATCACCCCTCAGCTTCTTTCTTCATCTCTCCTCTCCCAAACATCCATCCACCATCCCCCTCTCCTATCACCTCTCAGCTTCTTTCTTCATCTCTCCTCTCCCAAACATCCATCCACCATCCCTCCTCTCCTATCACCTCTCAGCTTCTTTCTTCATCCCTCCTCTCCCATCCGTCCACCATCGCCCTCTCCTATCACCTCTCAGCTTCTTTCTTCATCCCTCCTCTCCCATCCTTCCACCATCCCCCTCTCCTATCACCTCTCAGCTTCTTTCTTCATCCCTCCTCTCCCATCCGTCCACCATCCCTCCTCTCCTATCACCTCTCAGCTTCTTTCTTCATCTCTCCTCTCCCAAACATCCATCCACCATCCCTCCTCTCCTATCACCTCTCAGCTTCTTTCTTCATCTCTCCTCTCCCAAACATCCATCCACCATCCCTCCTCTCCTATCACCTCTCAGCTTCTTTCTTCATCCCTCCTCTCCCATCCGTCCACCATCCCTCCTCTCCTATCACCTCTCAGCTTCTTTCTTCATCCCTCCTCTCCCATCCCCCTCAACTATCAGTTTGTGCCGCTTCCCCTCCCCCATCTTCGTATTGTGCTTTCTGCCAATGAAGGTTCTGGGCCCATAATGGCTGTTTAATCTCCTTTGCACCCTCTCTGTTACATTTCTATCAAGCCTTTGTTCACCTACAGAGAACACTTCGCAGCCAATGAAATGGTTCTGAGGTAGTGCTGCTCTTGAAAAACATTCAACAGCTAATTCGTGTGTAGCAAGCTCCCACAAGCAGCAGTGGGTAACGTTGTAACTGTGTTGATTGGGAGATAAGAATTGACCAGGACTGTAATGTCTCCAACTCAGACCTGCAGATATTTCTAAGTCCACTGAATGTCCCCCTGCCCTAAGCAACAATATCAGGCCCAGAACTATCAGCTTGTAACTGCAGCTAACACTGAGGTAGTTGATCACTATCAAAGCTGAGCAAGGATCATGGATTGAGGTTATTTGTCATATACTGTACATGTATGGGTGGCAGGGTGGAGGTACGTCTTTACCAAAGGAGATGTAAAGTACTCCTTCCCTCCACTACCCTTCAGGTCACCCTTGGGCAGGGTCCCGTGAGGCCATGGGTGCAGGTGGCGGATGATCGTATGAGCAACTCATGCACATCACAAGTCCTGGTTATGCAACCACCGACACCAGGCAGACAGTCTCCGAAAACTATTGATAATGGATGGGTTCACCCCTCTCGTAAAGACACTGCCCAGAAGGAGGCAATGGCAAACCACTTCTGTAGAAAAATTTGGCAAGCACATTCTTGGTCATGGGACTATGATCACCGGCATCATATAACTCAGCTCAGAGTGAAGGTGGTGATGACTGTACATGTTAGGAACTTGCTGTCGTGTGTTGGAACTACATGCACCAAAAATGACCACATTTACCAATTATACAGAATAAAGATTTATATGATAATAAAGTTAGAAATTCAGGAATGGAATAAAATGTGCATAAATACCTGCCTGTATTTATGTACCAAAAGAAATACTTAAGAAAGGGTCCACATGGGTTTGATATGAATAGCTCTTGTGCCTTCAGAAGATTTGGAGGTGGGCAGTTGTAGGCCACTGAGCCTGTGGAACCTGCATCATCATTTAGGAAGACTGGTTGATCTAACTGTAAGCATGGAAACACCAACGGAAAAGCCTACAAAACGTTTAATACAGCCCAGTCCTTCACTGGTAAAGCCCTCCCCATTATCGCGCACACATACATGGAGTGCTGTCACAGGAAACAGCATCCATCACCAAGGACCCCCACCACCCAGGCCATGCTCTCTTCTCACTGCCATCATCAGAAAGAAGGCACAGGAGCCTCTAGACGCACACCACCAGGTTCCGGGACAGTATTACCCCTCAAACATCAGGCTCTTGAACCAGATGGGATAACTTCACATCCCATCACTGAACTGTTCCTACAACCAATGGACTCACTTTCAAGGTCTCTTCATCTCACGTTCCTGCTTATTTATTATTATTATTATTATTGTTATTATTATTTTGTTTGTACTTACTATGAATGTCCACAAGAAAATTATTCTCGGAGTTGTATAGAATGACATATATGCACTTTGATAATAAGTTTACTTTGAACTTTTGAACTTTGAAGCTTAACCCCACATTCCTAACTTTGCTGATCAAGAGAAAACACCTGAGGCTGCAGACACTGGAATCTGGAGCAAGGCACAAAGAGCTGGAGGAACCCACCAGGTCGAGCAGCGTCTGTGAGAGGAAAGAAACCGCCGACATTTTAAGTGGAAACCCTAGATCTGGAATGAGAGTGGAGAGTCAATTTGGCCGACACAGAGAGGAGAAGGGGAAGGGTAGGAAAGAATTGCAGGGCAAGTGGAGGATGTGGAGAGTGTAGAGGAGAGCTAATGTGACCTCCTTTCCATTGGTGAAACCCAATAGAGACTCGTCAAACATTGCACGGAACATCTACGCCCAATCCGCAGTGGGCATCCTGAGCTTCGAGTTACAGACCATTTCAGCTCTCCATCCAATCCCCACACTGGCCTATTCATCCTTGTCCTCTACTGCCAGGATGAACCCAGAGCAAACTGGACTAGCAAATCATAAACACTGGAGATTCTGCTAATGCAGAAAAACACACAAAAAATGCTTGAGGAACTCAGCAGGTCAGACAGAATCTATGGAGGGGAATAAAAATTTGACATTTTGGTGCAAGACCATTGATCAGGCCATATCATATATCCTGCCTGGATAATCTACAACTCTAAGGCATCAATATTGAGGTTTCCAGTTTTAGGTGAATCACCCTCCTTTCCCTTTTCACCCCTCTCTCTACCCCCCACTTTCCTTTTGAGAATGCACACTCAATGTTGTGGGAACAGTCTTTACTCCTCCACCATCAGATTTCTGAACGGCCCATGAACTGGGAACACTTCGCTCTCTTCTTGCACTATTTGTTTATTTTTAAAATATATTTCTTGATGTAACTTCTTATGATTTCTTAATGTATTGAACTAATGTACTGCTGCAAAACAACTAATTTCATGGCGTATGTCAATGACAATAACGCTGATTCCGGTTTCCCCACCCCTCTCCTTCTGATCCTCTAATACTCCCATTTTTACCCCTATTCCCACCCTCTCCCCAGCTCACCTTCACCGTGTTGTCCCTTTCCCCCTCCTGCTTCACTCACAGGCTTCCAACTCCACCCCCCCCCCACACGCACCCCCCCCCCCCCCCCCCCCCACACACACACACACACACACACACACACACACACATCTGGTTCCAACTTTTGTTCACCTCTCCCTTCTCCTCCAATAGTTCCTACTTTCACTTCCTTTACTTATCCCCATCCAGCTCTGGTAGCACTTGGTGTTCCTGTTTATCTTCGCCCAGTAGCTGACTCCCATTTTCACACTCTCCACCCCACCCCCCACCTTGTTCGGTTGGTTGTTTTTCTCGTTTTTTCTCTCTTTTTGTCTGCCTCCATCTATCATTCATCTGCCACAGTCTTCCAATTCCACCGCTATTCACCTCCCCTCCCTGTCACAACCTGCCTGTCACCTTGCACTCCCCCTCAGTCCACTAATGGCCTCAGGACCCTCTCCTGACACTCCCCTTCTCCTCTCAGTGCCAGCCACCTCGCCTCTGCTCTCAGCAGTGACGCGGAGTTTCAATCCAACACGTTGACAACTCCCTTCCAGCCACAAATGCTGCTTGACCAGCAGACCGGCTGCTTATCAAGAATCTTCGTTACCTCTGCCCTCACAGTGTTCAAAACTCCGCGTCCATTTATTGTCCTTTGCAAGTGGAATTACAATTGGTTTTATTATTGTTTTTGATGCAGGTTCTTCCTTTTAAATTGGTTTTATTACCAAGGTACATGTGACGATAATAAAATCAAGTAAAAAGCTTGCCTTGTGTACTGGGATTCAAATCATTACACAGTGCATTGAGGTAGGAAAAAGTAAATGTACCAACAGCCACAGAGAGAGTACAGTGCAGGTAACCAGTTATGTGCAGGATCATAACACAGCAGATTGTGAGGTTAAGAGTCCACCTTTTCATACTAGGAAACCATTTAATGATCCTATAGCAGTGGGAGAAAGCTCTCCTTGAGCCTGGAGATGCTGTTGCAAGGATGTGGTGGGGGTACGAACCCAAGTGCTGAACACAGGCACGGAAGCCGAGTCGGGAGGCGTTATGGTCGTAAGCGAGTATGGAATTGATGTCCAGAGAGAGTCTTTAGCCGAAGTCTTGGTTTTAGTAGAGAATTCAGGAACGATGCTAGACTTAGAACTGATAGTCCTAAGAACTATGGAACAAGGCTACTCATATAAGAGTCAACCAACGAACTGGTCACTCCTTGTTGTGGTCGCAGGGTCTTTATCCTGCAGTTTCTGATGGAAAGCAGGTGTGTGTAGTTAGTGGAACCTGGGAATGATTGGAATTTATTTGAGGTGATTGAGGTCCAATTCCTGAGGTAAATGGCATGGTGGGGGATTGCCAGAAGGGACCATGACAGATGCATGATTTGAGGCTTTAGTTTTAATCTTCTTCCAGGTTGGAGATGGGAGAAGAGAGACTGTCCGGGACGGGTGGGTTCTTTCATTCTGTTGGCACCTCTACTGAGGCAACAAGAAGTATAGAGAGTCCATGGAGGCTGGGTGAAATCCACAGCTCTCTCCAATTTCCTGTCCTTACATGCTGAGCAGTTGCCATACCAAGTTTTTAAGCCAAAATGGTGCATTGATAAAAATTGGTAAGGGTCAACGGTGACATGTGGACTTTCTCCAGCTGCCTCAGGAAATCGAGTCACTGGCGAGCTTTCTTGCTGTGGTGTATACGTGGTTGGACCCGGACAAGCTGTTGGTGATGTTTACCCCTAGAAACTTGGTCTGAGCCCTGTCAATCTCAGCACCATTGATGTAAATGTGAGGATGTACAGCTTCTCCCTTCCTGATTTCAATTACTTGTTTTGTTGATATTGAAGGGAAGACTGTTGTCATAACACTGAGTTACTAAGCTCTCCCATCTTCTTCCTGTACTCCGACACATGGTTATTTGAGATGCAGCCGACTCTGGTGATATCATCTTTAGACTTGTAGATGAGTTAGAGAAGAGTCTGGAATCTGGCCAAGTAGTCATGAGAGCACATACTCGTGAAGGAAGAGAGTTCCAAAGAAACACAGTCAAAAGGAAAAAAAAGGGAATTAAGGGAATACACCAATCTGTGAGGGTGTAGGCTCGAGGACCTGTGGAACCCATGCTGTGGGGGTGTAGGCGCGAGGAACTGTGGAACCCAAGTTGTGGGGTTGTAGGCTCGTGGACCTGTGGAACCCATGCTGTGGGGGTGTAGGCTCGAGGACCTGTGGAACCTGAGCTGTCGGGGTGTAGGCTCGAGGAACGGTGGAACCCATGCTGTGGGGGTGTAGGCTCGAGGAACTGTGGAACACAAGCTGTGAGGGTGTAGGCTCATGGACCTGTGGAACACAAGCTGTGAGGGTGTAGGCTCGTGGACCTGTGGAACACAAGCTGTGAGGGTGTAGGCTCGAGGACCTGTGGAACACAAGCTGTGAGGGTGTAGTCTCATGGACCTGTGGAACACAGGCTGTGAGAGTGTAGGCTCGTGGACCTGTGGACACAAGCTGTGACAGTGTAGGCTCGAGGACCTGTGGAACACAAGCTGTGACGTTGTAGGCTCATGGACCTGTGGAACCCATGCTGTGTGGGTGTAGGCTCGAGGAACTGTGGAACCCAAGCTGTGAAAGTGTAGGCTCGAGGATCTGTGGAACACAAGCTGTGGGGGTGTAGGCTCGAGGACCAGTGGAATACAAGCTGTGATGGTGTAGGCTCGAGGACCTGTGGAACACAAGCTGTGACGGTGCAGGCTCGAGGACCTGTGGAACACAAGCTGTGACAGTGTAGGCTCATGGACCTGTGGAACACAAGCTGTGAGGGTGTAGGTTCGTGGACCTGTGGAACACAAGCTGTGAGGGTGTAGGCTCGAGGACCTGTGGAACACAAGCTGTGAGGGTGTAGTCTCATGGACCTGTGGAACACAAGCTGTGAGGGTGTAGGCTCATAGACCTGTGGAACACAAGCTGTGAGAGTGTAGGCTCGTGGACCTGTGGAACACAAGCTGTGACGGTGTAGGCTCGAGGACCTGTGGAACACAAGCTTTGAAGGTGTAGGCTCGAGGACCTGTGGAACACAAGCTGTGAGGGTGTAGGCTCGTGGACCTGTGGAACACAAGCTGTGACAGTGTAGGCTCGAGGACCTGTGGAACACAAGCTGTGAGGGTGTAGGCTCGAGGACCTGTGGAACACAAGCTGTGACAGTGTAGGCTCATGGACCTGTGGAACACAAGCTGTGAGGGTGTAGGCTCATGGACCTGTGGAACACAAGCTGTGAGGGTGTAGGCTCGTGGACCTGTGGAACACAAGCTGTGAGGGTGTAGGCTCGAGGACCTGTGGAACACAAGCTGTGAGGGTGTAGTCTCATGGACCTGTGGAACACAAGCTGTGAGGGTGTAGGCTCATGGACCTGTGGAACACAGGCTGTGAGAGTGTAGGCTCGTGGACCTGTGGACACAAGCTGTGACAGTGTAGGCTCGAGGACCTGTGGAACACAAGCTGTGACGTTGTAGGCTCATGGGCCTGTGGAACCCATGCTGTGTGGGTGTAGGCTCGAGGAACTGTGGAACCCAAGCTGTGACAGTGTAGGCTCGAGGATCTGTGGAACACAAGCTGTGGGGGTGTAGGCTCGAGGACCAGTGGAATACAAGCTGTGATGGTGTAGGCTCGAGGACCTGTGGAACACAAGCTGTGACGGTGTAGGCTCGAGGACCTGTGGAACACAAGCTGTGACAGTGTAGGCTCATGGACCTGTGGAACACAAGCTGTGAGGGTGTAGGCTCGTGGACCTGTGGAACACAAGCTGTGAGGGTGTAGGCTCGAGGACCTGTGGAACACAAGCTGTGAGGGTGTAGTCTCATGGAGCTGTGGAACACAAGCTGTGAGGGTGTAGGCTCATAGACCTGTGGAACACAAGCTGTGAGAGTGTAGGCTCGTGGACCTGTGGAACACAAGCTGTGACGGTGTAGGCTCGAGAACCTGTGGAACACAAGCTGTGACAGTGTAGGCTCGAGGACCTGTGGAACACAAGCTGTGACGGTGTAGGCTCGTGGTCCTGTGGAACACAAGCTGTGACGGTGTAGGCTCGAGGACCTGTGGAACACAAGCAGTGAGAGTGTAGGCTCATGGACCTGTGGAACAGAAGCTGTGAGGGTGTAGGCTCATGGACCTGTGGAACACAATCTGTGAGGGTGTAGGCTCGAGGACCTGTGGAACACAAGCTGTGACAGTGTAGGCTCGAGGACCTGTGGAACACAATCTGTGAGGGTGTAGGCTCGAGGACCTGTGGAACACAAGCTGTGACAGTGTAGGCTCAAGGACCTGTGGAACACAAGCTGTGAGGGTGTAGGCTCGAGGACCTGTGGAACACAATCTGTGAGGGTGTAGGCTCGAGGACCTGTGGAACACAAGCTGTGACAGTGTAGGCTCGAGGACCTGTGGAACACAAGCTGTGAGGGTGTAGGCTTGAGGACCTGTGCAACACAAGCTGTGACAGTGTAGGCTCGAGGACCTGTGGAAAACAAGCTGTGACAGTGTAGGCTCGAGGACCTGTGGAACACAAGCTGTGAGGGTGTAGGCTCGAGGACCTGTGGAACACAAGCTGTGACAGTGTAGGCTCGAGGACCTGTGGAACAGAAGCTGTGACAGTGTAGGCTCGAGGACCTGTGGAACACAAGCTGTGGCAGTGTAGGGTCATGGACCTGTGGAACACAAGCTGTGACGGTGTAGGCTCGTGGACCTGTGGAACACAAGCTGTGACAGTGTAGGCTCGAGGACCTGTGGAACACAAGCTGTGACGGTGTAGGCTCATGGACCTGTGGAACACAAGCTGTGACGGTGTAGGCTCGAGGACCTGTGGAACACAAGCTGTGACAGTGTAGGCTCGAGGACCCGTGGAACACAAGCTGTGAGGGTGTAGGCTCGAGGACCTGTGGAACACAAGCTGTGACGGTGTAGGCTCGAGGACCTGTGGAACACAAGCTGTGACAGTGTAGGCTCGAGGACCTGTGGAACACAAGCTGTGACGGTGTAGGCTCGAGGAACTGTGGAACCCAAGGTGTGGGGGTGTAGGCTCATGAACCTGTGGAACACAAGCTGTGACGGTGTAGGCTCGAGGACCTGTGGAACACAAGCTTTGAAGGTGTAGGCTCGAGGACCTGTGGAACACAAGCTGTGAGGGTGTAGGCTCGTGGACCTGTGGAACACAAGCTGTGACAGTGTAGGCTCGAGGACATGTGGAACACAAGCTGTGAGGGTGTAGGCTCGAGGACCTGTGGAACACAAGCTGTGACAGTGTAGGCTCATGGACCTGTGGAACACAAGCTGTGAGGGTGTAGGCTCATGGACCTGTGGAACACAAGCTGTGAGGGTGTAGGCTCGTGGACCTGTGGAACACAAGCTGTGAGGGTGTAGGCTCGAGGACCTGTGGAACACAAGCTGTGACAGTGTAGGCTCGAGGACCTGTGGAACACAAGCTGTGAGGGTGTAGGCTCATGGACCTGTGGAACACAGGCTGTGAGAGTGTAGGCTCGTGGACCTGTGGACACAAGCTGTGACGGTGTAGGCTCGAGGACCTGTGGAACACAAGCTGTGACGTTGTAGGCTCATGGACCTGTGGAACCCATGCTGTGTGGGTGTAGGCTCGAGGACCTGTGGAACCCAAGCTGTGACAGTGTAGGCTCGAGGATCTGTGGAACACAAGCTGTGGGGGTGTAGGCTCGAGGACCTGTGGAACACAAGCTGTGGGGGTGTAGGCTCGAGGACCAGTGGAATACAAGCTGTGATGGTGTAGGCTCGAGGACCTGTGGAACACAAGCTGTGACGGTGTAGGCTCGAGGACCTGTGGAACACAAGCTGTGACAGAGTAGGCTCATGGACCTGTGGAACACAAGCTGTGAGGGTGTAGGCTCGTGGACCTGTGGAACACAAGCTGTGAGGGTGTAGGCTCGAGGACCTGTGGAACACAAGCTGTGAGGGTGTAGTCTCATGGACCTGTGGAACACAAGCTGTGAGGGTGTAGGCTCATAGACCTGTGGAACACAAGCTGTGAGAGTGTAGGCTCGTGGACCTGTGGAACACAAGCTGTGACGGTGTAGGCTCGAGAACCTGTGGAACACAAGCTGTGACAGTGTAGGCTCGAGGACCTGTGGAACACAAGCTGTGACGGTGTAGGCTCGTGGTCCTGTGGAACACAAGCTGTGACGGTGTAGGCTCGAGGACCTGTGGAACACAAGCAGTGAGGGTGTAGGCTCATGGACCTGTGGAACAGAAGCTGTGAGGGTGTAGGCTCATGGACCTGTGGAACACAATCTGTGAGGGTGTAGGCTCGAGGACCTGTGGAACACAAGCTGTGACAGTGTAGGCTCGAGGACCTGTGGAACACAATCTGTGAGGGTGTAGGCTCGAGGACCTGTGGAACACAAGCTGTGAGGGTGTAGTCTCATGGACCTTGGGAACACAAGCTGTGAGGGTGTAGGCTCATGGACCTGTGGAACACAGGCTGTGAGAGTGTAGGCTCGTGGACCTGTGGACACAAGCTGTGACGGTGTAGGCTCGAGGACCTGTGGAACACAAGCTGTGACGTTGTAGGCTCATGGGCCTGTGGAACCCATGCTGTGTGGGTGTAGGCTCGAGGAACTGTGGAACCCAAGCTGTGACAATGTAGGCTCGAGGATCTGTGGAACACAAGCTGTGAGGGTGTAGGCTCGAGGACCTGTGGAACACAATCTGTGAGGGTGTAGGCTCGAGGACCTGTGGAACACAAGCTGTGACAGTGTAGGCTCGGGGACCTGTGGAACACAAGCTGTGAGGGTGTAGGCTTGAGGACCTGTGCAACACAAGCTGTGACAGTGTAGGCTCGAGGACCTGTGGAAAACAAGCTGTGACAGTGTAGGCTCGAGGACCTGTGGAACACAAGCTGTGAGGGTGTAGGCTCGAGGACCTGTGGAACACAAGCTGTGACAGTGTAGGCTCGGGGACCTGTGGAACAGAAGCTGTGACAGTGTAGGCTCGAGGACCTGTGGAACACAAGCTGTGGCAGTGTAGGGTCATGGACCTGTGGAACACAAGCTGTGACGGTGTAGGCTCGTGGACCTGTGGAACACAAGCTGTGACAGTGTAGGCTCGAGGACCTGTGGAACACAAGCTGTGAAGGTGTAGGCTCATGGACCTGTGGAACACAAGCTGTGACGGTGTAGGCTCGAGGACCTGTGGAACACAAGCTGTGACAGTGTAGGCTCAAGGACCCGTGGAACACAAGCTGTGAGGGTGTAGGCTCGAGGACCTGTGGAACACAAGCTGTGACGGTGTAGGCTCGAGGACCTGTGGAACACAAGCTGTGACAGTGTAGGCTCGAGGACCTGTGGAACACAAGCTCTGACGGTGTAGGCTCGAGGAACTGTGGAACCCAAGTTGTGGGGGTGTAGGCTCATGAACCTGTGGAACACAAGCTGTGTCGGTGTAGGCTCGAGGACCTGTGGAACACAAGCTTTGAAGGTGTAGGCTCGAGGACCTGTGGAACACAAGCTGTGAGGGTGTAGGCTCGTGGACCTGTGGAACACAAGCTGTGACAGTGTAGGCTCGAGGACCTGTGGAACACAAGCTGTGAGGGTGTAGGCTCGAAGACCTGTGGAACACAAGCTGTGACAGTGTAGGCTCGGGGACCTGTGGAACACAAGCTGTGAGGGTGTAGGCTTGAGGACCTGTGCAACACAAGCTGTGACAGTGTAGGCTCGAGGACCTGTGGAAAACAAGCTGTGACAGTGTAGGCTCGAGGACCTGTGGAACACAAGCTGTGAGGGTGTAGGCTCGAGGACCTGTGGAACACAAGCTGTGACAGTGTAGGCTCGAGGACCTGTGGAACAGAAGCTGTGACAGTGTAGGCTCGAGGACCTGTGGAACACAAGCTGTGGCAGTGTAGGGTCATGGACCTGTGGAACACAAGCTGTGACGGTGTAGGCTCGTGGACCTGTGGAACACAAGCTGTGACAGTGTAGGCTCGAGGACCTGTGGAACACAAGCTGTGAAGGTGTAGGCTCATGGACCTGTGGAACACAAGCTGTGACGGTGTAGGCTCGAGGACCTGTGGAACACAAGCTGTGACAGTGTAGGCTCAAGGACCCGTGGAACACAAGCTGTGAGGGTGTAGGCTCGAGGACCTGTGGAACACAAGCTGTGACGGTGTAGGCTCGAGGACCTGTGGAACACAAGCTGTGACAGTGTAGGCTCGAGGACCTGTGGAACACAAGCTGTGACGGTGTAGGCTCGAGGAACTGTGGAACCCAAGTTGTGGGGGTGTAGGCTCATGAACCTGTGGAACACAAGCTGTGACGGTGTAGGCTCGAGGACCTGTGGAACACAAGCTTTGAAGGTGTAGGCTCGAGGACCTGTGGAACACAAGCTGTGAGGGTGTAGGCTCGTGGACCTGTGGAACACAAGCTGTGACAGTGTAGGCTCGAGGACCTGTGGAACACAAGCTGTGAGGGTGTAGGCTCGAGGACCTGTGGAACACAAGCTGTGACAGTGTAGGCTCATGGACCTGTGGAACACAAGCTGTGAGGGTGTAGGCTCGTGGACCTGTGGAACACAAGCTGTGACGGTGTAGGCTCGAGAACCTGTGGAACACAAGCTGTGACAGTGTAGGCTCGAGGACCTGTGGAACACAAGCTGTGACGGTGTAGGCTCGTGGTCCTGTGGAACACAAGCTGTGACGGTGTAGGCTCGAGGACCTGTGGAACACAAGCAGTGAGGGTGTAGGCTCATGGACCTGTGGAACAGAAGCTGTGAGGGTGTAGGCTCATGGACCTGTGGAACACAATCTGTGAGGGTGTAGGCTCGAGGACCTGTGGAACACAAGCTGTGACAGTGTAGGCTCGAGGACCTGTGGAACACAAGCTGTGAGGGTGTAGGCTCGAGGACCTGTGGAACACAAGCTGTGAGGGTGTAGTCTCATGGACCTGTGGAACACAAGCTGTGAGGGTGTAGGCTCATGGACCTGTGGAACACAGGCTGTGAGAGTGTAGGCTCGTGGACCTGTGGACACAAGCTGTGACGGTGTAGGCTCGAGGACCTGTGGAACACAAGCTGTGACGTTGTAGGCTCATGGACCTGTGGAACCCATGCTGTGTGGGTGTAGGCTCGAGGACCTGTGGAACACAAGCTGTGACTGTGTAGGCTCGAGGACCTGTGGAACACAAGCTGTGAGGGTGTAGGCTCGAGGACCTGTGGAACACAATCTGTGAGGGTGTAGGCTCGAGGACCTGTGGAACACAAGCTGTGACAGTGTAGGCTCGGGGACCTGTGGAACACAAGCTGTGAGGGTGTAGGCTTGAGGACCTGTGGAACACAAGCTGTGACAGTGTAGGCTCGAGGACCTGTGGAAAACAAGCTGTGACAGTGTAGGCTCGAGGACCTGTGGAACACAAGCTGTGAGGGTGTAGGCTCGAGGACCTGTGGAACACAAGCTGTGACAGTGTAGGCTCGAGGACCTGTGGAACAGAAGCTGTGACAGTGTAGGCTCGAGGACCTGTGGAACACAAGCTGTGGCAGTGTAGGGTCATGGACCTGTGGAACACAAGCTGTGACGGTGTAGGCTCGTGGACCTGTGGAACACAAGCTGTGACAGTGTAGGCTCGAGGACCTGTGGAACACAAGCTGTGAAGGTGTAGGCTCATGGACCTGTGGAACACAAGCTGTGACGGTGTAGGCTCGAGGACCTGTGGAACACAAGCTGTGACACTGTAGGCTCAAGGACCCGTGGAACACAAGCTGTGAGGGTGTAGGCTCGAGGACCTGTGGAACACAAGCTGTGACGGTGTAGGCTCGAGGACCTGTGGAACACAAGCTGTGACAGTGTAGGCTCGAGGACCTGTGGAACACAAGCTGTGACGGTGTAGGCTCGAGGAACTGTGGAACCCAAGTTGTGGGGGTGTAGGCTCATGAACCTGTGGAACACAAGCTGTGACGGTGTAGGCTCGAGGACCTGTGGAACACAAGCTTTGAAGGTGTAGGCTCGAGGACCTGTGGAACACAAGCTGTGAGGGTGTAGGCTCGTGGACCTGTGGAACACAAGCTGTGACAGTGTAGGCTCGAGGACCTGTGGAACACAAGCTGTGAGGGTGTAGGCTCGAGGACCTGTGGAACACAAGCTGTGACAGTGTAGGCTCATGGACCTGTGGAACACAAGCTGTGAGGGTGTAGGCTCATGGACCTGTGGAACACAAGCTGTGAGGGTGTAGGCTCGTGGACCTGTGGAACACAAGCTGTGACAGTGTAGGCTCGAGGACCTGTGGAACACAAGCTGTGACAGTGTAGGCTCGAGGACCTGTGGAACACAAGCTGTGAGGGTGTAGGCTCATGGACCTGTGGAACACAGGCTGTGAGAGTGTAGGCTCGTGGACCTGTGGACACAAGCTGTGACAGTGTAGGCTCGAGGACCTGTGGAACACAAGCTGTGACGTTGTAGGCTCATGGACCTGTGGAACCCATGCTGTGTGGGTGTAGGCTCGAGGAACTGTGGAACCCAAGCTGTGACAGTGTAGGCTCGAGGATCTGTGGAACACAAGCTGTGGGGGTGTAGGCTCGAGGACCAGTGGAATACAAGCTGTGATGGTGTAGGCTCGAGGACCTGTGGAACACAAGCTGTGACGGTGTAGGCTCGAGGACCTGTGGAACACAAGCTGTGACAGTGTAGGCTCATGGACCTGTGGAACACAAGCTGTGAGGGTGTAGGCTCGTGGACCTGTGGAACACAAGCTGTGAGGGTGTAGGCTCGAGGACCTGTGGAACACAAGCTGTGAGGGTGTAGTCTCATGGACCTGTGGAACACAAGCTGTGAGGGTGTAGGCTCATAGACCTGTGGAACACAAGCTGTGAGAGTGTAGGCTCGTGGACCTGTGGAACACAAGCTGTGACGGTGTAGGCTCGAGAACCTGTGGAACACAAGCTGTGACAGTGTAGGCTCGAGGACCTGTGGAACACAAGCTGTGACGGTGTAGGCTCGTGGTCCTGTCGAACACAAGCTGTGACGGTGTAGGCTCGAGGACCTGTGGAACACAAGCAGTGAGGGTGTAGGCTCATGGACCTGTGGAACAGAAGCTGTGAGGGTGTAGGCTCATGGACCTGTGGAACACAATCTGTGAGGGTGTAGGCTCGAGGACCTGTGGAACACAAGCTGTGACAGTGTAGGCTCGAGGACCTGTGGAACACAATCTGTGAGGGTGTAGGCTCGAGGACCTGTGGAACACAAGCTGTGAAGGTGTAGTCTCATGGACCTTGGGAACACAAGCTGTGAGGGTGTAGGCTCATGGACCTGTGGAACACAAGCTGTGAGGGTGTAGGCTCGTGGACCTGTGGAACACAAGCTGTGACGGTGTAGGCTCGAGGACCTGTGGAACACAAGCTGTGACGTTGTAGGCTCATGGACCTGTGGAACCCATGCTGTGTGGGTGTAGGCTCGAGGAACTGTGGAACCCAAGCTGTGACAGTGTAGGCTCGAGGATCTGTGGAACACAAGCTGTGGGGGTGTAGGCTCGAGGACCAGTGGAATACAAGCTGTGATGGTGTAGGCTCGAGGACCTGTGGAACACAAGCTGTGACGGTGTAGGCTCGAGGACCTGTGGAACACAAGCTGTGACAGTGTAGGCTCATGGACCTGTGGAACACAAGCTGTGAGGGTGTAGGCTCGTGGACCTGTGGAACACAAGCTGTGAGGGTGTAGGCTCGAGGACCTGTGGAACACAAGCTGTGAGGGTGTAGTCTCATGGACCTGTGGAACACAAGCTGTGAGGGTGTAGGCTCATAGACCTGTGGAACACAAGCTGTGAGAGTGTAGGCTCGTGGACCTGTGGAACACAAGCTGTGACGGTGTAGGCTCGAGAACCTGTGGAACACAAGCTGTGACAGTGTAGGCTCGAGGACCTGTGGAACACAAGCTGTGACGGTGTAGGCTCGTGGTCCTGTGGAACACAAGCTGTGACGGTGTAGGCTCGAGGACCTGTGGAACACAAGCAGTGAGAGTGTAGGCTCATGGACCTGTGGAACAGAAGCTGTGAGGGTGTAGGCTCATGGACCTGTGGAACACAATCTGTGAGGGTGTAGGCTCGAGGACCTGTGGAACACAAGCTGTGACAGTGTAGGCTCGAGGACCTGTGGAACACAATCTGTGAGGGTGTAGGCTCGAGGACCTGTGGAACACAAGCTGTGACAGTGTAGGCTCAAGGACCTGTGGAACACAAGCTGTGAGGGTGTAGGCTCGAGGACCTGTGGAACACAATCTGTGAGGGTGTAGGCTCGAGGACCTGTGGAACACAAGCTGTGACAGTGTAGGCTCGAGGACCTGTG
Organism: Mobula hypostoma; assembly: GCF_963921235.1. NCBI lineage: Eukaryota > Metazoa > Chordata > Chondrichthyes > Myliobatiformes > Myliobatidae > Mobula > Mobula hypostoma. The sequence continues at coordinate 2,913,038 of NC_086123.1, read as the reverse complement.
GAACACAAGCTGTGAGGGTGTAGGCTCGAGGACCTGTGGAACACAAGCTGTGACAGTGTAGGCTCGAGGACCTGTGGAAAACAAGCTGTGACAGTGTAGGCTCGAGGACCTGTGGAACACAAGCTGTGAGGGTGTAGGCTCGAGGACCTGTGGAACACAAGCTGTGACAGTGTAGGCTCGAGGACCTGTGGAACAGAAGCTGTGACAGTGTAGGCTCGAGGACCTGTGGAACACAAGCTGTGGCAGTGTAGGGTCATGGACCTGTGGAACACAAGCTGTGACGGTGTAGGCTCGTGGACCTGTGGAACACAAGCTGTGACAGTGTAGGCTCGAGGACCTGTGGAACACAAGCTGTGACGGTGTAGGCTCATGGACCTGTGGAACACAAGCTGTGACGGTGTAGGCTCGAGGACCTGTGGAACACAAGCTGTGACAGTGTAGGCTCGAGGACCCGTGGAACACAAGCTCTGAGGGTGTAGGCTCGAGGACCTGTGGAACACAAGCTGTGACGGTGTAGGCTCGAGGACCTGTGGAACACAAGCTGTGACAGTGTAGGCTCGAGGACCTGTGGAACACAAGCTGTGACGGTGTAGGCTCGAGGAACTGTGGAACCCAAGTTGTGGGGGTGTAGGCTCATGAACCTGTGGAACACAAGCTGTGACGGTGTAGGCTCGAGGACCTGTGGAACACAAGCTTTGAAGGTGTAGGCTCGAGGACCTGTGGAACACAAGCTGTGAGGGTGTAGGCTCGTGGAACTGTGGAACACAAGCTGTGACAGTGTAGGCTCGAGGACCTGTGGAACACAAGCTGTGAGGGTGTAGGCTCGAGGACCTGTGGAACACAAGCTGTGACAGTGTAGGCTCATGGACCTGTGGAACACAAGCTGTGAGGGTGTAGGCTCATGGACCTGTGGAACACAAGCTGTGAGGGTGTAGGCTCGTGGACCTGTGGAACACAAGCTGTGAGGGTGTAGGCTCGAGGACCTGTGGAACACAAGCTGTGACAGTGTAGGCTCGAGGACCTGTGGAACACAAGCTGTGAGGGTGTAGGCTCATGGACCTGTGGAACACAGGCTGTGAGAGTGTAGGCTCGTGGACCTGTGGACACAAGCTGTGACGGTGTAGGCTCGAGGACCTGTGGAACACAAGCTGTGACGTTGTAGGCTCATGGACCTGTGGAATCCATGCTGTGTGGGTGTAGGCTCGAGGAACTGTGGAACCCAAGCTGTGACAGTGTAGGCTCGAGGATCTGTGGAACACAAGCTGTGGGGGTGTAGGCTCGAGGACCAGTGGAATACAAGCTGTGATGGTGTAGGCTCGAGGACCTGTGGAACACAAGCTGTGACGGTGTAGGCTCGAGGACCTGTGGAACACAAGCTGTGACAGTGTAGGCTCATGGACCTGTGGAACACAAGCTGTGAGGGTGTAGGCTCGTGGACCTGTGGAACACAAGCTGTGAGGGTGTAGGCTCGAGGACCTGTGGAACACAAGCTGTGAGGGTGTAGTCTCATGGACCTGTGGAACACAAGCTGTGAGGGTGTAGGCTCATAGACCTGTGGAACACAAGCTGTGAGAGTGTAGGCTCGTGGACCTGTGGAACACAAGCTGTGACGGTGTAGGCTCGAGAACCTGTGGAACACAAGCTGTGACAGTGTAGGCTCGAGGACCTGTGGAACACAAGCTGTGACGGTGTAGGCTCGTGGTCCTGTGGAACACAAGCTGTGACGGTGTAGGCTCGAGGACCTGTGGAACACAAGCAGTGAGAGTGTAGGCTCATGGACCTGTAGAACAGAAGCTGTGAGGGTGTAGGCTCATGGACCTGTGGAACACAATCTGTGAGGGTGTAGGCTCGAGGACCTGTGGAACACAAGCTGTGACAGTGTAGGCTCGAGGACCTGTGGAACACAATCTGTGAGGGTGTAGGCTCGAGGACCTGTGGAACACAAGCTGTGACAGTGTAGGCTCAAGGACCTGTGGAACACAAGCTGTGAGGGTGTAGGCTCGAGGACCTGTGGAACACAATCTGTGAGGGTGTAGGCTCGAGGACCTGTGGAACACAAGCTGTGACAGTGTAGGCTCGAGGACCTGTGGAACACAAGCTGTGAGGGTGTAGGCTTGAGGACCTGTGCAACACAAGCTGTGACAGTGTAGGCTCGAGGACCTGTGGAAAACAAGCTGTGACAGTGTAGGCTCGAGGACCTGTGGAACACAAGCTGTGAGGGTGTAGGCTCGAGGACCTGTGGAACACAAGCTGTGACAGTGTAGGCTCGAGGACCTGTGGAACAGAAGCTGTGACAGTGTAGGCTCGAGGACCTGTGGAACACAAGCTGTGGCAGTGTAGGGTCATGGACCTGTGGAACACAAGCTGTGACGGTGTAGGCTCGTGGACCTGTGGAACACAAGCTGTGACAGTGTAGGCTCGAGGACCTGTGGAACACAAGCTGTGACGGTGTAGGCTCATGGACCTGTGGAACACAAGCTGTGACGGTGTAGGCTCGCGGACCTGTGGAACACAAGCTGTGACAGTGTAGGCTCGAGGACCCGTGGAACACAAGCTGTGAGGGTGTAGGCTCGAGGACCTGTGGAACACAAGCTGTGACGGTGTAGGCTCGAGGACCTGTGGAACACAAGCTGTGACAGTGTAGGCTCGAGGACCTGTGGAACACAAGCTGTGACGGTGTAGGCTCGAGGAACTGTGGAACCCAAGTTGTGGGGGTGTAGGCTCATGAACCTGTGGAACACAAGCTGTGACGGTGTAGGCTCGAGGACCTGTGGAACACAAGCTTTGAAGGTGTAGGCTCGAGGACCTGTGGAACACAAGCTGTGAGGGTGTAGGCTCGTGGAACTGTGGAACACAAGCTGTGACAGTGTAGGCTCGAGGACCTGTGGAACACAAGCTGTGAGGGTGTAGGCTCGAGGACCTGTGGAACACAAGCTGTGACAGTGTAGGCTCATGGACCTGTGGAACACAAGCTGTGAGGGTGTAGGCTCATGGACCTGTGGAACACAAGCTGTGAGGGTGTAGGCTCGTGGACCTGTGGAACACAAGCTGTGAGGGTGTAGGCTCGAGGACCTGTGGAACACAAGCTGTGACAGTGTAGGCTCGAGGACCTGTGGAACACAAGCTGTGAGGGTGTAGGCTCATGGACCTGTGGAACACAGGCTGTGAGAGTGTAGGCTCGTGGACCTGTGGACACAAGCTGTGACAGTGTAGGCTCGAGGACCTGTGGAACACAAGCTGTGACGTTGTAGGCTCATGGACCTGTGGAACCCATGCTGTGTGGGTGTAGGCTCGAGGAACTGTGGAACCCAAGCTGTGACAGTGTAGGCTCGAGGATCTGTGGAACACAAGCTGTGGGGGTGTAGGCTCGAGGACCAGTGGAATACAAGCTGTGATGGTGTAGGCTCGAGGACCTGTGGAACACAAGCTGTGACGGTGTAGGCTCGAGGACCTGTGGAACACAAGCTGTGACAGTGTAGGCTCATGGACCTGTGGAACACAAGCTGTGAGGGTGTAGGCTCGTGGACCTGTGGAACACAAGCTGTGAGGGTGTAGGCTCGAGGACCTGTGGAACACAAGCTGTGAGGGTGTAGTCTCATGGACCTGTGGAACACAAGCTGTGAGGGTGTAGGCTCATAGACCTGTGGAACACAAGCTGTGAGAGTGTAGGCTCGTGGACCTGTGGAACACAAGCTGTGACGGTGTAGGCTCGAGAACCTGTGGAACACAAGCTGTGACAGTGTAGGCTCGAGGACCTGTGGAACACAAGCTGTGACGGTGTAGGCTCGTGGTCCTGTGGAACACAAGCTGTGACGGTGTAGGCTCGAGGACCTGTGGAACACAAGCAGTGAGGGTGTAGGCTCATGGACCTGTGGAACAGAAGCTGTGAGGGTGTAGGCTCATGGACCTGTGGAACACAATCTGTGAGGGTGTAGGCTCGAGGACCTGTGGAACACAAGCTGTGACAGTGTAGGCTCGAGGACCTGTGGAACACAATCTGTGAGGGTGTAGGCTCGAGGACCTGTGGAACACAATCTGTGAGGGTGTAGGCTCGAGGACCTGTGGAACACAAGCTGTGACAGTGTAGGCTCAAGGACCTGTGGAACACAAGCTGTGACGGTGTAGGCTCGTGGACCTGTGGAACACAAGCTGTGACAGTGTAGGCTCGAGGACCTGTGGAACACAAGCTGTGACGGTGTAGGCTCATGGACCTGTGGAACACAAGCTGTGAGGGTGTAGGCTCATAGACCTGTGGAACACAAGCTGTGAGAGTGTAGGCTCGTGGACCTGTGGAACACAAGCTGTGACGGTGTAGGCTCGAGAACCTGTGGAACACAAGCTGTGACAGTGTAGGCTCGAGGACCTGTGGAACACAAGCTGTGACGGTGTAGGCTCGTGGTCCTGTGGAACACAAGCTGTGACGGTGTAGGCTCGAGGACCTGTGGAACACAAGCAGTGAGGGTGTAGGCTCATGGACCTGTGGAACAGAAGCTGTGAGGGTGTAGGCTCATGGACCTGTGGAACACAATCTGTGAGGGTGTAGGCTCGAGGACCTGTGGAACACAAGCTGTGACAGTGTAGGCTCGAGGACCTGTGGAACACAATCTGTGAGGGTGTAGGCTCGAGGACCTGTGGAACACAATCTGTGAGGGTGTAGGCTCGAGGACCTGTGGAACACAAGCTGTGACAGTGTAGGCTCAAGGACCTGTGGAACACAAGCTGTGACGGTGTAGGCTCGTGGACCTGTGGAACACAAGCTGTGACAGTGTAGGCTCGAGGACCTGTGGAACACAAGCTGTGACGGTGTAGGCTCATGGACCTGTGGAACACAAGCTGTGACGGTGTAGGCTCGAGGACCTGTGGAACACAAGCTGTGACAGTGTAGGCTCGAGGACCCGTGGAACACAAGCTGTGAGGGTGTAGGCTCGAGGACCTGTGGAACACAAGCTGTGACAGTGTAGGCTCAAGGACCTGTGGAACACAAGCTGTGACGGTGTAGGCTCGTGGACCTGTGGAACACAAGCTGTGACAGTGTAGGCTCGAGGACCTGTGGAACACAAGCTGTGACGGTGTAGGCTCATGGACCTGTGGAACACAAGCTGTGAGGGTGTAGGCTCATAGACCTGTGGAACACAAGCTGTGAGAGTGTAGGCTCGTGGACCTGTGGAACACAAGCTGTGACGGTGTAGGCTCGAGAACCTGTGGAACACAAGCTGTGACAGTGTAGGCTCGAGGACCTGTGGAACACAAGCTGTGACGGTGTAGGCTCGTGGTCCTGTGGAACACAAGCTGTGACGGTGTAGGCTCGAGGACCTGTGGAACACAAGCAGTGAGGGTGTAGGCTCATGGACCTGTGGAACAGAAGCTGTGAGGGTGTAGGCTCATGGACCTGTGGAACACAATCTGTGAGGGTGTAGGCTCGAGGACCTGTGGAACACAAGCTGTGACAGTGTAGGCTCGAGGACCTGTGGAACACAATCTGTGAGGGTGTAGGCTCGAGGACCTGTGGAACACAATCTGTGAGGGTGTAGGCTCGAGGACCTGTGGAACACAAGCTGTGACAGTGTAGGCTGAAGGACCTGTGGAACACAAGCTGTGACGGTGTAGGCTCGTGGACCTGTGGAACACAAGCTGTGACAGTGTAGGCTCGAGGACCTGTGGAACACAAGCTGTGACGGTGTAGGCTCATGGACCTGTGGAACACAAGCTGTGACGGTGTAGGCTCGAGGACCTGTGGAACACAAGCTGTGACAGTGTAGGCTCGAGGACCCGTGGAACACAAGCTGTGAGGGTGTAGGCTCGAGGACCTGTGGAACACAAGCTGTGACGGTGTAGGCTCGAGGACCTGTGGAACACAAGCTGTGACAGTGTAGGCTCGAGGACCTGTGGAACACAAGCTGTGATGGTGTAGGCTCGAGGAACTGTGGAACCCAAGTTGTGGGGGTGTAGGCTCATGAACCTGTGGAACACAAGCTGTGACGGTGTAGGCTCGAGGACCTGTGGAACACAAGCTTTGAAGGTGTAGGCTCGAGGACCTGTGGAACACAAGCTGTGAGGGTGTAGGCTCGTGGACCTGTGGAACACAAGCTGTGACAGTGTAGGCTCGAGGACCTGTGGAACACAAGCTGTGAGGGTGTAGGCTCGAGGACCTGTGGAACACAAGCTGTGACAGTGTAGGCTCATGGACCTGTGGAACACAAGCTGTGAGGGTGTAGGCTCATGGACCTGTGGAACACAAGCTGTGAGGGTGTAGGCTCGTGGACCTGTGGAACACAAGCTGTGAGGGTGTAGGCTCGAGGACCTGTGGAACACAAGCTGTGACAGTGTAGGCTCGAGGACCTGTGGAACACAAGCTGTGAGGGTGTAGGCTCATGGACCTGTGGAACACAGGCTGTGAGAGTGTAGGCTCGTGGACCTGTGGACACAAGCTGTGACAGTGTAGGCTCGAGGACCTGTGGAACACAAGCTGTGACGTTGTAGGCTCATGGACCTGTGGAACCCATGCTGTGTGGGTGTAGGCTCGAGGAACTGTGGAACCCAAGCTGTGACAGTGTAGGCTCGAGGATCTGTGGAACACAAGCTGTGGGGGTGTAGGCTCGAGGACCAGTGGAATACAAGCTGTGATGGTGTAGGCTCGAGGACCTGTGGAACACAAGCTGTGACGGTGTAGGCTCGAGGACCTGTGGAACACAAGCTGTGACAGTGTAGGCTCATGGACCTGTGGAACACAAGCTGTGAGGGTGTAGGCTCGTGGACCTGTGGAACACAAGCTGTGAGGGTGTAGGCTCGAGGACCTGTGGAACACAAGCTGTGAGGGTGTAGTCTCATGGACCTGTGGAACACAAGCTGTGAGGGTGTAGGCTCATAGACCTGTGGAACACAAGCTGTGAGGGTGTAGGCTCGAGGACCTGTGGAACACAAGCTGTGAGGGTGTAGTCTCATGGACCTGTGGAACACAAGCTGTGAGGGTGTAGGCTCATAGACCTGTGGAACACAAGCTGTGAGAGTGTAGGCTCGTGGACCTGTGGAACACAAGCTGTGACGGTGTAGGCTCGAGAACCTGTGGAACACAAGCTGTGACAGTGTAGGCTCGAGGACCTGTGGAACACAAGCTGTGACGGTGTAGGCTCGTGGTCCTGTGGAACACAAGCTGTGACGGTGTAGGCTCGAGGACCTGTGGAACACAAGCAGTGAGGGTGTAGGCTCATGGACCTGTGGAACAGAAGCTGTGAGGGTGTAGGCTCATGGACCTGTGGAACACAATCTGTGAGGGTGTAGGCTCGAGGACCTGTGGAACACAAGCTGTGACAGTGTAGGCTCGAGGACCTGTGGAACACAATCTGTGAGGGTGTAGGCTCGAGGACCTGTGGAACACAATCTGTGAGGGTGTAGGCTCGAGGACCTGTGGAACACAAGCTGTGACAGTGTAGGCTCAAGGACCTGTGGAACACAAGCTGTGAGGGTGTAGGCTCGAGGACCTGTGGAACACAAGCAGTGAGGGTGTAGGCTCATGGACCTGTGGAACAGAAGCTGTGAGGGTGTAGGCTCATGGACCTGTGGAACACAATCTGTGAGGGTGTAGGCTCGAGGACCTGTGGAACACAAGCTGTGACAGTGTAGGCTCGAGGACCTGTGGAACACAATCTGTGAGGGTGTAGGCTCGAGGACCTGTGGAACACAATCTGTGAGGGTGTAGGCTCGAGGACCTGTGGAACACAAGCTGTGAGGGTGTAGGCTCGAGGACCTGTGGAACACAAGCTGTGACAGTGTAGGCTCAAGGACCTGTGGAACACAAGCTGTGAGGGTGTAGGCTCGAGGACCTGTGGAACACAATCTGTGAGGGTGTAGGCTCGAGGACCTGTGGAACACAAGCTGTGACAGTGTAGGCTCGAGGACCTGTGGAACACAAGCTGTGAGGGTGTAGGCTCGAGGACCTGTGGAACACAAGCTGTGACAGTGTAGGCTCGAGGACCTGTGGAACACAAGCTGTGACAGTGTAGGCTCGAGGACCTGTGGAACAGAAGCTGTGACAGTGTAGGCTCGAGGACCTGTGGAACACAAGCTGTGGCAGTGTAGGGTCATGGACCTGTGGAACACAAGCTGTGACGGTGTAGGCTCGTGGACCTGTGGAACACAAGCTGTGACAGTGTAGGCTCGAGGACCTGTGGAACACAAGCTGTGACGGTGTAGGCTCATGGACCTGTGGAACACAAGCTGTGACGGTGTAGGCTCGAGGACCTGTGGAACACAAGTTGTGAGGGTGTAGGCTCGTGGACCTGTGGAACACAAGCTGTGACAGTGTAGGCTCGAGGACCTGTGGAACACAAGCTGTGAGGGTGTAGGCTCGAGGACCTGTGGAACACAAGCTGTGACAGTGTAGGCTCGAGGACCTGTGGAACACAAGCTGTGACAGTGTAGGCTCGAGGACCTGTGGAACACAAGCTGTGAGGGTGTAGGCTCGAGGACCTGTGGAACACAAGCTGTGACAGTGTAGGCTCGAGGACCTGTGGAACAGAAGCTGTGACAGTGTAGGCTCGAGGACCTGTGGAACACAAGCTGTGGCAGTGTAGGGTCATGGACCTGTGGAACACAAGCTGTGACGGTGTAGGCTCGTGGACCTGTGGAACACAAGCTGTGACAGTGTAGGCTCGAGGACCTGTGGAACACAAGCTGTGACGGTGTAGGCTCATGGACCTGTGGAACACAAGCTGTGACGGTGTAGGCTCGAGGACCTGTGGAACACAAGCTGTGACAGTGTAGGCTCGAGGACCCGTGGAACACAAGCTCTGAGGGTGTAGGCTCGAGGACCTGTGGAACACAAGCTGTGTCGGTGTAGGCTCGAGGACCTGTGGAACACAAGCTTTGAAGGTGTAGGCTCGAGGACCTGTGGAACACAAGCTGTGAGGGTGTAGGCTCGTGGACCTGTGGAACACAAGCTGTGACAGTGTAGGCTCGAGGACCTGTGGAACACAAGCTGTGAGGGTGTAGGCTCGAGGACCTGTGGAACACAAGCTGTGACGGTGTAGGCTCATGGACCTGTGGAACACAAGCTGTGACGGTGTAGGCTCGAGGACCTGTGGAACACAAGCTGTGACAGTGTAGGCTCGAGGACCTGTGGAACACAAGCTGTGATTGTGTAGGCTCGAGGAACTGTGGAACCCAAGTTGTGGGGGTTTAGGCTCATGAACCTGTGGAACACAAGCTGTGACGGTGTAGGCTCGAGGACCTGTGGAACACAAGCTTTGAAGGTGTAGGCTCGAGGACCTGTGGAACACAAGCTGTGAGGGTGTAGGCTCGTGGACCTGTGGAACACAAGCTGTGACAGTGTAGGCTCGAGGACCTGTGGAACACAAGCTGTGAGGGTGTAGGCTCGAGGACCTGTGGAACACAAGCTGTGACAGTGTAGGCTCATGGACCTGTGGAACACAAGCTGTGAGGGTGTAGGCTCATCGACCTGTGGAACACAAGCTGTGAGGGTGTAGGCTCGTGGACCTGTGGAACACAAGCTGTGAGGGTGTAGGCTCGAGGACCTGTGGAACACAAGCTGTGACAGTGTAGGCTCGAGGACCTGTGGAACACAAGCTGTGAGGGTGTAGGCTCATGGACCTGTGGAACACAGGCTGTGAGAGTGTAGGCTCGTGGACCTGTGGACACAAGCTGTGACAGTGTAGGCTCGAGGACCTGTGGAACACAAGCTGTGACGTTGTAGGCTCATGGACCTGTGGAACACAAGCTGTGAGGGTGTAGGCTCGTGGACCTGTGGAACACAAGCTGTGACAGTGTAGGCTCGAGGACCTGTGGAACACAAGCTGTGAGGGTGTAGGCTCGAGGACCTGTGGAACACAAGCTGTGACAGTGTAGGCTCATGGACCTGTGGAACACAAGCTGTGAGGGTGTAGGCTCATGGACCTGTGGAACACAAGCTGTGAGGGTGTAGGCTCGTGGACCTGTGGAACACAAGCTGTGAGGGTGTAGGCTCGAGGACCTGTGGAACACAAGCTGTGACAGTGTAGGCTCGAGGACCTGTGGAACACAAGCTGTGAGGGTGTAGGCTCATGGACCTGTGGAACACAGGCTGTGAGAGTGTAGGCTCGTGGACCTGTGGACACAAGCTGTGACGGTGTAGGCTCGAGGACCTGTGGAACACAAGCTGTGACGTTGTAGGCTCATGGACCTGTGGAACCCATGCTGTGTGGGTGTAGGCTCGAGGAACTGTGGAACCCAAGCTGTGACAGTGTAGGCTCGAGGATCTGTGGAACACAAGCTGTGGGGGTGTAGGCTCGAGGACCAGTGGAATACAAGCTGTGATGGTGTAGGCTCGAGGACCTGTGGAACACAAGCTGTGACGGTGTAGGCTCGAGGACCTGTGGAACACAAGCTGTGACAGTGTAGGCTCATGGACCTGTGGAACACAAGCTGTGAGGGTGTAGGCTCGTGGACCTGTGGAACACAAGCTGTGAGGGTGTAGGCTCGAGGACCTGTGGAACACAAGCTGTGAGGGTGTAGTCTCATGGACCTGTGGAACACAAGCTGTGAGGGTGTAGGCTCATAGACCTGTGGAACACAAGCTGTGAGAGTGTAGGCTCGTGGACCTGTGGAACACAAGCTGTGACGGTGTAGGCTCGAGAACCTGTGGAACACAAGCTGTGACAGTGTAGGCTCGAGGACCTGTGGAACACAAGCTGTGACGGTGTAGGCTCGTGGTCCTGTGGAACACAAGCTGTGACGGTGTAGGCTCGAGGACCTGTGGAACACAAGCAGTGAGGGTGTAGGCTCATGGACCTGTGGAACACAAGCTGTGAGGGTGTAGGCTCATGGACCTGTGGAACACAAGCTGTGAGGGTGTAGGCTCGAGGACCTGTGGAACACAAGCTGTGACAGTGTAGGCTCGAGGACCTGTGGAACACAAGCTGTGACAGTGTAGGCTCGAGGACCTGTGGAACACAAGCTGTGAGGGTGTAGGCTCGAGGACCTGTGGAACACAAGCTGTGACTGTGTAGGCTCGAGGACCTGTGGAACACAAGCTGTGAGGGTGTAGGCTCGAGGACCTGTGGAACACAAGCTGTGAGGGTGTAGGCTCGAGGACCTGTGGAACACAAGCTGTGAGGGTGTAGGCTCGAGGACCTGTGGAACACAAGCTGTGACAGTGTAGGCTCGAGGACCTGTGGAACACAAGCTGTGAGGGTGTAGGCTCGAGGACCTGTGGAACACAAGCTGTGACAGTGTAGGCTCGAGGACCTGTGGAACACAAGCTGTGAGGGTGTAGGCTCGAGGACCTGTGGAACACAAGCTGTGACAGTGTAGGCTCGAGGACCTGTGGAACACAAGCTGTGAGGGTGTAGGCTCGAGGACCTGTGGAACACAAGCTGTGAGGGTGTAGGCTCGAGGACCTGTGGAACACAAGCTGTGACAGTGTAGGCTCGAGGACCTGTGGAACACAAGCTGTGAGGGTGTAGGCTCGAGGACCTGTGGAACACAAGCTGTGACAGTGTAGGCTCGAGGACCTGTGGAACACAAGCTGTGACAGTGTAGGCTCGAGGACCTGTGGAACACAAGCTGTGAGGGTGTAGGCTCGAGGACCTGTGGAACACAAGCTGTGACAGTGTAGGCTCGAGGACCTGTGGAACACAAGCTGTGACAGTGTAGGCTCGAGGACCTGTGGAACACAAGCTGTGACGGTGTAGGCTCGAGGACCTGTGGAACACAAGCTGTGACGGTGTAGGCTCGAGGACCTGTGGAACACAAGCTGTGACGGTGTAGGCTCGAGGACCTGTGGAACACAAGCTGTGACGGTGTAGGCTCGAGGACCTGTGGAACACAAGCTGTGACGGTGTAGGCTCGAGGACCTGTGGAACACAAGCTGTGACAGTGTAGGCTCGAGGACCTGTGGAACACAAGCTGTGAGGGTGTAGGCTCGAGGACCTGTGGAACACAAGCTGTGGGTGTAGGCTCGAGGACCTGTGGAACACAAGCTGTGACAGTGTAGGCTCGAGGACCTGTGGAACACAAGCTGTGAGGTGTAGGCTCGAGGACCTGTGGAACACAAGCTGTGAGGTGTAGGCTCGAGGACCTGTGGAACACAAGCTGTGAGGGTGTAGGCTCGAGGACCTGTGGAACACAAGCTGTGACAGTGTAGGCTCGAGGACCTGTGGAACACAAGCTGTGACGGTGTAGGCTCGAGGACCTGTGGAACACAAGCTGTGACAGTGTAGGCTCGAGGACCTGTGGAACACAAGCTGTGACAGTGTAGGCTCGAGGACCTGTGGAACACAAGCTGTGAGGGTGTAGGCTCGAGGACCTGTGGAACACAAGCTGTGACGGTGTAGGCTCGAGGACCTGTGGAACACAAGCTGTGACAGTGTAGGCTCGAGGACCTGTGGAACACAAGCTGTGAGGGTGTAGGCTCGAGGACCTGTGGAACACAAGCTGTGAGGGTGTAGGCTCGAGGACCTGTGGAACACAAGCTGTGACAGTGTAGGCTCGAGGACCTGTGGAACACAAGCTGTGAGGGTGTAGGCTCATGGACCTGTGGAACACAAGCTGTGAGGGTGTAGGCTCGAGGACCTGTGGAACACAAGCTGTGACAGTGTAGGCTCGAGGACCTGTGGAACACAAGCTGTGAGGGTGTAGGCTCGAGGACCTGTGGAACACAAGCTGTGAGGGTGTAGGCTCGAGGACCTGTGGAACACAAGCTGTGAGGGTGTAGGCTCATGGACCTGTGGAACACAAGCTGTGAGGGTGTAGGCTCGAGGACCTGTGGAACACAAGCTGTGAGGGTGTAGGCTCGTGGACCTGTGGAACACAAGCTGTGAGGGTGTAGGCTCGAGGACCTGTGGAACACAAGCTGTGAGGGTGTAGGCTCATGGACCTGTGGAACACAAGCTGTGAGGGTGTAGGCTCGAGGACCTGTGGAACACAAGCTGTGAGGGTGTAGGCTCGAGGACCTGTGGAACACAAGCTGTGACGGTGTAGGCTCGAGGACCTGTGGAACACAAGCTGTGACAGTGTAGGCTCGAGGACCTGTGGAACACAAGCTGTGAGGGTGTAGGCTCGAGGACCTGTGGAACACAAGCTGTGACAGTGTAGGCTCGAGGACCTGTGGAACACAAGCTGTGACAGTGTAGGCTCGAGGACCTGTGGAACACAAGCTGTGAGGGTGTAGGCTCGAGGACCTGTGGAACACAAGCTGTGACGGTGTAGGCTCGAGGACCTGTGGAACACAAGCTGTGACAGTGTAGGCTCGAGGACCTGTGGAACACAAGCTGTGAGGGGTGTAGGCTCGTGGACCTGTGGAACACAAGCTGTGAGGGTGTAGGCTCGAGGACCTGTGGAACACAAGCTGTGAGGGTGTAGGCTCGAGGACCTGTGGAACACAAGCTGTGAGGGTGTAGGCTCGAGGACCTGTGGAACACAAGCTGTGAGGGTGTAGGCTCGAGGACCTGTGGAACACAAGCTGTGACGGTGTAGGCTCGAGGACCTGTGGAACACAAGCTGTGACGGTGTAGGCTCGAGGACCTGTGGAACACAAGCTGTGACGGTGTAGGCTCGAGGACCTGTGGAACACAAGCTGTGACGGTGTAGGCTCGAGGACCTGTGGAACACAAGCTGTGACAGTGTAGGCTCGAGGACCTGTGGAACACAAGCTGTGAGGGTGTAGGCTCATGGACCTGTGGAACACAAGCTGTGACAGTGTAGGCTCGAGGACCTGTGGAACACAAGCTGTGAGGGTGTAGGCTCGAGGACCTGTGGAACACAAGCTGTGACAGTGTAGGCTCGAGGACCTGTGGAACACAAGCTGTGACAGTGTAGGCTCGAGGACCTGTGGAACACAAGCTGTGAGGGTGTAGGCTCGAGGACCTGTGGAACACAAGCTGTGAGGGTGTAGGCTCGAGGACCTGTGGAACACAAGCTGTGACAGTGTAGGCTCGAGGACCTGTGGAACACAAGCTGTGAGGGTGTAGGCTCGAGGACCTGTGGAACACAAGCTGTGACAGTGTAGGCTCGAGGACCTGTGGAACACAAGCTGTGAGGGTGTAGGCTCGAGGACCTGTGGAACACAAGCTGTGAGGGTGTAGGCTCGAGGACCTGTGGAACACAAGCTGTGAGTGTAGGCTCGAGGACCTGTGGAACACAAGCTGTGAGGGTGTAGGCTCGAGGACCTGTGGAACACAAGCTGTGAGGTGTAGGCTCGAGGACCTGTGGAACACAAGCTGTGAGGGTGTAGGCTCGAGGACCTGTGGAACACAAGCTGTGACAGTGTAGGCTCAGGACCTGTGGAACACAAGCTGTGAGGGTGTAGGCTCGATGGACCTGTGGAACACAAGCTGTGAGGGTGTAGGCTCGAGGACCTGTGGAACACAAGCTGTGAGGGTGTAGGCTCGAGGACCTGTGGAACACAAGCTGTGAGGGTGTAGGCTCGAGGACCTGTGGAACACAATCTGTGAGGGTGTAGGCTCGAGGACCTGTGGAACACAAGCTGTGACGGTGTAGGCTCGTGGACCTGTGGAACACAAGCTGTGACAGTGTAGGCTCGAGGACCTGTGGAACACAAGCTGTGACGGTGTAGGCTCGAGGACCTGTGGAACACAAGCTGTGACGGTGTAGGCTCGAGGACCTGTGGAACACAAGCTGTGACAGTGTAGGCTCGAGGACCTGTGGAACACAAGCTGTGAGGGTGTAGGCTCAGGACCTGTGGAACACAAGCTGTGAGGGTGTAGGCTCGAGGACCTGTGGAACACAAGCTGTGACAGTGTAGGCTCGAGGACCTGTGGAACACAAGCTGTGAGGGTGTAGGCTCGAGGACCTGTGGAACACAAGCTGTGAGGGTGTAGGCTCGAGGACCTGTGGAACACAAGCTGTGAGGGTGTAGGCTCGAGGACCTGTGGAACACAAGCAGTGAGGGTGTAGGCTCATGGACCTGTGGAACACAAGCTGTGAGGGTGTAGGCTCGAGGACCTGTGGAACACAAGCTGTGAGGGTGTAGGCTCGAGGACCTGTGGAACACAAGCTGTGAGGGTGTAGGCTCGAGGACCTGTGGAACACAAGCTGTGAGGGTGTAGGCTCGAGGACCTGTGGAACACAAGCTGTGTCAGTGTAGGCTCGAGGACCTGTGGAACACAAGCTGTGAGGGTGTAGGCTCGAGGACCTGTGGAACACAAGCTGTGACAGTGTAGGCTCGAGGACCTGTGGAACACAAGCTGTGACGGTGTAGGCTCGAGGACCTGTGGAACACAAGCTGTGACAGTGTAGGCTCGAGGACCTGTGGAACACAAGCTGTGAGGGTGTAGGCTCATGGACCTGTGGAACACAAGCTGTGAGGGTGTAGGCTCGAGGACCTGTGGAACACAAGCTGTGAGGGTGTAGGCTCGAGGACCTGTGGAACACAAGCTGTGACAGTGTAGGCTCGAGGACCTGTGGAACACAAGCTGTGAGGGTGTAGGCTCGAGGACCTGTGGAACACAAGCTGTGACGGTGTAGGCTCGAGGACCTGTGGAACACAAGCTGTGACAGTGCAGGCTCAAGGACCTGTGGAACACAAGCTGTGAGGGTGTAGGCTCGAGGACCTGTGGAACACAAGCAGTGAGGGTGTAGGCTCATGGACCTGTGGAACACAAGCTGTGAGGGTGTAGGCTCGAGGACCTGTGGAACACAAGCTGTGAGGGTGTAGGCTCGAGGACCTGTGGAACACAAGCTGTGAGGGTGTAGGCTCGAGGACCTGTGGAACACAAGCTGTGAGGGTGTAGGCTCGAGGACCTGTGGAACACAAGCTGTGACAGTGTAGGCTCGAGGACCTGTGGAACACAAGCTGTGACGGTGTAGGCTCGTGGACCTGTGGAACACAAGCTGTGACAGTGTAGGCTCGAGGACCTGTGGAACACAAGCTGTGACGGTGTAGGCTCGAGGACCTGTGGAACACAAGCTGTGAGGGTGTAGGCTCGAGGACCTGTGGAACACAAGCTGTGACAGTGTAGGCTCGAGGACCTGTGGAACACAAGCTGTGAGGGTGTAGGCTCGAGGACCTGTGGAACACAAGCTGTGACAGTGTAGGCTCGAGGACCTGTGGAACACAAGCTGTGAGGGTGTAGGCTCGAGGACCTGTGGAACACAAGCTGTGAGGGTGTAGGCTCGAGGACCTGTGGAACACAAGCTGTGACGGTGTAGGCTCGAGGACCTGTGGAACACAAGCTGTGAGGGTGTAGGCTCGAGGACCTGTGGAACACAAGCTGTGAGGGTGTAGGCTCATGGACCTGTGGAACACAAGCTGTGACGGTGTAGGCTCGAGGACCTGTGGAACACAAGCTGTGACAGTGTAGGCTCGAGGACCTGTGGAACACAAGCTGTGACGGTGTAGGCTCGAGGACCTGTGGAACACAAGCTGTGAGGGTGTAGGCTCGAGGACCTGTGGAACACAAGCTGTGAGGGTGTAGGCTCGAGGACCTGTGGAACACAAGCTGTGACAGTGTAGGCTCGAGGACCTGTGGAACACAAGCTGTGAGGGTGTAGGCTCGAGGACCTGTGGAACACAATCTGTGAGGGTGTAGGCTCGAGGACCTGTGGAACACAAGCTGTGAGGGTGTAGGCTCGAGGACCTGTGGAACACAAGCTGTGACAGTGTAGGCTCGAGGACCTGTGGAACACAAGCTGTGAGGGTGTAGGCTCGAGGACCTGTGGAACACAAGCTGTGACAGTGTAGGCTCGTGGACCTGTGGAACACAAGCTGTGACAGTGTAGGCTCGAGGACCTGTGGAACACAAGCTGTGACGGTGTAGGCTCATGGACCTGTGGAACACAAGCTGTGAGGGTGTAGGCTCGAGGACCTGTGGAACACAAGCTGTGACAGTGTAGGCTCGAGGACCTGTGGAACACAAGCTGTGAGGGTGTAGGCTCGAGGACCTGTGGAACACAAGCTGTGACAGTGTAGGCTCGAGGACCTGTGGAACACAAGCTGTGAGGGTGTAGGCTCGAGGACCTGTGGAACACAAGCTGTGAGGGTGTAGGCTCGAGGACCTGTGGAACACAAGCTGTGAGGTGTAGGCTCGAGGACCTGTGGAACACAAGCTGTGAGGGTGTAGGCTCGAGGACCTGTGGAACACAAGCTGTGAGGGTGTAGGCTCGAGGACCTGTGGAACACAATCTGTGAGGGTGTAGGCTCGAGGACCTGTGGAACACAAGCTGTGAGGGTGTAGGCTCGAGGACCTGTGGAACACAAGCTGTGACGGTGTAGGCTCGAGGACCTGTGGAACACAAGCTGTGACAGTGTAGGCTCGAGGACCTGTGGAACACAAGCTGTGAGGGTGTAGGCTCATGGACCTGTGGAACACAAGCTGTGACGGTGTAGGCTCGAGGACCTGTGGAACACAAGCTGTGACAGTGTAGGCTCGAGGACCCGTGGAACACAAGCTGTGAGGGTGTAGGCTCATGGACCTGTGGAACACAAGCTGTGAGGGTGTAGGCTCGAGGACCTGTGGAACACAAGCTGTGACAGTGTAGGCTCGAGGACCTGTGGAACACAAGCTGTGAGGGTGTAGGCTCGAGGACCTGTGGAACACAAGCTGTGAGGGTGTAGGCTCGAGGACCTGTGGAACACAAGCTGTGAGGGTGTAGGCTCGAGGACCTGTGGAACACAAGCTGTGACAGTGTAGGCTCGAGGACCTGTGGAACACAAGCTGTGAGGGTGTAGGCTCGAGGACCTGTGGAACACAAGCTGTGAGGTGTAGGCTCGAGGACCTGTGGAACACAAGCTGTGAGGGTGTAGGCTCGAGGACCTGTGGAACACAAGCTGTGACAGTGTAGGCTCGAGGACCTGTGGAACACAAGCTGTGAGGGTGTAGGCTCGAGGACCTGTGGAACACAAGCTGTGAGGTGTAGGCTCGAGGACCTGTGGAACACAAGCTGTGAGGGTGTAGGCTCGAGGACCTGTGGAACACAAGCTGTGACAGTGTAGGCTCGAGGACCTGTGGAACACAAGCTGTGAGGGTGTAGGCTCGAGGACCTGTGGAACACAAGCTGTGAGGGTGTAGGCTCGATGGACCTGTGGAACACAAGCTGTGAGGGTGTAGGCTCGAGGACCTGTGGAACACAAGCTGTGACAGTGTAGGCTCGAGGACCTGTGGAACACAAGCTGTGAGGGTGTAGGCTCGAGGACCTGTGGAACACAAGCTGTGACAGTGTAGGCTCGAGGACCTGTGGAACACAAGCTGTGACAGTGTAGGCTCGAGGACCTGTGGAACACAAGCTGTGACAGTGTAGGCTCATGGACCTGTGGAACACAAGCTGTGACGGTGTAGGCTCGAGGACCTGTGGAACACAAGCTGTGAGGGTGTAGGCTCGAGGACCTGTGGAACACAAGCTGTGACGGTGTAGGCTCGAGGACCTGTGGAACACAAGCTGTGACAGTGTAGGCTCGAGGACCTGTGGAACACAAGCTGTGACAGTGTAGGCTCATGGACCTGTGGAACACAAGCTGTGAGGGTGTAGGCTCGAGGACCTGTGGAACAGAAGCTGTGACAGTGTAGGCTCGAGGACCTGTGGAACACAAGCTGTGAGGGTGTAGGCTCATGGACCTGTGGAACACAAGCTGTGAGGGTGTAGGCTCGAGGACCTGTGGAACACAAGCTGTGACAGTGTAGGCTCGAGGACCTGTGGAACACAATCTGTGAGGGTGTAGGCTCGAGGACCTGTGGAACACAAGCTGTGAGGGTGTAGGCTCGAGGACCTGTGGAACACAAGCTGTGACGGTGTAGGCTCGAGGACCTGTGGAACACAAGCTGTGAGGGTGTAGGCTCGAGGACCTGTGGAACACAAGCTGTGAGGGTGTAGGCTCGAGGACCTGTGGAACACAAGCTGTGAGGGTGTAGGCTCGAGGACCTGTGGAACACAAGCTGTGAGGGTGTAGGCTCGAGGACCTGTGGAACACAAGCTGTGACAGTGTAGGCTCGAGGACCTGTGGAACACAAGCTGTGAGGGTGTAGGCTCGAGGACCTGTGGAACACAAGCTGTGAGGGTGTAGGCTCGAGGACCTGTGGAACACAAGCTGTGACAGTGTAGGCTCGAGGACCTGTGGAACACAAGCTGTGAGGGTGTAGGCTCGAGGACCTGTGGAACACAAGCTGTGACGGTGTAGGCTCGAGGACCTGTGGAACACAAGCGTGTGGGTGTAGGCTCGATGGACCTGTGGAACACAAGCTGTGAGGGTGTAGGCTCATGGACCTGTGGAACACAAGCTGTGAGGGTGTAGGCTCGAGGACCTGTGGAACACAAGCTGTGACAGTGTAGGCTCGAGGACCTGTGGAACACAAGCTGTGAGGGTGTAGGCTCGAGGACCTGTGGAACACAAGCTGTGAGGTGTAGGCTCGAGGACCTGTGGAACACAAGCTGTGACGGTGTAGGCTCGAGGACCTGTGGAACACAAGCTGTGAGGTGTAGGCTCGAGGACCTGTGGAACACAAGCTGTGAGGGTGTAGGCTCGAGGACCTGTGGAACACAAGCTGTGAGGTGTAGGCTCGAGGACCTGTGGAACACAAGCTGTGAGGGTGTAGGCTCGAGGACCTGTGGAACACAAGCTGTGACAGTGTAGGCTCGAGGACCTGTGGAACACAAGCTGTGAGGGTGTAGGCTCGAGGACCTGTGGAACACAAGCTGTGAGGGTGTAGGCTCGAGGACCTGTGGAACACAAGCTGTGAGGTGTAGGCTCGAGGACCTGTGGAACACAAGCTGTGAGGGTGTAGGCTCGAGGACCTGTGGAACACAAGCTGTGAGGTGTAGGCTCGAGGACCTGTGGAACACAAGCTGTGAGGGTGTAGGCTCGAGGACCTGTGGAACACAAGCTGTGACAGTGTAGGCTCGAGGACCTGTGGAACACAAGCTGTGAGGGTGTAGGCTCGAGGACCTGTGGAACACAAGCTGTGACGGTGTAGGCTCGAGGACCTGTGGAACACAAGCTGTGACAGTGTAGGCTCGAGGACCCGTGGAACACAAGCTCTGAGGGTGTAGGCTCGAGGACCTGTGGAACACAAGCTGTGTCGGTGTAGGCTCGAGGACCTGTGGAACACAAGCTGTGACGGTGTAGGCTCGAGGACCTGTGGAACACAAGCTGTGACAGTGTAGGCTCGAGGACCCGTGGAACACAAGCTCTGAGGGTGTAGGCTCATGGACCTGTGGAACACAAGCTGTGAGGGTGTAGGCTCATGGACCTGTGGAACACAAGCTGTGACAGTGTAGGCTCGAGGACCTGTGGAACACAAGCTGTGAGGGTGTAGGCTCGAGGACCTGTGGAACACAAGCTGTGAGGGTGTAGGCTCGAGGACCTGTGGAACACAAGCTGTGACAGTGTAGGCTCGAGGACCTGTGGAACACAAGCTGTGAGGGTGTAGGCTCGAGGACCTGTGGAACACAAGCTGTGACAGTGTAGGCTCGAGGACCTGTGGAACAGAAGCTGTGACAGTGTAGGCTCGAGGACCTGTGGAACACAAGCTGTGAGGGTGTAGGCTCGAGGACCTGTGGAACACAAGCTGTGACAGTGTAGGCTCGAGGACCTGTGGAACACAAGCTGTGAGGGTGTAGGCTCGAGGACCTGTGGAACACAAGCTGTGAGGTGTAGGCTCGAGGACCTGTGGAACACAAGCTGTGAGGGTGTAGGCTCGAGGACCTGTGGAACACAAGCTGTGAGGGTGTAGGCTCGAGGACCTGTGGAACACAAGCTGTGACGGTGTAGGCTCGAGGACCTGTGGAACACAAGCTGTGACAGTGTAGGCTCGAGGACCTGTGGAACACAAGCTGTGAGGGTGTAGGCTCGAGGACCTGTGGAACACAAGCTGTGAGGGTGTAGGCTCGAGGACCTGTGGAACACAAGCTGTGAGGGTGTAGGCTCGAGGACCTGTGGAACACAAGCTGTGAGGGTGTAGGCTCATGGACCTGTGGAACACAATCTGTGAGGGTGTAGGCTCGAGGACCTGTGGAACACAAGCTGTGACAGTGTAGGCTCGAGGACCTGTGGAACACAAGCTGTGAGGTGTAGGCTCGAGGACCTGTGGAACACAAGCTGTGAGGTGTAGGCTCGAGGACCTGTGGAACACAAGCTGTGACAGTGTAGGCTCGAGGACCTGTGGAACACAAGCTGTGAGGGTGTAGGCTCGAGGACCTGTGGAACACAAGCTGTGACGGTGTAGGCTCGAGGACCTGTGGAACACAAGCTGTGAGGGTGTAGGCTCATGGACCTGTGGAACACAAGCTGTGAGGGTGTAGGCTCGTGGACCTGTGGAACACAAGCTGTGAGGGTGTAGGCTCGAGGACCTGTGGAACACAAGCTGTGAGGGTGTAGGCTCGAGGACCTGTGGAACACAAGCTGTGAGGGTGTAGGCTCATGGACCTGTGGAACACAAGCTGTGAGGGTGTAGGCTCGAGGACCTGTGGAACACAAGCTGTGAGGGTGTAGGCTCGAGGACCTGTGGAACACAAGCTGTGAGGGTGTAGGCTCGAGGACCTGTGGAACACAAGCTGTGAGGGTGTAGGCTCGAGGACCTGTGGAACACAAGCTGTGAGGTGTAGGCTCGAGGACCTGTGGAACACAAGCTGTGAGGTGTAGGCTCGAGGACCTGTGGAACACAAGCTGTGAGGTGTAGGCTCGTGGACCTGTGGAACACAAGCTGTGACAGTGTAGGCTCGAGGACCTGTGGAACACAAGCTGTGAGGGTGTAGGCTCGATGGACCTGTGGAACACAAGCTGTGAGGGTGTAGGCTCGAGGACCTGTGGAACACAAGCTGTGAGGGTGTAGGCTCGAGGACCTGTGGAACACAAGCTGTGACAGTGTAGGCTCGAGGACCTGTGGAACACAAGCTGTGAGGGTGTAGGCTCGAGGACCTGTGGAACACAAGCTGTGAGGGTGTAGGCTCGAGGACCTGTGGAACACAAGCTGTGACAGTGTAGGCTCATGGACCTGTGGAACACAAGCTGTGAGGGTGTAGGCTCGAGGACCTGTGGAACACAAGCTGTGAGGGTGTAGGCTCGAGGACCTGTGGAACACAAGCTGTGAGGGTGTAGGCTCATGGACCTGTGGAACACAAGCTGTGAGGGTGTAGGCTCGAGGACCTGTGGAACACAAGCTGTGACAGTGTAGGCTCGAGGACCTGTGGAACACAAGCTGTGAGGGTGTAGGCTCGAGGACCTGTGGAACACAAGCTGTGAGGTGTAGGCTCGAGGACCTGTGGAACACAAGCTGTGAGGTGTAGGCTCGAGGACCTGTGGAACACAAGCTGTGACAGTGTAGGCTAGGACCTGTGGAACACAAGCTGTGAGGGTGTAGGCTCGAGGACCTGTGGAACACAAGCTGTGAGGGTGTAGGCTCGAGGACCTGTGGAACACAAGCTGTGAGGGTGTAGGCTCGATGGACCTGTGGAACACAAGCTGTGAGGGTGTAGGCTCGAGGACCTGTGGAACACAAGCTGTGAGGGTGTAGGCTCGAGGACCTGTGGAACACAAGCTGTGACGGTGTAGGCTCGAGGACCTGTGGAACACAAGCTGTGAGTGTAGGCTCAGGACCTGTGGAACAAAGCTGTGAGGTGTAGGCTCGAGGACCTGTGGAACACAAGCTGTGAGGGTGTAGGCTCGAGGACCTGTGGAACACAAGCTGTGACGGTGTAGGCTCGGGACCTGTGGAACACAAGCTGTGAGTGTAGGCTCGAGGACCTGTGGAACACAAGCTGTGAGGGTGTAGGCTCATGGACCTGTGGAACACAAGCTGTGACGGTGTAGGCTCGAGGACCTGTGGAACACAAGCTGTGACAGTGTAGGCTCGAGGACCTGTGGAACACAAGCTGTGAGGTGTAGGCTCGAGGACCTGTGGAACACAAGCTGTGACGGTGTAGGCTCGAGGACCTGTGGAACACAAGCTGTGAGGGTGTAGGCTCGAGGACCTGTGGAACACAAGCTGTGAGGGTGTAGGCTCGAGGACCTGTGGAACACAAGCTGTGAGGGTGTAGGCTCGAGGACCTGTGGAACACAAGCTGTGACAGTGTAGGCTCGAGGACCTGTGGAACACAAGCTGTGAGGGTGTAGGCTCGAGGACCTGTGGAACACAAGCTGTGAGGTGTAGGCTCGAGGACCTGTGGAACACAAGCTGTGAGGTGTAGGCTCGAGGACCTGTGGAACACAAGCTGTGAGGGTGTAGGCTATGGACCTGTGGAACACAAGCTGTGAGGTGTAGGCTCGAGGACCTGTGGAACACAAGCTGTGAGGTGTAGGCTCGAGGACCTGTGGAACACAAGCTGTGAGGGTGTAGGCTCGAGGACCTGTGGAACACAAGCTGTGAGGGTGTAGGCTCGAGGACCTGTGGAACACAAGCTGTGAGGGTGTAGGCTCGAGGACCTGTGGAACACAAGCTGTGAGGGTGTAGGCTCGAGGACCTGTGGAACACAAGCTGTGACAGTGCAGGCTCAAGGACCTGTGGAACACAAGCTGTGAGGGTGTAGGCTCGAGGACCTGTGGAACACAAGCAGTGAGGGTGTAGGCTCATGGACCTGTGGAACACAAGCTGTGAGGGTGTAGGCTCGAGGACCTGTGGAACACAAGCTGTGACAGTGTAGGCTCGAGGACCTGTGGAACACAAGCTGTGAGGGTGTAGGCTCGAGGACCTGTGGAACACAAGCTGTGACAGTGTAGGCTCGAGGACCTGTGGAACACAAGCTGTGACAGTGTAGGCTCGAGGACCTGTGGAACACAAGCTGTGACAGTGTAGGCTCGAGGACCTGTGGAACACAAGCTGTGACAGTGTAGGCTCATGGACCTGTGGAACACAAGCTGTGACGGTGTAGGCTCGTGGACCTGTGGAACACAAGCTGTGACGGTGTAGGCTCGAGGACCTGTGGAACACAAGCTGTGACAGTGTAGGCTCATGGACCTGTGGAACACAAGCTGTGAGGGTGTAGGCTCATGGACCTGTGGAACACAAGCTGTGAGGGTGTAGGCTCGAGGACCTGTGGAACACAAGCTGTGACGGTGTAGGCTCGAGGACCTGTGGAACACAAGCTGTGACGGTGTAGGCTCATGGACCTGTGGAACACAAGCTGTGACGGTGTAGGCTCGAGGACCTGTGGAACACAAGCTGTGACAGTGTAGGCTCGAGGACCTGTGGAACACAAGCTGTGAGGGTGTAGGCTCGAGGACCTGTGGAACACAAGCTGTGACAGTGTAGGCTCGAGGACCTGTGGAACACAAGCTGTGAGGGTGTAGGCTCGAGGACCTGTGGAACACAAGCTGTGAGGGTGTAGGCTCCTGGACCTGTGGAACACAAGCTGTGAGGGTGTAGGCTCGAGGACCTGTGGAACACAAGCTGTGACAGTGTAGGCTCGAGGACCTGTGGAACACAAGCTGTGAGGGTGTAGGCTCGAGGACCTGTGGAACACAAGCTGTGAGGGTGTAGGCTCGAGGACCTGTGGAACACAAGCTGTGAGGGTGTAGGCTCGAGGACCTGTGGAACACAAGCTGTGACAGTGTAGGCTCGAGGACCTGTGGAACACAAGCTGTGAGGGTGTAGGCTCATGGACCTGTGGAACACAAGCTGTGAGGGTGTAGGCTCGAGGACCTGTGGAACACAAGCTGTGACAGTGTAGGCTCGAGGACCTGTGGAACACAATCTGTGAGGGTGTAGGCTCGAGGACCTGTGGAACACAAGCTGTGACGGTGTAGGCTCGAGGACCTGTGGAACACAAGCTGTGAGGGTGTAGGCTCGAGGACCTGTGGAACACAAGCTGTGAGGGTGTAGGTCTGTGGACACAAGCTGTGACAGTGTAGGCTCGAGGACCTGTGGAACACAAGCTGTGAGGTGTAGGCTCGAGGACCTGTGGAACACAAGCTGTGAGGTGTAGGCTCGAGGACCTGTGGAACACAAGCTGTGACGGTGTAGGCTCGAGGACCTGTGGAACACAAGCTGTGACGGTGTAGGCTCGAGGACCTGTGGAACACAAGCGTGAGGTGTAGGCTCATGGACCTGTGGAGGACCGTGGAACACAAGCTGTGAGGGTGTAGGCTCATGGACCTGTGGAACACAAGCTGTGAGGGTGTAGGCTCGAGGACCTGTGGAACACAAGCTGTGACAGTGTAGGCTCGAGGACCTGTGGAACACAACTGTGAGGGTGTAGGCTCGAGGACCTGTGGAACACAAGCTGTGAGGGTGTAGGCTCGAGGACCTGTGGAACACAATCTGTGAGGGTGTAGGCTCGAGGACCTGTGGAACACAAGCTGTGACAGTGTAGGCTCGAGGACCTGTGGAACACAAGCTGTGACAGTGTAGGCTCGAGGACCTGTGGAACACAAGCTGTGACGGTGTAGGCTCGTGGACCTGTGGAACACAAGCTGTGACGGTGTAGGCTCGAGGACCTGTGGAACACAAGCAGTGAGGGTGTAGGCTCGAGGACCTGTGGAACACAAGCAGTGAGGGTGTAGGCTCATGGACCTGTGGAACACAATCTGTGAGGGTGTAGGCTCGAGGACCTGTGGAACACAAGCTGTGACAGTGTAGGCTCGAGGACCTGTGGAACACAATCTGTGAGGGTGTAGGCTCGAGGACCTGTGGAACACAATCTGTGAGGGTGTAGGCTCGAGGACCTGTGGAACACAAGCTGTGACAGTGAGGCTCAAGGACCTGTGGAACACAAGCTGTGAGGGTGTAGGCTCGAGGACCTGTGGAACACAAGCTGTGAGGGTGTAGGCTCATGGACCTGTGGAACACAAGCTGTGAGGGTGTAGGCTCATGGACCTGTGGAACACAAGCTGTGAGGGTGTAGGCTCGAGGACCTGTGGAACACAAGCTGTGACAGTGTAGGCTCGAGGACCTGTGGAACACAAGCTGTGAGGGTGTAGGCTCGAGGACCTGTGGAACACAAGCTGTGAGGGTGTAGGCTCGAGGACCTGTGGAACACAAGCTGTGAGGGTGTAGGCTCGAGGACCTGTGGAACACAAGCTGTGAGGGTGTAGGCTCGAGGACCTGTGGAACACAAGCTGTGACAGTGTAGGCTCGAGGACCTGTGGAACACAAGCTGTGAGGGTGTAGGCTCGAGGACCTGTGGAACACAAGCTGTGACAGTGTAGGCTCGAGGACCTGTGGAACACAAGCTGTGACAGTGTAGGCTCTAGGACCTGTGGAACACAAGCTGTGAGGGTGTAGGCTCGAGGACCTGTGGAACACAAGCTGTGACAGTGTAGGCTCGAGGACCTGTGGAACACAAGCTGTGACAGTGTAGGCTCGAGGACCTGTGGAACACAAGCTGTGAGGGTGTAGGCTCATGGACCTGTGGAACACAAGCTGTGACGGTGTAGGCTCGTGGACCTGTGGAACACAAGCTGTGACAGTGTAGGCTCGAGGACCTGTGGAACACAAGCTGTGACGGTGTAGGCTCATGGACCTGTGGAACACAAGCTGTGACGGTGTAGGCTCGAGGACCTGTGGAACACAAGCTGTGACAGTGTAGGCTCGAGGACCTGTGGAACACAAGCTGTGAGGGTGTAGGCTCGAGGACCTGTGGAACACAAGCTGTGACGGTGTAGGCTCGAGGACCTGTGGAACACAAGCTGTGACTGTG
Organism: Mobula hypostoma; assembly: GCF_963921235.1. Classification (NCBI taxonomy): domain Eukaryota; kingdom Metazoa; phylum Chordata; class Chondrichthyes; order Myliobatiformes; family Myliobatidae; genus Mobula; species Mobula hypostoma. The sequence continues at coordinate 2,886,464 of NC_086123.1, read as the reverse complement.
TAGGCTCGAGGACCTGTGGAACACAAGCTGTGAGGGTGTAGGCTCGAGGACCTGTGGAACACAAGCTGTGAGGGTGTAGGCTCGAGGACCTGTGGAACACAAGCTGTGAGGGTGTAGGCTCGAGGACCTGTGGAACACAAGCTGTGACAGTGTAGGCTCAAGGACCTGTGGAACACAAGCTGTGAGGGTGTAGGCTCGAGGACCTGTGGAACACAAGCTGTGAGGGTGTAGGCTCGAGGACCTGTGGAACACAAGTTGTGAGGGTGTAGGCTCGAGGACCTGTGGAACACAAGCTGTGACAGTGTAGGCTCGAGGACCTGTGGAACACAAGCTGTGAGGGTGTAGGCTCGAGGACCTGTGGAACACAAGCTGTGACAGTGTAGGCTCGAGGACCTGTGGAACACAAGCTGTGAGGGTGTAGGCTCGAGGACCTGTGGAACACAAGCTGTGACGGTGTAGGCTCGAGGACCTGTGGAACACAAGCTGTGACAGTGTAGGCTCGAGGACCTGTGGAACACAAGCTGTGACAGTGTAGGCTCGAGGACCTGTGGAACACAAGCTGTGAGGGTGTAGGCTCGAGGACCTGTGGAACACAAGCTGTGACAGTGTAGGCTCGAGGACCTGTGGAACACAAGCTGTGACGGTGTAGGCTCGAGGACCTGTGGAACACAAGCTGTGACGGTGTAGGCTCGAGGACCTGTGGAACACAAGCTGTGAGGGTGTAGGCTCGAGGACCTGTGGAACACAAGCTGTGAGGGTGTAGGCTCATGGACCTGTGGAACACAATCTGTGAGGGTGTAGGCTCGAGGACCTGTGGAACACAAGCTGTGACAGTGTAGGCTCGAGGACCTGTGGAACACAAGCTGTGAGGGTGTAGGCTCGAGGACCTGTGGAACACAAGCTGTGAGGGTGTAGGCTCGAGGACCTGTGGAACACAAGCTGTGAGGGTGTAGGCTCGAGGACCTGTGGAACACAAGCTGTGACAGTGTAGGCTCGAGGACCTGTGGAAAACAAGCTGTGACAGTGTAGGCTCGAGGACCTGTGGAACACAAGCTGTGAGGGTGTAGGCTCGAGGACCTGTGGAACACAAGCTGTGACAGTGTAGGCTCGAGGACCTGTGGAACACAAGCTCTGTGACTGTGGGTGTAGGCTCGAGGACCTGTGGAACACAAGCTGTGGGTGTAGGCTCGAGGACCTGTGGAACACAAGCTGTGAGGTGTAGGCTCGAGGACTGTGGACAAGCTGTGGACCTGTGGAACACAAGCTGTGAGGGTGTAGGCTCGAGGACCTGTGGAACACAAGCTGTGAGGTGTAGGCTCAGGACCTGTGGAACACAAGCTGTGAGTGTAGGCTCGAGGACCTGTGGAACACAAGCTGTGAGTGTAGGCTCGAGGACCTGTGGAACACAAGCTGTGAGTGTAGGCTCGAGGACCTGTGGAACACAAGCTGTGACAGTGTAGGCTCGAGGACCTGTGGAACACAAGCTGTGAGGTGTAGGCTCGAGGACCTGTGGAACACAAGCTGTGAGGTGTAGGCTCGGACCTGTGGAACACAAGCTGTGACGGTGTAGGCTCGAGGACCTGTGGAACACAAGCTGTGACGGTGTAGGCTCGAGGACCTGTGGAACACAAGCTGTGAGGTGTAGGCTCGAGGACCTGTGGAACACAAGCTGTGAGGTGTAGGCTCGAGGACCTGTGGAACACAAGCTGTGACAGTGTAGGCTCAGGACCTGTGGAACACAAGCTGTGAGGGTGTAGGCTCGAGGACCTGTGGAACACAAGCTGTGAGGGTGTAGGCTCGAGGACCTGTGGAACACAAGCTGTGAGGTGTAGGCTCGAGGACCTGTGGAACACAAGCTGTGAGGTGTAGGCTCGAGGACCTGTGGAACACAAGCTGTGACAGTGTAGGCTCGAGGACCTGTGGAAACAACTTGAGTGAAGGACCTGTGGAACACAAGCTGGGTGTAGGCTCGAGGACCTGTGGAACACAAGCTGTGACAGTGTAGGCTCGAGGACCTGTGGAACACAAGCTGTGAGGGTGTAGGCTCGAGGACCTGTGGAACACAAGCTGTGACAGTGTAGGCTCGAGGACCTGTGGAACACAAGCTGTGAGGGTGTAGGCTCGAGGACCTGTGGAACACAAGCTGTGACAGTGTAGGCTCGTGGACCTGTGGAACACAAGCTGTGACGGTGTAGGCTCGAGGACCTGTGGAACACAAGCTGTGACAGTGTAGGCTCGAGGACCTGTGGAACACAAGCTGTGACGGTGTAGGCTCGTGGACCTGTGGAACACAAGCTGTGACGGTGTAGGCTCGAGGACCTGTGGAACACAAGCTGTGAGGGTGTAGGCTCGAGGACCTGTGGAACACAAGCTGTGAGGGTGTAGGCTCGAGGACCTGTGGAACACAAGCTGTGAGTGTAGGCTCGAGGACCTGTGGAACACAAGCTGTGAGGTGTAGGCTCGAGGACCTGTGGAACACAAGCTGTGACGGTGTAGGCTCGAGGACCTGTGGAACACAAGCTGTGAGGTGTAGGCTCGATGGACCTGTGGAACACAAGCTGTGAGGGTGTAGGCTCGAGGACCTGTGGAACACAAGCTGTGAGTGTAGGCTCGAGGACCTGTGGAACACAAGCTGTGAGGGTGTAGGCTCGAGGACCTGTGGAACACAAGCTGTGAGGTGTAGGCTCGATGGACCTGTGGAACACAAGCTGTGAGGTGTAGGCTCGAGGACCTGTGGAACACAAGCTGTGACAGTGTAGGCTCGAGGACCTGTGGAACACAAGCTGTGAGGGTGTAGGCTCGAGGACCTGTGGAACACAAGCTGTGAGGGTGTAGGCTCGAGGACCTGTGGAACACAAGCTGTGAGGGTGTAGGCTCGAGGACCTGTGGAACACAAGCTGTGAGGGTGTAGGCTCGAGGACCTGTGGAACACAAGCTGTGACAGTGTAGGCTCGAGGACCTGTGGAACACAAGCTGTGACGGTGTAGGCTCGAGGACCTGTGGAACACAAGCTGTGACAGTGTAGGCTCGAGGACCTGTGGAACACAAGCTGTGAGGGTGTAGGCTCGAGGACCTGTGGAACACAAGCTGTGACGGTGTAGGCTCGAGGACCTGTGGAACACAAGCTGTGACGGTGTAGGCTCGAGGACCTGTGGAACACAAGCTGTGAGGGTGTAGGCTCATGGACCTGTGGAACACAAGCTGTGAGGGTGTAGGCTCGTGGACCTGTGGAACACAAGCTGTGAGGGTGTAGGCTCGAGGACCTGTGGAACACAAGCTGTGACAGTGTAGGCTCGAGGACCTGTGGAACACAAGCTGTGACGGTGTAGGCTCGAGGACCTGTGGAACACAAGCTGTGACAGTGTAGGCTCGAGGACCCGTGGAACACAAGCTCTGAGGGTGTAGGCTCGAGGACCTGTGGAACACAAGCTGTGTCGGTGTAGGCTCGAGGACCTGTGGAACACAAGCTGTGACGGTGTAGGCTCGAGGACCTGTGGAACACAAGCTGTGAGGGTGTAGGCTCGTGGACCTGTGGAACACAAGCTGTGACAGTGTAGGCTCGAGGACCTGTGGAACACAAGCTGTGAGGGTGTAGGCTCGAGGACCTGTGGAACACAAGCTGTGACAGTGTAGGCTCGAGGACCTGTGGAAAACAAGCTGTGACAGTGTAGGCTCGAGGACCTGTGGAACACAAGCTGTGAGGGTGTAGGCTCGAGGACCTGTGGAACACAAGCTGTGACGGTGTAGGCTCGAGGACCTGTGGAACACAAGCTGTGAGGGTGTAGGCTCGAGGACCTGTGGAACACAAGCAGTGAGGGTGTAGGCTCATGGACCTGTGGAACACAATCTGTGAGGGTGTAGGCTCGAGGACCTGTGGAACACAAGCTGTGACAGTGTAGGCTCGAGGACCTGTGGAACACAAGCTGTGAGGGTGTAGGCTCGAGGACCTGTGGAACACAAGCTGTGAGGGTGTAGGCTCGAGGACCTGTGGAACACAAGCTGTGACAGTGTAGGCTCGAGGACCTGTGGAACACAAGCTGTGACGGTGTAGGCTCGAGGACCTGTGGAACACAAGCTGTGACAGTGTAGGCTCGAGGACCTGTGGAACACAAGCTGTGACGGTGTAGGCTCGAGGACCTGTGGAACACAAGCTGTGACGGTGTAGGCTCGAGGACCTGTGGAACACAAGCTGTGACAGTGTAGGCTCGAGGACCTGTGGAACACAAGCTGTGACGGTGTAGGCTCGAGGACCTGTGGAACACAAGCTGTGACAGTGTAGGCTCATGGACCTGTGGAACACAAGCTGTGACGGTGTAGGCTCGTGGACCTGTGGAACACAAGCTGTGACAGTGTAGGCTCGAGGACCTGTGGAACACAAGCTGTGACGGTGTAGGCTCATGGACCTGTGGAACACAAGCTGTGAGGGTGTAGGCTCGAGGACCTGTGGAACACAAGCTGTGAGAGTGTAGGCTCGTGGACCTGTGGAACACAAGCTGTGACGGTGTAGGCTCGAGGACCTGTGGAACACAAGCTGTGACAGTGTAGGCTCGAGGACCTGTGGAACACAAGCTGTGACGGTGTAGGCTCGAGGACCTGTGGAACACAAGCTGTGACGGTGTAGGCTCGAGGACCTGTGGAACACAAGCTGTGAGGGTGTAGGCTCATGGACCTGTGGAACACAAGCTGTGAGGGTGTAGGCTCGAGGACCTGTGGAACACAAGCTGTGAGGGTGTAGGCTCGAGGACCTGTGGAACACAAGCTGTGACAGTGTAGGCTCGAGGACCTGTGGAACACAAGCTGTGAGGGTGTAGGCTCGAGGACCTGTGGAACACAAGCTGTGACAGTGTAGGCTCAAGGACCTGTGGAACACAAGCTGTGAGGGTGTAGGCTCGAGGACCTGTGGAACACAAGCTGTGAGGGTGTAGGCTCGAGGACCTGTGGAACACAAGCTGTGACAGTGTAGGCTCGAGGACCTGTGGAACACAAGCTGTGACAGTGTAGGCTCGAGGACCTGTGGAACACAAGCTGTGACAGTGTAGGCTCGAGGACCTGTGGAACACAAGCTGTGAGGTGTAGGCTCGAGGACCTGTGGAACACAAGCTGTGAGGTGTAGGCTCGAGGACCTGTGGAACACAAGCTGTGACAGTGTAGGCTCGAGGACCTGTGGAACACAAGCTGTGAGGTGTAGGCTCGAGGACCTGTGGAGCTGTGGTGTACAACCTGTGGAACCAAGCTGTGAGGTGTAGGCTCGAGGACCTGTGGAACACAAGCTGTGACAGTGTAGGCTCGAGGACCTGTGGAACACAAGCTGTGACGGTGTAGGCTCGAGGACCTGTGGAACACAAGCTGTGACAGTGTAGGCTCGAGGACCTGTGGAACACAAGCTGTGACGGTGTAGGCTCGAGGACCTGTGGAACACAACAAGGCTCGAGGACCTGTGGAACACAAGCTGTGACAGTGTAGGCTCGAGGACCTGTGGAACACAAGCTGTGACAGTGTAGGCTCGAGGACCTGTGGAACACAAGCTGTGACAGTGTAGGCTCGAGGACCTGTGGAACACAAGCTGTGACAGTTTAGGCTCGAGGACCTGTGGAACACAAGCTGTGACGGTGTAGGCTCGAGGACCTGTGGAACACAAGCTGTGACAGTGTCGGCTCGAGGACCTGTGGAACACAAGCTGTGACAGTGTAGGCTCGAGGACCTGTGGAACACAAGCTGTGACAGTGTAGGCTCGAGGACCTGTGGAACACAAGCTGTGACAGTGTAGGCTCGAGGACCTGTGGAACACAAGCTGTGACGGTGTAGGCTCGAGGACCTGTGGAACACAAGCTGTGACAGTGTAGGCTCGAGGACCTGTGGAACACAAGCTGTGACGGTGTAGGCTCGAGGACCTGTGGAACACAAGCTGTGACAGTGTAGGCTCGAGGACCTGTGGAACACAAGCTGTTACAGTGTAGGCTCGAGGACCTGTGGAACACAAGCTGTGAGGGTGTAGGCTCGAGGACCTGTGGAACACAAGCTGTGACAGTGTAGGCTCGAGGACCTGTGGAACACAAGCTGTGACGGTGTAGGCTCGTGGACCTGTGGAACACAAGCTGTGACGGTGTAGGCTCGAGGACCTGTGGAACACAAGCTGTGGGGGTGTAGGCTCGAGGACCTGTGGAACACAAGCTGTGATGGTGTAGGCTCGAGGACCTGTGGAACACAAGCTGTGACGGTGTAGGCTCGAGGACCTGTGGAACACAAGCTGTGACAGTGTAGGCTCATGGACCTGTGGAACACAAGCTGTGAGGGTGTAGGCTCGTGGACCTGTGGAACACAAGCTGTGAGGGTGTAGGCTCGAGGACCTGTGGAACACAAGCTGTGAGGGTGTAGGCTCGAGGACCTGTGGAACACAAGCTGTGACGGTGTAGGCTCGAGGACCTGTGGAACACAAGCTGTGACAGTGTAGGCTCGAGGACCTGTGGAACACAAGCTGTGAGGGTGTAGGCTCGAGGACCTGTGGAACACAAGCTGTGAGGGTGTAGGCTCGAGGACCTGTGGAACACAAGCTGTGAGGGTGTAGGCTCGAGGACCTGTGGAACACAAGCTGTGACGGTGTAGGCTCGAGGACCTGTGGAACACAAGCTGTGACAGTGTAGGCTCGAGGACCTGTGGAACACAAGCTGTGACGGTGTAGGCTCGTGGTCCTGTGGAACACAAGCTGTGACGGTGTAGGCTCGAGGACCTGTGGAACACAAGCAGTGAGGGTGTAGGCTCATGGACCTGTGGAACACAAGCTGAGACAGTGTAGGCTCGCGGACCTGTGGAACACAATCTGTGACGGTGTAGGCTCGAGGACCTGTGGAACACAAGCTGTGATGGTGTAGACTCGAGGACCTGTGGAACACAAGCTGTGATGTTGTAGGCTCGAGGACCTGTGGAACACAAGCTGTGACGGTGTAGGCTCGTGGACCTGTGGAACACAAGCTGTGACGGTGTAGGCTCGTGGAGCTGTGGAACACAAGCTGTGAGGGTGTAGGCTTGAGGAGCTGTGGAACCCATGATGTGGGGTTGTAGGCTCGAGGACCTGTGGAACCCATGCTGTGGGGGTGTAGGCTCAAGGACCTGTGGAACCCAAGCTGTGACAGTGTAGGCTCGAGGATCTGTGGAACACAAGCTGTGAGGGTGTAGGCTCGTGGACCTGTGGAACACAAGCTGTGGGGGTGTAGGCTCGAGGACCTGTGGAACCCATGCTGTGGGGGTGTAGGCTCGAGGAACTGTGGAACCCAAGCTGTGACAGTGTAGGCTCGAGGACCTGTGGAACACAAGCTGTGACAGTGTAGGCTCGAGGAATTGTGGAACACAAGCTGTGACAGTGTAGGTTCGAGGACCTGTGGAACACAAGCTGTGACAGTGTAGGCTCGAGGACCTGTGGAACACAAGCTGTGACAGTGTAGGCTCGAGGTCCTGTGGAACACAAGCTGTGACAGTGTAGGCTCGAGGACCTGTGGAACACAAGCTGTGATGGTGTAGGCTCGAGGACCTGTGGAACACAAGCTGTGACAGTGTAGGCTCGAGGACCTGTGGAACACAAGCTGTGATGGTGTAGGCTCGAGGACCTGTGGAACACAAGCTGTGATGGTGTAGGCTCGTGGACCTGTGGAACCCAAGCTGTGACAGTGTTGGCTCGAGGACCTGTGGAACACAAGCTGTGACAGTGTAGGCTCGAGGACCTGTGGAACACAAGCTGTGACGGTGTAGGCTCGAGGACCTGTGGAACACAAGCTGTGACAGTGTAGGCTCGAGGACCTGTGGAACACAAGCTGTGACAGTGTAGGCTCGAGGACCTGTGGAACACAAGCTGTGACGGTGTAGGCTCGAGGACCTGTGGAACACAAGCTGTGACAGTGTCGGCTCGAGGACCTGTGGAACACAAGCTGTGACAGTGTCGGCTCGAGGACCTGTGGAACACAAGCTGTGACGGTGTAGGCTCGAGGATCTGTGGAACACAAGTTGTGACGGTGTAGGCTCGAGGACCTGTGGAACACAAGCTGTGACGGTGTAGGCTCGAGGACCTGTGGAACACAAACTGTGAGGGTGTAGGCTCATGGACCTGTGGAACCCAAGCTGTGACAGTGTAGGCTCGAGGACCTGTGGAACACAAGCTGTGACGGTGTAGGCTCGAGGACCTGTGGAACACAAGCTGTGACAGTGTAGGCTCGTGGACCTGTGGAACCCAAGCTGTGACAGTGTCGGCTCGAGGACCTGTGGAACACAAGCTGTGACGGTGTAGGCTCGAGGACCTGTGGAACACAAGCTGTGAGCCATCAGGCTGCTGATTTGCTGAAGGACTGGAGTCCAAGGAAGATCCCAGAGAACTGTTAGGGGCTTGTGCAGCCAAACCTGTGGAGGTAAGGTCTTCATTGGACATGGGAGCAGAACTGAGCCCTTTGGTCCATTGAGTCTGCTCTGCCATTCCATCACGGCTGATTTATTATCCCTCTCAACCCTATTCTCCAGCCTTCTCCCCGTAAGTTTTGATGTCCTTACTGATCAAGGACTTACCAACCTCTGTGGCAACAAATTCTACAGATTCCCCGCTCCCCAGCTAAAGAAAATCCTCATCTTTGTTCTAAAGTGATATCCTTTTATTCTGAGGCTGTTCCCTTTGGTCTTAGGTTCCCCCACAATAGGAAAGGTTTTTAAAAGCTTCCCAATCCTCTGGCTTTCCAGTGATTTTTGCTCTATTGCATGCCGTCTTTAACTTCCCTTTTCAGCCACGGTTGCCTCGTCCTCCCTTTAGAATACTTCATTTCATATTTTTTCTTATTTAGAGATACGTTACAGTGCAGATCAGGCCCTTTCAGCCCAGTGAGACACACCGCCCTGCCAGCTACCTACTAGCAAGCACGTCTTTGGACTGTCAGAAGAAACCGGAGCACCTGGAGGAATCCTATGTGTAACTCTCGCTTCGGCTAGTGGCTTAATCTAGGGGAAGATAGCCCTCGGCCCGGCCAAACTTAAGAAATTTCGTTTGGGTGGATGGTGTGCGATGTATTTCCTTGTTACAAATCAGTACCCCGAAATAACAAACAGTACACAATATGTGATTAAACGATTGAGCTTTATAATTCTTAATTTGACTATATGGATAGTAAAGAAACAAAAAACAGAAAAGGGCCCATTCTCACAAAACAGTCTCATACGCAATGTTGGAGCTCACTGATAAGGCCATCGTCCACCAGCGACCTCCTCCGATTGTCGCTGCCCTTCGGACCCTCACTCCAAGACCATCCCTTCCAGCGGTCTACCAACTCCCTCCATTTATGTCTTCTCTCCTCATCTCTCCCCTGCTCCCAGACCCATAAGAAAGAACAGCATCCCTCTCATTGGGTAGCCCCACGTTCCAAAGCCCTGTTATCTCTAGTCATAACCCAAACATTGCTGCTACAGAGAAAACATTACATTAGCAGTGAAACCCTACAGCGTGTTACATATGCATTCAAGAAATCCCACAGTGGCAAACAGTAATTCAATGTCCCCCCATCACAACCAAATGAAGTCAACTACCTGGTGAAAATTTCAGCCATCTTCATTGTTAACACTCTAACAAATGTCACTCTTTGTTGCGGGATGGATAGACAAGTTAATTTTTGATGATATACTGTATAGCGTTGAAGGGCTAAAAAGTGCAGGGCACTGCTGTTTCAGATAAATATTTCAAAAGATTAGGCATTCCATGTGCCAGGTGCTGCCTCCCAATGACTGTCTCCAGCAGTTTCTGTCTGTTTCAGATTATACCACTGTTTTTGGCAGAATCTCAGATGGCGACAAAGGTGTACACAGGAGTGAGATAGATCAGGTGCTTGACTGCTAACGTAGCCACAACCTCACACTCAATATCGACAAGACCAAGGAAGTGATGATGGAGTTCAGGAAGGGGGTGTTTTGGAGAACGCACACCCGTTCTCAATGAGGCATTAGCGGTGGCAGTGGTGAGCAGCTTCAGGTTCCTGGGCATCAGCATCTCAGAGGATCTGTCCTGGCTCAGATGCAATCATGGAGAAGGAAATACCAAAATGCCAGTAACTCGGAGGCTGAGGAGGTTTGGTCAGCTACCACCGTCTCCAGCAGCCTTGTATAGATGTACAGTGGAGAGCACCCTGACTGGTTGTATCACCACCTGCTGTAGAGGATTGCAGGAGGCTGTCGCAGCCAGCTCCATCATGAGGACAACCTCAAGAAGGCAGTATCCATCACTGCTTAACATCCAGGACATGTTCTCTTCTTTGTACAGGCATCAAGGAGGGGGTACAGTCGCCTGAAAAGCCACCGTCAATAATTCAGAAACAGGTTCTTTCCTCTCCGTCATCAGATTTCTGAATGGTCCATGAACCCATGAGTACCTCCACCTTATTCCTGTCTTCTGCATGCTTTATTTGTTTTTGGAGTTTATAATAACTTGATGTAATTTACAGTAATTTGATGTTTACACGGTGCTGCTTCTGCAAAGCAAACTTCACAACATATGTCAGTGATTATAAACCTGATTCTGATTTCATCCTCTGCAGTATCTGGATTTTCAATACTTCAGAATATATTAGATTTTAGAATAAAACTGTATTTGGGAAAAAAGCTTCACTTTAACACTTCAGGTCTTTCTTAATTTTATGTGTTATTTCCAATTACCATATTGCACGGTGAAAATTTCGAAGATTTCTTTTATGCTGTCTTTCTCCTTCCTGCTTTGTCATCAGCACATGGCAAAAGTCTTGAATGTGATTGTCTGCTCAGCTAGCTTGATGGCTCCCTTCCTGCTCGACTCCATAGATCCCTTCAAACTGATGCTTGAGAGTGTCACGTTGGAAGAAGTGGGGTCCACAGCAGAAAGTTCAAAGCAAGATCTTTGTGGGCAGCTTCCTTCAAAGTTAGCAGCAAACTCCACCCTTCACATTAAATTCACAGCCTGAAATAGGCTATTCATAAGACCATAAGACATAGGGGCATAATTAGGTCATTCAGCCCCTCAAGTCAGCTCTGCTATTCCCTCATGTCTAATTTATTAACCCCCTCAACCCCATTCAGCCCAATAGCTCCCTGCAGTACTTCATACATGCGTCTTCCCACATCACCACAGCTAATCCTATCAGCCTCTCATTCACCCTTTTCTCCGCATGGCCCCGCAGATCTCGTGCGTGGCCCCTTGGCCCTAATAGACAATGTCAGGGCCTGAAATCACCTTTCTTTTGCCAAATGCCTACATGTTCCTGATTTCAGTAATGCCTCATTTTAGCAAATTGTAAAGTTGCCCTGATAAACTATCTGCAGGAAGGTTTCAAGATGACGCTGAAGATTTATGGTGACGTTTTGCAGACAGCTCATTGGTTGTCTGTGTGTCTTTGTTGTACAGATTGGATCAAAAGTTTTATTGTATTTCTTTATTTTCCTGTACATACTCTCAAGAAAATTAATCTCGTGGTAGTATATGGTGACATATAGGTACTTTGAAAATAGAGTTACTTTGAACTTTGAACTCAGAGGGTCGAGCAGCATCTGTGGTAGAAAAAGAACTATTGACATTTTGGGTCAGGACATTTGTGTCACACTCTAAGTAAAGAGCTTTCTTCTGATATTCTTACCGATAACTATCCTACATTTCTGGCCCCTCTTGCACACCTAGCTGTCTCGCTCCTCGATACTGATGGAGAATGTTTTTGAAATTCCAAGACATGGGGTTATTGGTGTGGACTGTCGTTTCTATGGTCTTCTTCAGTTTTCTCTGTTTTCCTTCTTGTTGCCATTTTCTGGGCGGGCAATCTGTTAGATTTTGTATGAGGGTGGGGTTTGGGGTTTGAAGTTTTTATGCAAGGGAAGGATTGGGGGGTTTGGGGGTTTGATGTTTTATGCGAGGGATGGATTGGGGCATTGGGGGGTTTGGTGTTTTATGCGAGGGAAGGATTGGGGGGGGATTGGGGGTTTGATGTTCTAGCTGCTGTTTTCCGGGTGGATGATCTTTTGTTTCCTTTTCGTTTTCATGCGCGGGGGAGTGGGGAGGTTGTTGATGTCTTTGCTTTCAACGAACTCCATAGTTTTTCTGTACTTCATGGCTATCGGAAGAAGATGAATCTCAGAGATGTATTCTGCATACATACTCTGATAATAAAATGAACGTTTGAGCAATAAAACCTTTCATTAAAATCTATTGTAGATCGTCCTCCTTCCTAACAGCCATTATCTGTCACTCCTGACCGCTGCCACGTACGTGTAGATTATACCTGCTCTAGCATTTCCCCCACCCCCATCACCTCTGTACAGAGACATGAGCAGTTCTCAGACTCCAGCCTTGCCCCACAGCCCTTCGGACAGAGCTCCCCAGCAGCTCCGGGAAGCTGCTCACTCATTAACTTCACCTAGCAACTTCTCATCCAACCCTACCCCCTCCCCTGCTCCCCTTGCCCTCAATCCTGTCACGGTACAATAATCGTCTGGGTAGCAAATGCTGCTCCCAACTTCACTTAATTTCACACAGCTCCTGTTTCCGTTTCCAAAAGCCTCGTCCGAACCTCTCAATATGTTAATGACCAATAAAAAATCACTTTTCCATGCCTTGATAGAGATATTTTTTCATCCAAAGGTTTAACACATTAATCTTTAATTTCCAAAGAACCCAGATCCATTCTGAACTCCATCCATCTTTCACTTATTTTTCCTTATATCCCAACTCTCACGCACACACTTCAGGAAAAGGGGATGGGGCTTCGGTAAAAAAGAGAGAGAGAAATGCAGCTGAGTGTGTTTAGTAAATTCTGATTCTCATTCCTCCCAGGAATCCTAAAGATTCGGAGACATTCTCACTTAGCCCACTCACATAATAGGAAGGAATTTGAATAAGAAGCACCATTGTTTGGTGTTCCCTAGTAACCAAAGGTCATGTCAGAGGAAGTTTCTCATTCATCAACAACTCCTTTGCCCTTTGACACCATTTGATCAGGTACTGTGAAGGCTTAAAACTCTATGCTACTGGGAAGAAAGGGACTAGAACAAAGGGATCTACCATCAGCCTCTCCCAGATGAATAGGGGCTATTTCTCTGAGCTTGTGAATTGGAGTCAATTACACTCACAAGCCCAATTTCCTCATTAATTGTTTTCTTCCTGCACCTTTTGTCCCCTCAAAGAGAGCCCCATTCCTGAAGATACATGTGCCACAGGTGAGAAACTAGATGGGAGCTGTTAAACCTCACTTAGATCAATAGTAAAACCTGCCCACCACAATGAGCATTCTCTTCACTAAAGATGTCTTCCAGCAAAATCTTTGGAATGAAAACATCTTTTTTTTTCCTCTTAGAATTCATTCAGGACTGAGCTTGTGCGGGACAGGGAACTGCTGGTCAATCTAATTGTCAGATCCGGTACTGATATGTGATATATTGGGAAGTGTTCTGTTAGAATGGATCCTGGGTGTGTGAGTGTGTGTCTGTGTGTCCAGTGTGTGCACTAAGTGAATATATGTTTGTGTGAAATGATTTAATGTATGTATTTGAGGTAATATACGGTACGTAAATTACAGTGAGGAGTTAGTTCTGTGACTGTCAGTGTGGTAAACATATACAGCTCGTATACATCAAAGCACTTGCATTTGTGCTTTGTGCATTGTGCCTATCTGTGTGTGAGAGAGAGAGAGAGAGAGAGAGTGGGGGCAGTGAAAGAGAGCAGCTTCCTTTATTGTGTTCTATATATGTGTATGTATGTGTTATAATGATTGTGAGAACATGTAAGGTATACATTTAAGTGCATTTGTGCATGGTGTCTTACCAGTGTGTGTGTTTCTATATGAGTGTGTGTGTGTGAGAGAGAGATCGGCGGTGGTGGGGGTGGGGGTGGGGGCTGTTGGTAGTATTCAGGGGAGGAGAACATTCCTGAGGAATGGAGCAGTTTCCCTTTCTGCATCCAGTGACAGCTCCATCCCTCCCAGGTCAGCCAGTGCTTTAATGTATTCTAACAAACAATCGCTGGGTGTTTAAAGTGCTGGCTTCATTCTGTATGTGCTGCAGGAAGAGATTGGTAGAAAAATAAAAGATACGATCCAGGGACTCTCGTTATAAGGAAGGGGTTCTTATTGCTTTTATAGTCATGTTCAGTCTACAGTCTTCTCCAGCTCCTTTGTCTAATCTCCCAGCGTTTACTCTTTCGCTGAGATAAGGGGCACCACCCATGTGCATCTGTAAAGTCATGGAAGGTCGAGTTCAAATCTGCTTTGTGTCAAACAATGTGCAGTGTGTCAGAGAAACATATGTGTATGTGTGTGTATGTCTTTGTGTTTGTGTTTGTGTGTGAGAGTGTGTGTGAATGGGTGTGTGTTTTTTTGTCTTTGTGTCTGTATTTGTGTGTTTCTACATGTGTGTGTGAGTGTGCATCTGTCTGAGTGTGTGAATATGTGTGACTGTGTGTGTATGTCTTTCTGTCTTTTTGTCTGTATTTGTGTGTGTGTGCATCTAATTGTGTGTCTCTATGCATGAATGTGTATGTGAGTGTGTTTTTGTGTATGTCCACGTGTGTGTCTTTGAGTATGTGTGTAAGTCTGTGTGTGTGCATCTGTCTGAGTGTATCTATGTGTATGTGTCTGTGAGTTTGTTTGTGTCTGTGTGCATGTGTGTGTTTGAGTGTGACTCTACTGTTTGCGTGTGTGTGTGTGTGTGAGTGTGCACCTGTCTGAGTATCTACAATATGTGTGTGTGTTTGTATGTCTGAGTATGTCTCTACGTGTGTGTGTCTGAGGTTATGTTTCTGTGTGCATGTGTGTCTCTACGTGTGGGTGAGTGTGTGTCTGTGTGAATTTGCATCTGTCTGAGTGTATCTATGTGTGTGTGTGACTGTGCATCTGTCTCTGTGTGCATGTGTGTGTGTGTATCTCTGTGTGTGTTTGTGTGTGTGTCTGCGTGTGTGTGCATCTGTCTGTGTGTGTCTTCTGTGAGTGTGTTTGTGTGTGTATGCATCTGTCTGAGTGTGTCTCTATGTGTGTGTGTCTGTGAATGTGTGTGTCTGTGTGCATGTGTGTATCTCTGAGTGTGTGTGTGTGACTGCATCTGTCTGGGTGTGTCTCTATGTGTGTGTGTCTGTGAGTGTGTGTGGGTCTGTGTGCATGTGTGTATCTCTGAGTGTGTGTGTGTGTGTGACTGTGCCTCTGTCTGAGTGTGTCTCTATGAGTGTGTCTCTATGTGTGTGTCTGTGTGCATGTGTGTATCTCTGAGTGTGCGTGTGAGTGTGTGTGTGAGTGTGTGTGTGAGTGTGTGTGTGTGTGTGTGACTGTGCCTCTGTCTGAGTGTGTATCTCTGAGTGTGTGTGTGTGTGTGTGTGTGTGTGACTGTGCCTCTGTCTGAGTGTGTCTATGTGTGTGTCTGTGTGCATGTGTGTATCTCTGAGTGTGTGTGTGAGTGTGTGTGTGTCTATGTGTGTGTCTGTGACTTTCCTTTGACCACTGCCTCGATATTTGTTGTACTTTTCCACGGACCGTGTTCCACGAACAACTCTGGAGCCTGGGATCATTATTAAATATAAGCATCAGGAATGGTACTTTTTCCTCTGAGGCATCAGATTGCCCATTATGTAAAAACCAAGCAATAATTTGCAAAGTGATTTACCTGTAGCCTAGAAGCACACCACCTCTGCGTAATCATTAACGTTCTTCACGTATGTTGTGTTGCATGGTACATTTCAATTCCACAGTATCTCCATCCCCCAATTCTCCCTTCCCTCCTAAAGTCAATGTTGGTTAAGACAATGACATCAGCTACCAATTCTACTTAGCCCAGGATGGTGTGGCCCATCAACATTGCAGGGAGGTCCCAATCACTGTTTCTGTCCCTGTGACAAACTTCAGTTGCACATTGTCAGTTACAGGATCTTGCCATCAAGGGTCTAAAACTGGGATCATAGCCAGCTGCTGCAGTTCCAATCACAGCCTCTGACGGTCAGAGCGATGGTTGGAGTGTAGAGAAATCACAGCCTCTGACGGTCAGAGCGATGGTTGGAGTGTAGAGAAATCACAGCCTCTGACGGTCAGAGCGATGGTTGGAGTGTAGAGAAATCACAGCCTCTGACGGTCAGAGCGATGGTTGGAGTGTAGAGAAATCACAGCCTCTGACGGTCAGAGCGATGGTTGGAGTGTAGAGAAATCACAGCCTCTGACGGTCAGAGCGATGGTTGGAGCGTAGAGAAATCACAGCCTCTGACGGTCAGAGCGATGGTTGGGGCGTAGAGAAATAAAGGTGTTGCCTGAGTTAATGAAGGGGTCGCAGTAGATGATCACTGATAAACTACAGAAATGGGCAGGGATCAGACCAATGTCTGGCCAATGACAATGGAGAAGAGACCATGTCATGGCTGATGATTGGCCAGGGACCAGGTATGAGATAATGATTGGCTATGGGCCATGGAAAAGATGATGATTGGCTAAGGATGCTTGAGAGGACTAGGATCTGGCTGAAGAAAGGACACAGACGAGGGCTGGTGGCTCCCCCAAGGTCAGCGGGATCCAGAGTCAGAGTTCTGTGTGGGCAGGAGGAACAAGATCTGATGACCCCCTGGATTCGCAGAAAACGGTGAGACCAGAATTCAAGGCCCAGCGTCTGGTGTCCAGTGGGTCTTGGGATCAATGCTGGGGGTCAAGGTCCAAGGGTTGAATTGGAAGACCTTTGACCAGAGTCCTATTTCTGAAAATCTCTGTGAGTCCACTGGGGAAGTTGAAGGTCCAATGCCTGCAAGTCCAAGTCTGAATCTGAGTCCACTGGATACTGGAGGCTGAGGGAGATAGTCTGGCTTGGGACTAGAGGCCAGCGAGTGGGGGAGGGAAGGAGGGAGGAAAGAGGCTTGCTTTACAGTTGTTGTGTTTTGTTTTGCTGTGCTCGGTGTTGTTCTGCCGAGCATTGTGGGTATGCTCCGTTATCACCGGAATGTGTGGCAACACATGTGGGCTGCTGCTAGTTCACCCTTGGGTGTGTTGGCTGTTAATGCAGGCAATTTCACTGTATGTTTCATGTATGTTGTATGTTTCATATACATGTGATGAGGGAACTTGGAACTTGATCTTGAAGGATCTGCAAAAATGGGAAAAAAAGAGCATTATGTAATAATATTTCTAGATCACACTCTGATCTCACTGAAAATTCTATTGCTTCACCTCCGAGACAGCTTCAACACTAACATCTGCCCAACAAAATGTTCACCTTTGCCCTGTCCACAGTGAGCACTGTTAAACCATTCAGAGGGGAGTAAACAGTTGAAGTTTCAGGCCGAGACCCTCCATCTGGACTGGAGAGAAAGCCAGAGTAAAAAGATGTGGGGAGTGGGAGCAGCACAAACTGCCTGTCTTTCTTCAGCCCTTTACCTCTTCCACCTCTCACCTCTCACCTCTCACCTCTCACCTCCCATCTTCTCACATTACCGCTCCCTCCGCCACACACCCAACTTCTCCTTCACCTGTTCTCACCTCTCACCTGTCAGCTTGTACTTCTGACTGCTGCCCCTTCCTTTCCAGTCCAGATGAAGGGTCTCGGACCAAAACATCAGCTGTTTATTCCTCTCCATAGATGCTGCCTGACCTGCTGAATTCCTCCAGCATTTTGTGTGTCTTGCACTAGAGTTCCAGCATCCGCAGAATCTTTTGTGTCTTTCTCTTGCATTTCTCACCAAGTTGATCGACTTGACCTCAGTAGCAGAACTATTAAGTGCTATTACCTGCTCACAAATAACCTCTTCTATCAGTTTGCACTTGCCAGGTTCAGTCCTTCAGTCCTCTGTACAGCCTCGGTCCAAACATGAGAGAGGAGCTCAGCTCCGGAGATGGGGTGAGATGGCAAGTAGCAGGGAGCAAGTGTGGCCCCAAACACCCAGTGAGTTAACGGGCAACAGGAGGAAGCCTCTTCATGGGAAGATTAGAAGATTAGATTAGCTTTAGTTATCACATATACATCAAAACAAAATGTGTCATTTGCATCAAATCAAATCTGGAAAGATTATGCTGGGCAGCCACAAGTGTCACCATGCTTCCGAAGCCAACGCAGCATGCCCACGACTCACTAACCCCAACCACACACCTTTGGGATGGACATAGCATGCCCATGACTCACTAACCCCAACCATACGTCTCTGGGATGTGAGAGGAAGAGCACCCAGAGGAAATCCACAAGGTCACAAGGCAAATGTACAAACTTGTTATAGGCAGCGCCGGGATTTGAACCATGATCTTACATCTAGCAGCTGCAAAGCTACGCTACTGTGCTGTCCAGGGAGGAAGTCATTTCTAAGAGGAGAAGGTGATTGTGTGGACTAGAAGATAACAATCGCTTCTTTAGAATGTTGCAGGGAGAAAGCACCCAAACATGGGCCAGAGCCTGTCATTTTCAACTTCCTCAGTCAATGAAGGGTGATGCATTGGCAGAATTGCCCCACAGTTTCACTCCCGGCCTCTGGTGCTGCCTATGTGGAGTTTGCATGCTCTTTCTGTCACTGCTTGTGTTTCCTCTGGTTGCTCAGTTTGCTCCCCGTCCCAAAGGTAGACCAATTGGTAGGCTATCTGTAAGTTACCCCTGTTGTGTAGGTGAGTGGTAGCATTTACGAGAAATTGGTTACAGAGGAAAAAATTCTTATTGTTCTAATAACATAGAAACATAGAAAACAGGTGCAGGAGTAGGCCATTCGGCCCTTCGAGCCTGCACCGCCATTCAGTATGATCATGGTTGATCATCCAACTCAGAACCCTGTACCAGCCTTCTGTCCATACCCCCTGATCCCTTTAGCCACAAGGCCCATATCTAACTCCCTCTTAAATATAGCCAATGAACTGGCCTCAACTGTTTCCTGTGGCAGAGAATTCCACAGATTCACCACTCTCTGTATGAAGAAGTTTTTCCTAATCTCGGTCCTAAAAGACTTCCCCTTTATCCTCAAACTGTGACCCCTTGTTCTGGACTTCCCCAACATCGGGAACAATCTTGCTGCATCTAGTCTGTCCAATACCTTTAGGATTTTGTACGTTTCAATCAGATCCCCCCTCAATCTTCTAGATTCCAACCAGTATAAGCCTAGCTCATCCAGTCTTTCATCATATGAAAGTCCTGCCATCCCAGGAATCAATCTGGTGAACCTTCTTTGTACTCCCTCTATGGCAAGGATGTCTTTCCTCAGATTAGGGGACCAAAACTGCACACAATACTCCAGGTGTGGTCTCACCAAGGCCTTGTACAACTGCAGTAGTACCTCCCTGCTCCTGTACTCAAATCCTCTTGCTATAAATGCCAGCATACCATTCGCCTTTTTCACTGCCTGCTGTACCTGCATGCCCACTTTCAATGACTGGTGTATAATGACACCCAGGTCTCATTGCACCTCCCCTTTTCCTAAACGGCCACCATTCAGATAATAATCTGTTTTCCTGTTTTTGCCACCAGAGTAGATAACTTCACATTTATCCACATTAGATTGCATCTGCCATGAATTTGCCCACTCGCCTAACCTATCCAAGTCACCCTGCATCCTCTTAGCATCCTCCTCACAGCTAACACTGCCACCCAGCTTCGTGTCATCCGCAAACTTGGAGATGCTGCATTTAATTCCCTCATCCAAGTCATTAATATATATTGTAAACAACTGGGATCCCAGCACTGAGCCTTGCGGTACCCCACTAGTCACTGCCTGCCACTCTGAAAAGGTCCCGTTTATTCGCACTCTTTGCTTCCTGTCTGCCAACCAATTCTCTATCCACATCAATACCTTACCCCCAATACCGTGTGCTTTCAGTTTGCACACTAATCTCCAGTGTGGAACCTTGTCAAAAGCCTTTTGAAAATCCAAATATACCACATCCACTGGTTCTCCCCTATCCACTCTACTAGTTACATCCTCAAAAAATTCTATGAGATTCGTCAGACATGATTTTCCTTTCACAAATCCATGCTGACTTTGTCCGATGATTTCACTGCTTTCCAAATGTGCTGTTATCACATCTTTGATAACTGACTCCAGCAGTTTCCCCACCACCGATGTCAGGCTTACCGGTCTATAATTCCCTGGTTTCTCTCTCCCTCCTTTTTTAAAAAGTGGGGTTACATTAGCCACCCTCCAATCCTCAGGAACTAGTCCAGAATCTAAATAGTTTTGAAAAATTATCACTAATGCATCCACTATTTCTTGAGCTACTTCCTTAAGCACTCTGGGATGCAGACCATCTGGCCCTGGGGATTTATCTGCCTTTAATCCCTTCAATTTACCTAACACCACTTCCCTACTAACATGTATTTCCCTCAGTTCCTCCATCTCACTGGACCCTCCGTCCCCTACTATTTCCGGAAGATTATTTATGTCCTCCTTAGTGAAGACAGAAGCAAAGTAATTATTCAATTGGTCTGCCATGTCCTTGCTCCCCATAATCAATTCACCTGTTTCTGTCTGTAGGGGACCTACATTTGTCTTAACCAATCTTTTTCTTTTCACATATCTATAAAAGCTTTTACAGTCAGTTTTTATGTTCCCTGCCAGTTTTCTCTCATAATCTTTCTTCCCCTTCCTAATTAAGCCCTTTGTCCTTCTCTGCTGAACTCTGAATTTCTTCCAGTCCTCAGGTGAGCCACTTTTTCTGGCTAATTTGTATGCTTCTTCTTTGGAATTGATACTATCCCTAATTTCCCTTGTCAGCCACGAGTGCACTACCCTCCTTGGTTTATTCTTTTGCCAAATTGGGATGAACAATTGTTGTAGTTCATCCATGCGATCTTTAAATGCTTGCCATTACATATCCACCGTCAACCCTTTAAGTGTCATTTGCCAGTCTATCTTAGCTAATTCACGCCTCATACCTTCAAAGTTACCCTTCTTTAAGTTCAGAACCTTTGTTTCTGAATTAACTATGTCACTCTCCATCTTAATGAAGAATTCCACCATATTATGGTCACTCTTACCCAAGGGGCCTCTCACGACAAGATTGCTAATTGACCCTTCCTCATTGCTCAAAACCCAGTCCAGAATAGCCTGCTCTCTAGTTGGTTCCTCGACATGTTGTTCAAAAAGCCATCCTGCATACATTCCAAGAAATCCTCTTCCTCAGCACCTTTACCAATTTGGTTCACCCAATCTGCATGTAGATTGAAGTCACCCATTATAACTGCTGTTCCTTTATTGCACACATTTCTAATTTCCTGTTTAATACCATCCCCAACCTCACTACTACTGTTAGGTGGCCTGTACACAACTCCCACCAGTGTTTTCTGCCCCTTAGTGTTACGCAGCTCTACCCATATCGATTCCACATCCTCCCGGCTTATGTCCTTCCCTTCTATCGTGTTAATCTCCTCTCTAACCAGCAATGCTACCCCACCTCCCCTTCCTTCATGTCTATCCCTCCTGAATATTGAATATCCCTGAATGTTGAGCTCCCATCCTTGGTCACCCTGGAGCCATGTCTCTGTGATCCCAACTATATCATATTCATTAATAACAATCTGCACTTTTAATTCATCCACCTTGTTACGAATGCTCCTTGCATTGACACACAAAGCCTTCAGGCGTGCTTTTACAACTCTCTTAGCCCTTATACAATTATGTTGAAAAGTGACCCTTTTTGATGCTTGCCCTGGATTTGTCAGCCTGCCACTTTTACTTTCCACCTTACTATTTTTTGCTTCTACCCTCATTTTACACCCCTCTGTCTCTCTGCACTGGTTCCCATCCCCCTGTTGTGAACTAACCTTCTCTCGCCTAGCCTCTTTAATTTGATTCCCACCCCCCAACCATTCTAGTTTAAAGTCACCTCAGTAGCCCCCGCTAATCTCCCTGCCAGGATATTGGTCCCCCTAGGATTCAAGTGTAACCCGTCCTTTTTGTACAGGTCACGCCTGCGCCAAAAGAGGTCCCAATGATCCAAAAACTTGAATCCCTGCCCCCTGCTCCAATCCCTCAGCCACGCATTTATCCTCCACCTCATTGCATTCCTACTCTCACTGTCGCGTGGCACAGGCAGTAATCCCAAGATTACTACCTTTGCAGTCCTTTTTCTCAACTCCCTTCCTAGCTCCCTATATTCTCCTTTCAGGACCTCTTCCCTTTTCCTACCTATGTCATTGGTACCTATATGTACCACATATGTACCATTATGTACCACGACCTCTGGCTCCTCACCCTCTCACTTCAGGATATCTTGGACATGATCGGAAATATGCCGGACCCTGGCACCAGGGAGGCAAACTACCATCTGGGTCTCTGGACTGCGTCCACAGAATCACCTATCTGACCCCCTTTCTATCGAGTCCCCTATTACAACTGCCCTCCTCTTCCTTTCCCTACCCTTCTGAGCTACAGGGCCGGACTCTGTGCCGGAGGCACGGCCACTGTCGCTTCCCCCGGGTAAGCTGTCCCCCCCAACAGTACTCAAACAGGAGCACCTATTGTCAAGGGGCACAGCCACCAGGGTACTCTCTATTACCTGACTTTTCCCTTCCTCCTCCTAACTGTGACCCACTGGTCTGCCTCCCGTGGCCCCGGTGTGACCACCTGCCTGTAACTCCTCTCTATCAACTCCTCACTCTTCCTGACCAGAAGAAGGTCATCGAGCTGCAGCTCCAGTTCCCTAACTCGGTCCCTTAGGAGCTGCATCTCGGCGCACCTGGCGCAGATGTGGATGTCCGGGAGGCTTGGAGACTCCAGGGCCTCCCACATCCGGCACCGAGAACAACAAACTGCCCTCACACTCATACTGCCCCTCTCCTCAAATAACAACAAAAAATGAATACCAAACCTTCCTCATCTCGCCCGTTTACGTCTAAGCCCGTTGAGCCGAAGCCCTTAAGCCTTCACTCTGCTCCTGGCTCACTCTGCTGCCCGCTGTATGAGGCTCTGTTCCTTTTAAATCTTCTGCGCTTCACTACCCGACGTCACACGCCTGTGCAGTCCCGCCTCTCTGAACGCCGATGGAAAAAAAACCTGAAAAATTCAAAAATGTCTGTGAGCATGTTTAGCCTCGATGGGCCGAATGGTCTGCTATGTTGTGATAAATTGCTGAAGCAGGGTCAGATGAAGGAGAGTCACCCGTCATTGTAATCAGTTGCATTCATAGCTCCTCAGACAATGATGCAATCTGGTTTGGATGAAAGAGTATAGAACCGCAGGGCTGATCCCCTCGGCCCTAGTCAAAAATAATCTCCAATGAGAGGGAATCTAAACACGGCACTTTTGTCTTAACGGCCTCCCTTGACTTTTCATGGGATAACCAATGATATGTACCTCAACTTTCAAAGTTCAAAGTAAACTTATTGAGAACGTGAGTTGCAGGGTCCTTGAAAATGAGCCCATAGTTTGTGGAGTCGGTTCAGTGTTGAGATGGGTGAAGTTGTCTATGCTGGTTCAGGACCCTGATGGTTTAGGATAGTAGCTGTTCCTGAACCTGCTGGTGTGGGATCTGAGGCTCCTAAACCTCCCGTTGTTGGTAGTAATGAGAAGAGAGCATGCCTTCGATGATGGAGGTCCCTGACGATGGAATATTTTGGGGCAGGGGCAGGAATGGAGTTAACAGGAAGCTGCCATACAAATACCATGAAGATTTCAGAAGTGAAGAACAAACAGATTGGAGTTATTATGGAATCAAAATGTACGGAAAATTACAATGTGCGTGCAGAATGTTAATGATCACACAGCAGTGGTGTGCTTCTGTTCTGCAGTCCAGGGTCTGGTCCCTCAGCAGCCAGCAACAACTTCCATTTACTGTACATATCACCTTTAATCCAACAAAATGTAACAGGGTTCTTTGCAGGAAACAAGTCTGATGCTGAGACATGCCAGGATATGATTTTAAGCTTGCTTAACGAAGTACGTTTTAAGGGAGACACAGGAGACTGCAGATGCTGGAATCTGGGGCAACAAACATCAGGTCAAGCAGCCTCTGTAGAGGAATGGAATTGTCAGTCTTTTGGCTGGACACCCTGCACGGGACTGAGGGTGTAGGGACTAGACGACCAGTATAAGGAGTTGAAGGGAAATGGTGAGACAGGAAACTGAGGTGACATAGGTGGAGCAGCATTGTAACATTTAAGAGGAAGAAAGAGTTGAGAACAGGAGAGGATTAGGCAGGGAATTCCAGAGTTTTGATTTTTCCCGGCCAGCAGTGGATTTAGTTCAGGAGTGAGGCGTGTGTTGTGAAATTTGTTAACTTAGCAGCAGCAGTACAACATGATAATACAGAAAGAAAGAAAAACCAGGAACATAGACAAAGTATTGTTGACAATCCCTACCACCCATCCACAATCTCTGACTCATTACCATCAGGAAGGAGGTGCAGAAGTATCAAGACTAGAATTGCCTGACTGGGCAACAGCTTCTTCTCTCAGAGGTCTTGTCGCCAGGAGGGCGAGCTGTTTACTGTTTACTGTTTACTGTTTACCTGTGCTGGACACTACATGTATTTTGAATTTTATTTTATTAACTTATTTATGGTAATATTTTGCTTTATGTTCTGTCTGTGATACATGTTTTGCTGGTGACCGTGGTCGGTTCGATTGTAAATATGTACTGAATACATACAAGGTTAGATGAAAATAAGCTTGAAATTTGAACTTGGGTTATGTTCACCCCAGTGTGCCAATCTCTGCCAGCTTCCTGTATGAAGACATCATTCACAATGTAATGTTCACCGAGGACGGCTGTGCTATCCCCATGTAGAACAGATGTTAACAAATGGGAATAATGGAACCCCACTGAGGAAGACTACAATGGCTAGGAGAAGAAGTAAGGATGAAACCTCCACCCACAGGAATTGGCCAACAGCAAAGTCAACCAGTCTTGACCTGCCTTGGAAATTGTGGAGAACTCTTTATCAGCTCTGACCCGGACGTGGCTGCCATAACAACCCGGAGGCACAAGTGTTTGGAGGAAGGAGGGGTATGAGTGGAATTGGAATTGGTTTCTTATTGCCACATGTACCGAGATAGAGCGAAAAGTTTTTGTATTTTGTTCAGTCAGATAAATTTATGACACCGTGCATTGAGGAAGAACAAGGGAAAACAGTAACAATGCTAATAAAGTGTAATAGCTACAGAGAAAGTGAAGTGCAGGTGGACAGATAAGGTGCAATGTCAGAACAAGGTAGATTGTGAGGTCAAGAGTCCATCTTGTCATCCTAGGGAGCTATGCAATAGACTTATAATTCAATAGTCTTCGGAGTGGTTTGAATGGACGAGGAAGTCATGGAGAGTGTGATTCCTGCAGAGGGTAGGGGAAGGTATGCCTGGTAATAGGGTCCTGTTGTGGGTGATAGAAGTGGCAAAGAATTAAATGTTGGATACATAGAATCCAACATACAAAGGTCTCGACCAAAAAGGCCAATTAACCATTTCCCTCTGTGGATACAACCCGACCACTGAATTCATTCAGCGTTTTGCATGTTGCCGGAGCAACTCAACGCATGGGCATCGTGCGAGGAGTTCCACAGGAAACGACAGCGGCTTCTCCCATCACACAGAGCTCCACATAACAACATAAAGTTGGTGACAATGCTGAGCTAAACTGAAGAACAAATGCCTCATTGACAGACTCAAGAGATACTGCAATTGCTGGAAACCCAGTGTGCATATATCATTAACTAACTTTGAAAATGGTTGTTCCTTCAAAGCAGCTGAGAAAAAGAAGCTAATGCCACCTATTTTAGATTTACTTGCAAAGCGGGGTAGTAATTCTCCATCCCATTATCTAATAAATATAGTGAAAAGATTCAGACCTCCTCCTCTATGAATCCCACAAGCCAAGGTCTGAAATATCTTGTAAATTAGATCACCTGTCCATTAACGTTTCTCTGGATTTGGATGATTAGCCGTTTTGCTGGCCTGGCCTAAGCAACACTCACAATGCTGGAGAAGCTGCAGGTCAGACAATATTCTAGAGATAATGATTTTAAAATTAGCTACTTTTTGTCACATGTACGTTGACACATACGATGAAATGTAGTGCTTGCGTTTACGACCGACGCAGTCCAAATATGTGCTGGGGCCAACGTAGCCAGCCCACTTCTCACTCACCTAACCCGCACCTCTTTGAAATGGGGGAGGAAACCAATCTGGGGTTCATCAGCCCTCTTCCACGGGGCCCACCAGTCTGACATCCATCCCCCATGACCACTCTCTTTGCACCACAAAGTGGTCCGACTTGGACCCTAGATCCTGCCCCGACTCTTCTTTTACTGCTCTGACTCTCTAACTCTCCCTCCTCCTTGTCCATAAATCCCACCCTGTCCTCTAACTCCCCACGTTGTCCCCAAAACCATCACCATAAACCGAGAAAACAACTAAATCTGAGTATTCATTCCTTCCTAGTTATCTCCTTGACGTCCACTCACTTCGATTTTAGTCATAGTCATAGTCATACTTTATTGATCCCGAGGGAAATTGGTTTTCGTTACAGTTGCACCATAAATAATAAATGGTAATAGAACCATAATAGTTAAATAGTAATATGTAAATTATGCCAGTAAATTATGAAATAAATCCAGGACCAGCCTATTGGCTCAGGGTGTCTGACCCTCCAAGGGAGGAGTTGTAAAGTTTGATGGCCACAGGCAGGAATGACTTCCTATGACGCTCTGTGTTGCATCTCGGTGGAATGAGTCTCTGGCTGAATGTACTCCTGTGCCCAACCAGTACATTATGTAGTGGATGGGAGACATTGTCCAAGATGACATGCAACTTGGACAGCATCCTCTTTTCAGACACCACCGTCAGAGAGTCCAGTTCCATCCCCATAACATCACTGGCCTTACGAATGAGTTTGTTGATTCTGTTGGTGTCTGCTACCCTCAGCCTGCTGCCCCAGCACACAACAGCAGACATGATTGCACTGGCCACCACAGACTCGTAGAATATCCTCACCATCCGGCAGATGTTAAAGGACCTCAGTCTCCTCAGGAAATAGAGACGGCTCTGACCTTTCTTGTAAACTGCCTCAGTGTTCTTTGACCAGTCCAGTTTATTGTCAATTCATATCCCCAGGTATTTGTAATCCTCCACCATGTCCACACTGACCCCCTGGATGGAAACAGGGGTCACCGGTACCTTAGCTCTCCTCAGGTCTACCACCAGCTCCTTAGTCTTTTTCACATTAAGCTGCAGATAATTCTGCTCACACCATGTGACAAAGTTTCCTACCGTAGTCCTGTACTCAGCCTCATCTCCCTTGCTGATGCATCCAACTATGGCAGAGTCATCCGAAATCTTCTGAAGATGACAAGACTCTGTGCAGTAGTTGAAGTCCAAGGTGTAAATGGTGAAGAGGAAGGGAGACAAAATAGTCCCCTGTGGAGCCCCAGTGCTGCTGATCACTCTGTCGGACACAGAGCTCCTTAATGTCATACATAGTCACATACTTTAAAAGATTAGCTTTACTTATCACATGGGCATCAAAATATACAGTGAAATGCATCGTTAGCGTCAAATCAGATCAGTGAGGATTGTGCTGGGCAGCCCACAAGTGTTGCCACAGTCACAGCATCAACGCTGCACATCCATAACTCATTAACTCCAATTGTATGTCTTTGGAATGTGAAGAAACCAGAGCACGCGGGCGGGGGGAGAACATACACGCTCGTTAGAAACAGCGGCGGGAACTGAACCAGCAATCGGTGATCACTGGTGCTGTAATAGTGTTACACTAACTCCTATGCTACAGGCCCTTCGGCCCATCAGGTTGTACTGACCATCAAGCACCCGTTTTCCACCAATCCTAACACATTTTATTCTCCCTGAATTCCTATAACAGCCCCAAGTTTTCACTCACCTACATACCAGGGACAAGCAATGGCCAGTTAACCTCCCAATGTCCACATTCCTGGGAGATGAGAGGAGATCCGTGTGGGCTCCGGCACAAACTCCACAACAGCAGAATGTGAGGTCAGGATTGGACCCAGGTGTGGGACTGCGGTTCTACTACCAGGACATTGGGTCAGCCTTCTGTTACCCGCCTGGAAATTCCAACAGCACTCGCCAAACACGTGGACACCAGCTGCTTCCCCACCTTGCCACCCACTCTTGTGGCCTGAAATACATATCCACCCATTCATTCTGCATCCCCCTCTTAACGTGGGCTGCTTAATTGAAAGACATTGAACTTCAGAAGGGCTTCAGTCGTTCAAGAAGGCAGCACACCCCTCACAGACAAACAGAGATGGACGATACATGCTGGTCTTGCCCAGTGATGCTCTCATCCTGAAAATAATAAAAGAAAATATGAATTCTAATAATTTCCCATCAATGAATGTTGGGATAACTTACCTAAAAAGTCACCTCTTTCCTCCTCTCATCTTTACTACATAGTTCAATGCCCCAAATAAAAGTATTTCAGAAAGTCTCTTGTTTCATTCATTTGCTTTAAAATCCTACCATTATTTTCTTTAATGATGTTCTTCAGCTTAAACTAATTCTGGTGATAGCCTGTGCCTAATTCAGATTGCTACCTTGGGATATCCTCTGCTGTGTCCTCTACACTATAAATACTGCCAGAAAGTATTAACTCAGCACAATGCCATTTCAAATACACTATCATCCTTATTAACCATATAACAATTACAGCACGGAAACAGGCCATCTCGGCCCTTCTAGTCCATGCCGAACTCTTACTCTCACCTAGTCCCACCGACCTGCACTCAGCCCATAACCCTCCATTCCTTTCCTGTCCATATACCTATCCAATTTAACTTTAAACGACAACATCGAACCTGCCTCAACCACTTCTGCTGGAAGCTCATTCCACACAGCTACCACTCTCTGAGTAAAGAAGTTCCCCCTCATGTTACCCCTAAACATTTGCCCTTTAACTCTCAACTCATGTCCTCTTGTTTGAATCTCCCCCACTTATTCATTTGTAAGAGACATATTTTCTTCCTAAATTCTATTTTCCTTCAAATAATTGTTTAAATTTTCTGTGTTGAAGATGGCCTGTCCTGGGATTGAAGGACAGAGTCTGTGTGTGTGGGTGGGCTGTTGTTGTTTTGTTACTTGTGTTCTGTGTGGTTATGCTGAGCGTTGTGGACACGTTACGTTGGTACTAGAATGTGTGGTGACACCAGCGGCTGCCTCAACACGTTTGGTTGTGCTGGTTAACACAAATGACGTATTTCACTCTATGTTCCCAAGTACATGTAGTAAACAAATGTGAATCTGAATCTCAATTGATTTTGAGGGTTTCTGCTCGCCTTCCACTTCAAACCTCTTAATATCTCTTTTCTTGTCTTTTACCTCTAACATACTGCTTTTTGTTTTTAAGTTTTAAGCCTTTTTATTTTAGTGTTTTGTTCCTTGCTCCGCAATTTTGTATGGCACTGCAACTTTTTGTTAGGTAACACTCTCATCCTTTAGTGATTTAAACCAGTTCAGCAACATACTTTTTCTAAACATCTCCCACAGATTTCCCCTCAGTTTACTCTTCAGAAGTGTGCCTACAACCGAACAACCAAACAAACTAGGCAGGAACGACACTCCGGGTGTGGACAGACGTGTCAGTGCGGGAATGGAAAATGGAATTAAAATGGCTGCCCACCTGGATGTCCTGGCTGGCTCGGCATTCAGAGTGATTGTGCTCATCTGCCCCGTCCCTCCCTTCTCTGTCCCTGGCCTCCTCACTGCCAGGCTGAGGCTAAGTGAACTTTGTGTGAGTACCTCCAGCCTTTATACTGTCGTCCTGATCCACCCGGCCCCCATCATCCCATCCCTTTCCCCTCCATCGGCACATACCTCACACACTGCTCTGGCTAGTCCCCTCCCCAGCTCCTCCCTCCACTGCATGTTCAGCCTTCCTCTCCCGGCAGACTTTATCATCTTCAGCCCCTTGACACTTCCACTTATCACATCCACTCATCACCTCCTCCGTCTGCCTATCACCCACTCACCTCTTCTATCCGCCTATCATCCACTCATCACCTCCTCCATCTGCCTATCATCCACTCATCACCTCCTCAATCTGCCTATCATCCACTCATCACCATCATCTGCCTATCACCCACTCACCTCCTCCATCTGCCTATCACCCACTCATCACCTCCTCCGTCTGCCTATCACCCACTCATCACCATCATCTGCCTATCACCCACTCACCTCCTCCATCTGCCTATCACCCACTCATCACCTCCTCCGTCTGCCTAACACCCACTCACCTCCTCTATCTGCCTATCATCCACTCATCACCTCCTCCATCTGCCTATCACCCACTCTTCATCTCCTCTGTCTACGTATCACCCACTCATCTCCTCCATGTGCCTATCACACCCCTCCTCCCCTGAATCCACCCATCACCTGCCCGCTCTTGATCCTCCCATCCCTCCACCTCTTTATTCGGGCTACTGCCCCTCTACCTTTCAGTCCAGATGAAGAGTCTCGACCCTGAGATGTCAAATGACCACTCACAACACGCTGGAGGAACTCAGCAGGTCAGGCAGCATCGTGGAAAAGATCGGTCGACATTTCAGGCCGGAACCCTTCGTCAGGACTGTAGAGGGAAGGGGTAGAGGTCCTATAAAAGAAGGTGGGGAGTGGGTGGGAAGGAGAAGGCTGGTAGGTTCCAGGTGAAAAACCAGTAAGGGGAAAGACAAAGGGGTGGGGGAGGGGAAGCAGGGAAGTGATAGGCAGGAAAGGTAAAGAAGGAATAGGGGAAAACACAATGGGTAGTAGAAGGAGGCTACTGCCATGATGAGGCTAAACTCCAGTTGGAGGTGCAACACCTCATATACCGTCTGGGTAGTCTCCAGCCCCTTGGTATAACAAAGAATTCTCCAACTTCTGGTAATTCCCTCCCCCTCCTTTCCTCTGTCCCTATTTCACTCTGCCCCCTCCCCCAGCTGCCTACCACCTCCCTCTTGGTTCCGCCTCCTTCTACTACCCATTGTGTTTTCCCCTATTCCTTCTTCACCTTTCCTGACTATCCCCTCCCTGCTTCCCCTTCCCCACTCCTTTATCTTTCCCCTTACTGGTTTTTCACCTGGAACCTACCAGCCTTCTCCTTCCCACCCTCCCCCCACCTTCTTTATAGGGCCTCTGCCCCTTCCCTCTATAGTCCTGACGAAGGGTTCCGCCCCAAAACATCGACTGATCGTTTCCACGGATGCTGCCCAACCTGCTGAGTTCCTCCAGCATGTTCTGAGTGTTGCTTTGACCCCAGCATCTGCAGACTATTTTGTGTTTACAACTGACCATTTCCCTCCACTGAAGCTGCCCGAGCGACCCACTGTTCCCCCAACAGTTTGTGTGTTGTTCCCGTTTCCTGCACCTGCAGTGTCATGTGTCTCTAAGTTATGGGCAGGAGGGCACCGCTCATCTCCTTAGGCCTGTGACACTGTTGAAGAGGAGAACAGCTGATTGGAGTGATCAGCTCCACATCCACATCCACACTCACCCCAGTGTCGGCCCACCTGCCCCTCAGGGGTCTCAGCACCAGGGGGACCCAACTTTTCCGTAACTCAGGGAGCGCACGTGCCTTTAAATCCAATTCCCTCCCCAGCCCAATCTCGTCACCCTTATTTCCCTCTCTGTCTCACTTGTCCACCCCACTGGGGCTGGCATGAAGAGGTTCCTTTCCTGCTGATGGCACTGCTGTGAGACCAGCTGCCAGATTGGTGGGCAAAAGTTGGCAATTAGTGATTCCTAATGGGAGTATTTACCTACTGTTCCCATGGGATTCATGTCAGTCCTTGAAGAGCAGTGTCATCCAAACTGTCACCCCTCTTCTTATTACACTGTGGTGGTGCGATCTCGAGTTGAGCACGATGTTCTCCTAAGGGGTTATCCCCGAATGGAGAACGCCTGTGCATGACCGTTTAATGTGGGAAGGGGGATGCACAGACAGCCAGCATACAGTCCCTGACAGCTCAGGGGTCAGGGGTCAGGGGTCAGGCATGGAATACAAGATGACCAAGGCCTTTCACTGCTGCAGCCTTCCTTTACCTTCACCTGCCATTGTGATGTGTCGTCGTCTTCTGCCACCTCCACCACTGAGGTCTTGGATCACCCGTTGTCTGGAGCTTCCCCACTGGACTTACCACCATGGGTGACCTTACCAGCAGCTAAGCTCCACACAGCGTCACTCTCTCATGATCTCCAGAATGCCCATGCCTCTCCACCATGATAATATGACGACCTTCAGAAAGTATTACTCCTTTTAAGGACCCACTGACTACCCTTTGATTCCTTTCTCACTTACCTTCACAAGGGGTAACTTACGGAGGCCATTGACCCAACCAGTAGGTCTTTGGGGTGTGGCATGAATGCAAAGCACCCGGGGAAAACCTGCATCACCGGACAAGTGTGCAGACTACACACAGACAGCACTAGGGGTCTGGAATAAACACGGGTGATTGGAACTGAGAGTCAGCAGCACTACCTGCTGTGCCGCACCTTATAGCTTCAAAGAGACATAGAACATTTTAGCTCAGAAACGTCCTTTAGCCCATCTAGTCCGTGCTGAACCATTACTCTGCCTAATCCTGTCGAGCTGCACCTTGACCACAGCTCTCCAAACTCCTCTCCTTCATGTACTTATCCAAACTTCTCTTCGACGCTGAAACCAGATCCACATCCACCACTCTGCTGGTGGCTAGTTCCATACTTGCACACAAGAGGGTGCAGAGCAAATATGTCAAATAAACATTGGGATCCAGTGCTGAGAATTACACACAACTTCTGTGTGTGTGAAGAAGATTCCCCTTAAATATTTCACCTTTCACCCTTTGACCTCCAGTTGTAGTCTCACCCAACTTGTATGGAAAAAGAACTTGCTTGCATTTACTCTGTCTATACCCCTCTTCATTTTGTATACATAAATAGTGCAAACCAGGCAGTGTTTGTGGGTTCATGAACCATTCAGAAATCTGTCAGTGCAGGGCAAGGAGCTGTCCTAAATTGTTGAGTGTGGGTCTTCAGGCTGCTGTACCTCCTCCCCAGTGGTAGTAACTAACACGAAGAGGGCATGTCCTCGGTGGTGAGGGTGCTCTGCGATGAATGCCACTTTCTTGAGGCACAGCCTCTCGAGGACGTCCTTGATGATTGGAAGGCTCATGCCCACGATGGAGCTGTCTGAGTGTCCAACCCTCTGTAACTTCTTTAGGAAGCGTACCCGTGCTGTCAACGTGTCCAACCACAAGCAGACACAAGGAATTTAGTATAACCTCCTGACTTTACAATTTATAATGACCTTTGAAATAAAACTTAGAGACTGTTTGCTTTTTTGATGGTTATGTTAACCTTCCACACAATGACTGCCAAATTTGTAATCCAAGGTAGAGTTGTGGGAATTTATGACACAAGAGACTATTTAATCCATTATATGCATCCATCCTCCACAACTAGACCTGTAGCATTGCAGGTCATGCCTCTTCAATACACATCCAAGTTATGAGCTGGGAAGGCACAGGAGCAAAGCGTACAGTGCAGTCACTTTACGGTGCCAGCAATAACCGATCAGGATCGATTTCCACCATGTCTGTGAGGAGTTTGTACATTCTCCCCATGACTGTATGGGTTTCCGCTGGGTGTTCCAGTTTTCTTCCACGTCTCAAAGACGTACGATTAGAGTTAGTAAATTGTGGGCATAACACGTTGGCACCGGAAGTGAGGCGACACTTACAGGCTACTCCCTGCACAGTCCTCACTGATATTCATGCAAAGATTCGCATTTCCCTGTATGTTTCAATGTTTCGATGTGCGTGTGACAAATAAAGCTAATCTCTATCTTTATGAGTGTTTTCCCCTCTTTCAACCCTCCAATCAATGGTTCCCCATTTTGACCCCTCCCCATTAGAGGAATAGGTGTTAGTATTTCATCAGAGACCCTCATCATTTTGAAAGTTTGTAAGTCTCCTCTTCACCTTCTCTATTCCAAAGAACACCACCAAACTTTCCTCACAGTTACAAATTCCCAGTCCTGGGAACTCCCTTGTAAATTTCACCTAACCCCTTCATTCTAATCACGTCTTCCTTGTAGACTGTTGTTAAGCTATGGTGTGTCAGTAAAATGTGAATGGTAATGACTGTGATATAGATCCCTAGGGAAAGCCACTTCCCATCTATCTCTTTTGTGAATTCCCACCCTTCCTCACCATCCCCGCCATCACTCCAGCTCCTTGCTTCTTGTCACCTCATTCTTTGTTCACCGTCCTACACTGGAATGGCTTTCGAAAATCCAGATAAATTATATCTACTGCATTACCATTGTTTAATCTTGTGCTTACCTTTTCAAAAATTAATCAATAGGGTTGATCAAGCAAGATTTTCTTTCTTGAATTCCTTGCCAACTGTTTATTTTTATACTTTTACCTCATTTACCTTGCCACAGCTTGTTACTTTCAATCCTGAAGCCAGTTGTTTTATACAAGCTGACACAGAACATTCTTTTCCAGGACCCTGAATGTAGCCCACTAGCCTTTCATGTGGCACTTTTTCAAATGCTTTCTTATAGTCCATATCAAAGTACAAAGTATATGATCAAAGTACATATATGTCACCATATACTCCCATGAGGTTCATTTTGGTTTATGTATTCTATGGTCCTGATTACTATACAGGTAGCTATATGATGGTGACACTTAAGTCTGAAAATTTACGTGCAGGGGAATAACAAAAATGTGCACCGA
Organism: Mobula hypostoma; assembly: GCF_963921235.1. Lineage (NCBI taxonomy): Eukaryota > Metazoa > Chordata > Chondrichthyes > Myliobatiformes > Myliobatidae > Mobula > Mobula hypostoma. The sequence goes on along the minus strand of NC_086123.1, from coordinate 2,851,842 downwards.
ATCTAAAGTAGCTTTTCCAGACCAAGAAAGCATCAATTTCCATTTTCCTCAAAAACACTTTACAGACTAAATCATTTTATAGATTATGTCGGCTGCATTCCCTTCTTCGACCTTCTTTGCAACTTCAGCAAAAAATTAGTTAAATTGGTGAATCCCTGTTGATTCTCCTCAATTATCTCAATTGGCAAACTTGGTGTGTGGTGGAAAGTGTGCTGACTGGCTGAATTATGGCCTGGTGAGGGAACACCTACGCCTTTGAGTGGAAAATCCTAGAAAAGGTAGTGGATTCAGCCCAGTACATCACAGATAAAACCCTCCCAACCATTGAGCACATCTACATGAAACCCTGTCGTAGAAAAACAGCATCCATCATCGAAGATCCTGACCACCCAGGCCATGCTCTCTTCTCGCTGCTGCCATTAGGTAAGCCTTCCCCACGAGTGGGTACTGCCGCAAGGCAGCAGAAGTTTGAACTCAGAGTTCTTCCTCACCGAGATAAGCTGCCAACCACGGCTGACAAGCCCCATCTGCCCAGAGAAACGGGTTTTAAGGCATCAGTAACCTGCCTTTGCCCCTTCTCCTGTCAGTAGAAACGGTTCGCCCGGGTTTAGTAGCTAAGCCACATGTGAGGGCCAAGAGCTGGAAATGGTTGTCAGAGGCTATTTGAGATGCACTCCATAGGGAGTATTTAACAGGTAGTGTGAGCTCGTCCCCACTCCCACCCCTACAGCTATGACAACCTTAAGGAATCCCTTTTCTTTTTTTTCTAATATTATCCCAATCAATTTTGCGGAAACTAAAATCTCCCAATTTCAGCACTCTGTTGTTCATGCACAACACTGTATCCCTGGAGGTGCTCTTCTACCTCCCTCTCACTGGGACAAGGCCTGTAGAATAACATTCCAAAGACAAACAGCTTGGGTTGGGTGGTTCTGCACAGGAAGTATCATGATACTTGTGAGCGGCCAGCATTATCCTTGTGGATTGGATTTGATGCAAACAATGCATTTCACTTTATGTTTTGACATACACGTGACAAATAAAGGTAATGTTTATCTTCATAGATCATAGTGTCATAGAAAAGTACAGAACAGATAAGGGCCCTTCAGCCCATCTAGTCTGTACCAAACCATTTGAGCTGCCTAGTCCCATCGTCCTGCCCCCGGACCATGGGCCTCCATACACTGCCCATTCACGTACCTATCCAAACTCCTCTTAAATGTTGATATCAAGCTTGCATGTACCACTTGTGCTGGCAGCTCATTCCACACTCTCATGATCCTCTGAATGAAGAAGTTTCCCCTCGTGGTCCCCTTAAACTTTTCACCTTTCACTCTTAACACCTGACCCCTAGTTGTAGTCCCACCCAACTTCAACCTGTCTTGAACTTCCCAAGTCTCTACCACCACCACCTCTCTTTTTTCTCTCCTCTGAGCCTTGTATTGATGTATATATTAGTAACCAATCCTCAGTGTTGTTAGATCACATTTCCATTATTACCAAAGCACCTTCTCATCTAATTCCCCAAACTTTCTGGACTAAACGCCAACATTCTGAACTTGTAATCTCATAGTTCTCGTCTGATCCTGTCTAATACAGTACTACTTCCTTCTCAAATACTGTACAACACTCCCATTCCTTTATGCATCTTATTCCTCTTTTCAGTTTCTACATATTGGTTCCCATCTCCTCACTGATCTCACTTAAACCCTCGCCCAGTCACGTAAACCTCACAGCAAGGACATGGCTCCCTGTTGAGGCGTCCAAGAACTAAACCTAAATCCCCAAAATTCACCATACTCCTGGAGTGATTGTAAACTCAGGCCTTGACAGGGTGTCAAGTTAATTAGTTTTTATTATCCTGTGCCCAAGTATGGAGAGGTACAGGTACAATGATCTGCTGCTTGTAGCAGTATCACAGGCACACAGGTGCAGGCAACACACATATATAAGTTATAGAAGACAGTGAAGAGAGGAAATAGACTGTTTCAAAACAAGACTTTAGTGTGAAAAAAGGCTCAGTCAGAGACTTAACATGTTAGCGCACGAGGTGCTCCAGTGTTCCATTGATGAGTTTGGATAAGGGTTGTACAGATCAGTTCTAGAACTTGGAGGTTGTAAGAAACTCAGAATCAGAATCAGGTTTATTATCACCGGCATGTGTCGTGAAATTTGTTAGCTTAGCAGCAGCAGTTCGATGCAATACATAATATAGAAGAAGAAAAAAAAATAATAATAAAATAATAATAATAATAAATAAGTAAATCAATTACAGTACTGTATACATATATTGAATAGATTAAAAATCATGTAGAAAACAGAAATACTGTATATTTTAAAAAGTGAGGTAGTGTCCAAGGGTTCAATGTTCATTTAGGAATCAGATGGAAGAGGGGAAGAAGCTGTTTCTGAATCGCTGAGTGTGTGCCTTCAGGCTTCTATACCTCCTAGCCGATGGTAACAGTGAGAAAAGGACATGCTCTGGGTGCTGGAGGTCCTTAATAATGGACACTGTCTTTCTGAGACACCGCTCTTTGAAGACGTCTTGGCTACTTTGTAGATTAGTGCCCAAGATGGAACTGACTAAATTTACAACCCTCTGCAATTTTTTCTGTCCTGTGCAGTAGCCCCTCCATACCAGACAGTGATGCAGCCTGTCAGAATGCTCTCCACGGTACAACTATAGAAGTTGACACACCAAATCTCTTCAAACTCCTAATGAAGTATAGCTGCTGTCTTGCCTTCTTTATAACTACATCGATATGTTGGCACCAGGTTAGAAGCTCAGAGATCTTGACACCCAGGAACTTGAAGCTGCTCACTCTCTCCACTTCTGATCCCTCTATGAGGATTGGTATGTGTTCCTTCATCTTACCCTTCTGAAGTCCACAACCAGCTCTTTCATCTTACTGACGTTTAGTGCCAGGTTGTTGCTGCGGCACCACTCCACTAGTTGGCATATCTCAGTCCTGTACGCCCTCTGGTCACCACCTGAGATTATATACTCAATGGTTGTATCGTCAGCTAATTTATAGATGGTATTTGCGCTATGCCTTTCCACACAGTCATGTGATATAGAGAGTAGAGCAGTGGGCTAAGCACACACCCCTGAGGTGCACTGGTGTTGATCGTCAGCGAGGAGGATATGTTATCACCAATCCGCACAGACTGTGGTCTTCCGGTTAGGAAGTCAAGGATCCAGTTGCAGAAGGATGTATAGAGGCCCAGGTTCTGCAACTTCTCAATCAGAATTGTGGGAATGATGGTATTAAATGTTGAGCTATAGTCGATGAACACCATCCTGACATAGGGCTTGTGTTGTCCAGATGGTCTAAAGCTGTGTGAAGAGCCATTGAGATTGCATCTGCTGTTGACCTATTGTGGCGATAGACAAATTGCAATGGATCCAGGTCCTTACTGAGGTAGGAGTTCAGTCTCGTCATGACCAAACTCTCAAAGCATTTCATCACTATCGATGTGAGTGCTACCAGGCGATAGTCATTAAAGCAGCCCACATTCCTCTTCTTAGGCACTGGTACAATTATTGCCTTTTTGAAGCAAGTGGGAATTTCCACCCATATCAATGAGAGGTTGAAAATGTCCTTGAATACTCCCGCTAGTTGGTTGGCACAGGTTTTCAGAGCCTTACCAAGTACTCCATCAGGACCTTCCACCTTGCGAGGGTTCACTTTCTTTAAAGACAGCCTAACATCAGCCTCTGAGATGGAGATCACAGGGTCATCAGGTGCAGCAGGGATCTTCACAGCTGTAGTTGTGTTCTCCCAGTCAAAGTGTGCATACAAGGCGTTGAGTTCATCTGGTAGTGAAGCTTCACTGCCATTCATGCTATTGGGTTTCGCTTTGTAGGATGTATTGTCTTGCAAACCCTGCCAGAGTTGTTGTGTATCTGATGTCGCCTTCAACCTCATTCGAAATAGTCTCTTCACCCTTGAAATAGCCGTCCGCAAATCATACCTGGTTTTCTGGTACAGGCCTGGGTCACCAGAGTTGAATGTCACAGATCTAGTCTTCAGCAGCCGATGTACCTCCTGGTTCATCCACAGCTTTTGGTCTTTGTAGGCACACACTCATCCACACAGGTTTTAATGAAGTCGGTAACAACTGCAGCATACTCATCCAGGTTCAAAGATGAATCCCTGAATACAGTCCAGTCCATCGATTCAAAGCGGTCCTGTAGGTGCTCCTGTGCTTCCCTTGTCCAAACCTTCTTGGTCCTCACTGCTGGTGCTGCAGTCTTCAGTCTCTGCCTGTACTTAGGGAGTAGAAGTACAGCCAGGTGATCAGATTTCCTGAAGTGAGGGCGTGGAATAGCATGGTAGGTATTCTTGATGGTGTAATAATGGTCCAGTGTGTTTTTTCCTCTGGTATTGCAAGTGATCTGTTGATAGTAATTGCTTAGTGAATTTTTTCAGATTGACCTGGTTAAAATCTCTCAAAACAAAGGCGCTAGAGTGTGCTGTTTTGTGCATGTTGATCCCTTTGCTCCGATCATCTAAAGCCTGCTTGACGTTGGCCTGAGGTGGAATGTATACCTCTACCAAAATGAGCCCAGAGAGTTCCCGTGGTAGGTAAAAAGGACAGCACTAAGCTGCAAGAATTCCAGGTCTGGGTGTTCTTGCACTCGCTGATATGGATCTTAAGGCTCTGTTGCCTCCCTGGCTTCTTATTTCTACAGTTGATAGCATGTGTAAGGAGAGTAATACAGAGAATATGAACTTTTAACTTCCTTCAAACATTTGTCCTTCAATATTGTTGGTTCAGGTATGTACAACACCTGGTTTACTCTTAGATAAAATTCTCCTTGTCAAATCACTTAACATGACCCCAGGGTAAAGGACATAGAGGCCATGCAATCTCCTAAAAGGTCTGCTTTTCTACAACACATGTAAAAGTTACTGGTGAACACAGCTGCCTGGCCTGCTGCATTCACCAGCAACTTCTATGTGTGTTGCTTGGAATTCCAGCATCTGCAGATTTCCTCGTGTTTCTGCTTGTCTACACTTGGCAGCTCCTCCTTACCCACCCTTTGTTGCCATGGTCCCCACTATAATCCTGCAAGTGTCACCGCCACTTCCACGATCAGAAACACAAATGTCCCAATGAAGAGTCTCGGCCTGATTACTCTTCCATAGATCCTGCCTGCCCTACTGAGTTCCTCTAGCATTTTGTCTGCGTTATTCCTATGATCAGTATTGGTTTGAAATGGTACATATTCTCAGAAAGCTCTAACACATTACCTGGAAACTTGTCGGGGTTGTCTACTGTATATGATACTCCCAGTGCAGCCACCTCTACATCAGTGAGACCCGACACAGGTTGGAGGAATGCTTCATCAAGCACCTTCACTCCTTCCACCATAAGAGGTGGGATTTCCCAGTGCCTGACCATTGTAATTCTACAAACGTTTGTACTTCCCATTCCCATTCCGGCACATTGGTCCATGACCTCCTCTACTGCCATGATGAGGCCACCCTCAGGTTGGAGGAGCAACACCTCGCATTTCATCTGGGTAGTGCCCAATCTGACAGCCTGAACATCGATTTCTCCAATTTATGGTCATTTCTCCCCTCACAATCTTCTCTCGTTTTCTCTTACTCCTTCCCTTCTCCTCACCTGCCCATCACTTTCTCTGGTGCCTCTCCTCCTTCTCTTTCTCCCATGGTTCACTCTCCTTTCCTGTCGGATTCCTCCTTTTTCAGCCCTTTATCTTTTCCACCAATCTCCACCCAGTTTCTCACTTCGTCCCCCTTCCCCACCCACTGACCTTTCCCCTCACCTGACCTCAGCTATTACCTGCCAGCTTGTACTGGTTCCCCTCTCCTCCCCTTCTGATTCTAGCTTTTTCGCCCTTCCTTTCCAGTCCTGATGAAGGCCTGAGACATCGACTGTTTATTCCCCTCTACAGATGCTGCCTGACTCGTGGAGATCCTCCAGCATTTTGTGTGTGTTGCTGAGGATTTCCAGTGCCAGCAGAATCTCTTGTGTTAATGTAATTTATGTTTGCCTCATTTATAATCATGCTGCTGCTGCGAAAGTCTAATTTTCATGACATTTAAGTCTGGGTATGTATGCCTATGACATTAAACCTGAACTTGAACAAGCACAGGCTGTCTAGAACCTCCTTTCCTTGCCTTGAGTGTCATTTTGAACTCAGCTCAATCTCCATTAAAATGTTAATGCAGGGTCTTCCTAGTCCTCATGCTTTCAGCCTACGGCTCTGCAGTATCACACACTATTTTATGCAGAGGTAAGTGCATTCACAGGTTACCTTTTAGCTACAGAACTATTTAACCTTTCGAGCCTAACACTGAATGCTATCCACAAAAAATATTAATTGCTAATGACAGATGGATAACTCATTCACAGTGACTCACACACTCTTGACTACTGTCTGTTTGCCCATTGGCTTGCCACTCCTGATGGACCTCACTGCCTGCCTCTGCTGCTGCACATCTCTTCTTGGGTGGTTCCTTGGGATGGAGAGGGACTTGCTTCTTTTGTGGGTTCTGAAACGGCTGTTGAGGCCAAAAGCCTTAGATTCTTCTATAAATGGGTCAGGGGATACTGATGGGTGGGTTGGTAGTCAGAAGGTGGGAGGGTCTTTCTGCCATTTACAGGGGTGGTGGGGGGCTTCTGTTCATTCCTCATCCATGGACTCAAGGATTCTCATGTTATCCCAATATTCCTTCTCCATTTTTTCACGGCCAGGGATCCACACACATTAGAGGCTCTGCAAACATCTTTGAATCAGTTCTTCTATCCACCTCCTCCCCGTACAGAGCTCAGAGTTCCAACGGTTGGGATACGACGTGAGTGAATTGGGATCTTGATTCTGTGCGTGTTGACTTAGAAAACTTTGTGCAAGCAGCACTGGTGGACCTCTTCACTGCTCTTAGGAGACTTCTGTAGGTACCCCTGGTCTCAGAATCTACAGAAGGGAAGGTATCCCCTGCTGTTCAGAAGGCAATGAGATCTGTGCTGGGTTTGATTTCCTTAGATGGCCTGAAGCCTGAAGTCCAACACCACCAGGTTCAAGAGCAGCTACTTCCCTTTGACCATTCAGTTCTTCAACCAGCCTACACAATCCGAATCATGACCTTAGCGTAGCAACACGATGACCACTTTGTACCACAATGGATTTTGTTTTTTGTTCTAATTCTCATTTCTTGTAAAAATTGTGCATAATTTTTCTTCATGTTTTTCTTGTGACCATTGTGTCTCTTATGCTATGTACCTGTGATATTACTGCAAGGAAGGTTTTCGTTGCACCTGAGCACACACACGTAAACTCCACTTTAACTATTTGAGCTTGTCGTTCGACTTCCTGAGATCACAGATGCTACAGGGATTCGCACGGGTGTAATTTTGTTCGCCCTTTCAAAGCATGCATAGAAGGCTTTTAGCCCATTTGAGAACGAAGCACCACAGCTGTTGATGATGATAGTCAACACACAAAAAATGCTGGAGGAACTCCGCAGGTCAGGCAGCATCTATGGTAATGAATAAAAATGTGTCGTTTCAGGCCGAGTCCCTTCTTCAGGACTGGAAAGGAAAGGAGGAAGATGCCAGAATAAAAAGGTGACAGGGGGTGAAGGAGGACTAACTAGAAGGTGATAGGTGAAGTCAGGTGGGTCGGAAAAATAAAGGGTTGGAGAGAAAGGAATCCGATAGGAGAGGAAGCGGGTCCCGGGGGATGTGCTAGGCAGGTAAGAAGAGGTAATAGGCCAGAGCAGGGAACAGAAGAAGAAGGGAGGGGGAGGGAATTTTTTATCAGAAGGAGAAATTGGTAGCCATGCCATCAGGTTGGAGGCCACCCAGATGGAATATAAGGTGTTGCTGCTCGACTCTGAGAATGGCCTCATCTTGGCACTAGAGGAGGCCAGGGACTGACATGTCTGAATGGGAATGGGAATCAGAATTAAAATGTTTGGCTACAAGGAAGTTCTGCTTTTGTCAGATGAAATGGAGGTGCTCAACAGAGCGGGCACGGGTCTCACCAATGTAGAGGAAGCTGCTTCAGGAGCACTGGATACAATAGACAACCCCAGCGGGTTCGCAGGTGAAGTGTTTTCTCACTTGGAAGGACTGTTTGGGGCCCTTAATGGAGGTGAAGGGGGAGGCAAATGGGCAGGTTAGTATTTTGGCCACTTGCAGGGTAAGTGCAGAGAAGGAGATTAGTGAGTAGGGAAGAATGGACATGGAAATCATGGAGGGAGTCATCACCGTGGAAAGCGGGGGGGGGGGAAGGTGAAGATACGTTTGGTGATAGGATCACTTTGGGGATGGAAGAAGTTGAGGAGGATGAGGTGGCTCATGGGGTGGTAGGTAAGGACAAAAGGAACTCTTATCACTTTTAAAATGGCAGGAAGATTGGGTGAGTGTGGATGTTTGGGAAATGGAGAAGATGTGGATGAGGGCAAAATCAATGGTGGAGGAAGGGAAATCCCCTTTTTTCATTAATTCTATGGTGTTTCTTTTTATTTACTGTGAATACCCACTAGAAAATAAATCTGAGTTGTAGATGATGGCATATATGTACCTCAATAATAAATTTAATTTGAACTTGGAGTTTGGAACTTTGAAGTTTGGAATTTCCAGAGTTAAAAAAAAATCAATGTTCATGTTGTCAGGTTGGAGGCCACCCAGTTTGAATATGAGATGTTACTCCTCATCTATCATGCCATACATCGAGGTAGTAGATTTAATCCTTCACCATATAAGAGGTCCATTCAATTGTGGAGCCATGGAACAGTGGGAAAGAAACTGACCTTGAGCCTAATGGTACATGATCTCGAACCTTCATATATTCTGTTCAACAGCAGAAGGGAGAGAGATAATGTCTAGAGTGGGAGGTGTCCTTGATTACATTGGCTGTTTTCCCAAGATAGTGAGAGATATAGATGGAGACTGCAGAGAAGGCTAGTTTGCGTGATGGACTGAGCTGTGTCCACATCTCCCTACAGTTTCCTGCAGTCTTGGGCAGGCCAGTGCCATTCTAGTCTGTGGTGGATCCAGGTAAGATGTTTTCTATGATGCATTTATGAAATTTGGTGAGGGCAATTAGGAACATGGCTTCTATGGAAAGAAAGCACTGGTGTGAATTTAGGAGCGGAATGGTTATGTTTCAACTGCACAGGGTACTGGTGAGGTCACACCTGGAGTATTGAGTGCATTTCTGGTCTCCCTACTGGAGAACAGATAGACTGGTTTTGGGAGGTGGTGCACAGGAAGTTCACCAGGTTGATTATGGAAATGAGGGGTTAACCAAAAGGAGAGCTTGAGTTACCTAGACTATACTCACTGGAAGTCAGTAGAATGAGAGGGGATCTTATAGAATCATAAAATTATTAAAGGGATTGATAAGATAGAGGCAGAAAAGTCTTTTCCACTAGTGAGTGACACTAGAACTCGGGGACATAGCCTCAAGATTCAGAGGAATAGGTTTAGGACAGAGATGAAGAAAGCCGAGTATGGACAGGTCTCTGTGGGTGTGGGAAAGGACAGTCAAAATGGTCTGCAGCCAGTAACCCCAGGATGGACATTGCAGATAGCATTACTTCATGAGCTAATGTTAACACATCATCAGTTATGATCCATTTCCAAACTAAAGTAAATTGTTCATGGGCTTTAACACAAATTTTATCCACTTTATGTGTAACTCAACTTCCCTCAACCTATCACTGAAATGTTCCCACTACCTATAATCACACTTTCAAGGACTCAAGGACTCAATTTTACCTTCTCAATATTTATTGTTTATTTATTTATTATTATTATTATTATTAATTATTGTTGTTGTTGTATTTTCTTTTTTCTCTCTCAGCTCAAGCTGGTAAAACCTGAAATACAGGCATTGCCAAGAAAACTCACTTCTCAATTGCTAGGAACTTTCAGGCTATTCAAGTGGTGTTTAGAATTGTTGCTTTCTGGAGATTTATGTACATAGATATTGCTGTGTAGCCCTAATTGTTTAATGGTATTGTGTAGTACTTTTGGGATGATACCAGTCGCAGATCTTACTATCGGGACAATGCATACCCTGTTCATGTTCCATAGTCCTTCAATTTCCTCTTTTACTTCAGCATATTTCTAGTGTTCTTCTGTGTTTGGAATGGCTATACCTATTAAGTTATTCTTGCTTGTTTGTCCTGAATAATTATATCTGGATGGTTAGTATGGATTGTCCTATCTGTAATAACAGATAATTTATAGGAGTCTGACTCTAAAACTGTATCAGGCTTTTATTTATAGTAAGGTATGGTTTCTTATATGAGTTTGTATTTTAAAGGAAGAATTTGGGGAATGATGTTTGCCACTTGATTGTGCCTGTGTAAGTAATCAGATTGAGTTAAACTGCTGCGGGACCCTATAATCTGTTGGATTGTTTCTGATTTCTCCTGGCATTTTCTGCATTTATCATCTGGAATTTGTTGGTCTTTTATTATGTATTTTTAATAATCTTTGTGCTAATTTTGGTTGTCAATAGTTATGATGATTATAGTACACCAATGCTTCATCAGAAGTTGTAGGATTACACAAGTATTGGGTGTAGTTTACATATAAAGAACTTCTATTAACCTTGAGTGTGGGACAGAATCAAATACATTTTGGTAGTCAATATAACAACATAAAAGATTTCTGCTTTTCTGCCGGGCTTGGTTTAGAATTACAGAATCTATTATCAGTTATTTTTCACATCCTTTCTTACCCTTACGACATCCTTTCTGCTCTTCTGTAGATATATTGTGGTTTTCTAAGTGAGTGATGACTAGTTGCAAGATGCATGATGTTACAACTTTATATATAGTTTGTAAACAAGTAATAGGACAATATTTTGATGGGTCATTTGTGATTTCTCTTTAGGTAAGAGATATATTTTACCTTCTGTCAAAAATTCAGACTCTTTTTCAGGATTTAAAAAAATTGTTGATATGCCTTAATAGGTAAGGATGAAGGCAAGTACATTTTTATACCAATAGTTATGAATATTATCTCTACCAGTACTTTTCCAACTGTGTGTATTTTTGTAAACTCTTTTAGCACATCCATTCTAACTTCAGCTGTTTGTATTTCTTCAACTGTGTGAGTGTGTTCTTATTCCTCCCTAATCCAGTTTGCTTCTTGATTGTGCGTCACCATGTTCGACCAGATATTAGACCCAACATTCATTATCTCGTGTTTGTTGGTAATTCTCTATGAGGGTTGGTGACAGTTTGGCATGTCAAATTTAGTTTCATAGTCCTGTATAAATATTTGTCATTGTTTCTGAACTGATAATTCCATTTCCTTGGTCTGGTGCATTTCATGTATCAATTTAGTCTAGTTTTGTATGCACCAAGCATTTGTTTTAGTGTAGCTATAAATTATATAATGCTTTTGTTAGGTTGACCGTATCTTGTATGGACCTTATATTTCCTTGGCCTTTCTCTTTATATTTCTTGCTCGGGTTATTCATTTTATACTCGATTAGGCAGGCTATTTCTGCTCTTAAGGTTTCAATTTTCTTTTTGATCTCTTCTGCCATTTTGTTGTTCTTGATTCGTTGCTCAGTTTTGTGAATCTATGAATGAGTGTCTTTATTTTCAGGCCATTGCAGTACACTGCTGTTCATGCTGTACAATATGTTATTTGTGCAACACACATAAAAGTTGCTGGTGAATGCAGCAGGCCAGGCAGCATCTCTAGGAAGAGGTGCAGTCGACGTTTCAGGCCGAGACCCTTCGTCAGGACTAACTGAAGGAAGAGTGAGTAAGGGATTTGAAAGTTGGAGGGAGAGGGGGAGATCTGTACTATTCCTCTTCTCACCCTGTCTCTTGCAAAAACGCCATCCCCTTCTCGCAATTCCTCCGTCTCCGCCGCATCTGCTCTCAGGATGAGGCTTTTCATTCTAGGACGAGGGAGATGTCTTCCTTTTTTAAAGAAAGGGCTTCTCTTCCTCCACTATCAACTCTGCTCTTAAACGCATCTCCCCCATTTCACGTACATCTGCTCTCACTCCATCCTCCCGCCACCCCACTAGGAATAGGGTTCCCCTGGTCCTCACCTACCACCCCACCAGCCTCCGGGTCCAACATATTATTCTCCGTAACTTCCGCCACCTCCAACGGGATCCCACCACTAAGCACATCTTTCCCTCCACCCCCCCCCCCGCATTCCGCAGGGATCGCTCCCTACGCGACTCCCTTGTCCATTCGTCCCCCCCATCCCTCTCCACTGATCTCCCTCCTGGCACTTATCCGTGTAAGCGGAACAAGTGCTACACATGCCCTTACACTTCCTCCCTTACCACCATTCAGGGCCCCAAACAGTCCTTCCAGGTGAGGCAACACTTCACCTGTGAGTCGGCTGGGGTGATATACTGCGTCCGGTGCTCCTGATGTGGCCTTTTATATATTGGCGAGACCCGACGCAGACTGGGAGACCGCTTTGCTGAACATCTACGCTCTGTCCGCCAGAGAAAGCAGGATCTCCCAGTGGCCACACATTTTAATTCCACATCCCATTCCCATTCTGACATGTCTATCCACGGCCTCCTCTACTGTAAAGATGAAGCCACACTCAGGTTGGAGGAACAACACCTTATATTCCGTCTGGGTAGCCTCCAACTTGATGGTATGAACATCGACTTCTCTAACTTCTGCTAATGCCCCACCTCCCCCTCGTAACCCATCTGTTACTTATTTTTATACACACATTCTTTCTCTCACTCTCCTTTTTCTCCCTCTGTCCCTCTGAATATACCCCTTGCCCATCCTCTGGGCCCCCCCCCACCTCCTTGTCTTTCTTCCCGGACCTCCTGTCCCATGATCCTCTCGTATCCCCTTTTTCCTATCACCTGTCCAGCTCTTGGCTCTATCCCTCCCCCTCCTGTCTTCTCCTATCATTTTGGATCTCCCCCTCGCCCCCCAACTTTCAAATCCCTTACTCACTCTTCCTTCAGTTAGTCCTGATGAAGGGTCTCGGCCTGAGACGTCAACTGCACCTCTTCCTAGAGATGCTGCCTGGCCTGCTGCGTTCACCAGCAACTTTTATGTGTGTTGCTTGAATTTCCAGCCTGCAGAATTCCTGTTGTTTGCGTTGAATATGTTATTTGTGTAGTTCTTCAAATGTTTCAAGTTTTCCTAAATATTGTTGTAGTATAACATTGCTGAGAGTATTAACAATTTTAGCAAATTTTAATGACGTATGTTTTTTGGTATGTAGGGTCTTTTTGTTGAGTCAATATACATATATTCTGTTAGTGTGGTGTTAAATTATTAGGTTATTTTTGTCTGTTAGCTGAGCTTTGTCATCAGTATTCTGCAAAGACTCTACATCTGTGTTGTTGCTGTTAGCATCCGGTTGTGCAGCAGCTGAAATAATTGTATCTTCATCAGTGCCTGGGTGGGTTGCAAATTCATTATTTTCTTGCATAGCATTGTTGTGGTTGCTTCTTTCTAGTCCCTGTGCAGTTTTCATATTTTAGTTGGTGGAACATGCCTATAGGGATTAAATCAACACACACAAAATGCTAGTAGAACACAGCAGGCTAGGCAGTATCTATAGGAAGAGGTACAGTCGACGTCCTGACGAAGGGTCTCGGCCTGAAACGTCAACTGCACCTCTTCCTAGAGATGCTGCCTGGCCTGCTGCGTTCACCAGCAACTTTTATGAGTGTTGCTTGAATTTCCAGCATCTGCAGAATTCCTGTTCTTTGTGTGTGTTGCTTGAATTTCCAGCATCTGCAGATTTTCTCATCTATAGGGATAAATTATTTTTTACTATCACTCTATATTGATCTGCTATCTATTGTGCATTTACTTGCATGAAGGGATATTGTGCTATAAACATTATTATTATTTCTTTACTTTTCTTATTGTATTTGTGCGGTTTGTTGTCTTTTACGCATTGATTGTTTGTCCAATTTGTTGTATGAGGTCTTTCATCGGTTCTATTGGTTCTTTCATTTACTGTGAATGCCCACAAGAAAATTAATCTCAGAGTAATACAGTGTATGGTGACATATATGTATTTTTATAATAAATTTATTCTGAACTTTCATTTTTTTATACAGAGAGTGGTGAATGTGTGGAACTCCCTGCCAGGGGTGGAAGCAGAGGCAGAAACATTAGGGACATTTAAGAAACTCTTAGTAGGCACGTGGATTAACGAAAAAAGTAGGAGGGAAGGGAGAGATTGATTTTAGAGTGGATTAAAAGGTCAGCATAACATCATGGGTTTGTGGGGAAGGGGTTGGGGGATAGAGATAACAGGCTGGGGGAGAGAGGTGTGTGGACATTAGTGTTAGGGTTAAGGTTAGGAGATGGAGGTGAGGGCCTAGCAGGGAGAGAGCTCAGGGTTGGGGGATGTGGGCCGGAGTTTGTGAGGGTGTGTTGGCTTGTGTTTGTGGTGGTGTGTGGACCAGGGTTTTTGGGGAAGTGGAAGAGTTGGATCTGTAGTGGAGGATGTGCAGGTTATGTCAAAGAAGACATAACTTCCTTACTTTGCGATCTGTTTTGAACAGTAATATTCCATGTTCTTTGATCTCTGTTCATGGAAGCTGCCTGGTGCCATGCAGAGAGAGCTCTACCGAGGACATCCCTGATCATAGCCACTCCGGAAAGCAGACAAGTGTACGGGAGCAGCTCATACAGGAAGCACCTCCACATGGAGGCATGGTGCGAAGACAATAACCTATCCCTCAATGTCAGCAAGACGAAGGAATTGGTTGTTGACTTCAGAAGGAGCAGTGGACCGCACAACCCAATTTACATCGGTGGTGCGCGAGTGGAACAGGTCAAAAGCTTTAAGTTCCTCGGGGTCAATATCACAAACGACCTGACTTGGTCCAGCCAAGCAGAGTCCACTGCCAAGAAGGCCCACCAGCGCCTTTACTTCCTGAGAAAGCTAAAGAAATTTGGCCTCTCCCCTAAAACCCTCACTAATTTTTATAGATGCACCGTATAAAGCATTCTTCTAGGGTGTATCACAACCTGGTATGGAAGTTGTCCTGTCCAAGACCGAAAGAAGCTGCAGAAGATTGTGAACACGACGCAGCACATCACACAAACCAATCTTCCGTCCGTGGACTCACTTTACACCGCACGCTGTCGGAGCAGTGCTGCCAGGATAATCAAGGACACGACCCACCCAGCCAACACACTTTTTGTCCCTCTTCCCTCTGGGAGAAGGCTCAGGAGCTTGAAGACTCGTACGGCCAGATTTGGGAACAACTTCTTTCCATCTGTGATAAGACTGCTGAACAGATCATGACCCAGATCTGGGCCGTACCCTCCAAATATCCGGACCTGCCTCTCAGTTTTTTTGCACTACCTTACTTCCTATTTTTCTATTTTCTATTTATGATTTATAATTTAAAATTTTAATATTTACTAATTTTTACTATTTTAAATATGTTTAATATTTAATATTTGTAATCCAGGGAGTGGGAAGCGCAGAATCAAATATCGCTGTGATGATTGTACGTTCTAGTATCAATTGTTTGGTGACTATAAAGTATAAAGTATAAAGTATGACGTGGAACACAGAGAGCTCCTGTCATGTGGAACTAGCTCCTAATGAGGAGAATCCACTGCTTACAGCAGCCAATAGGCTTACAGGCCTGAATGTCTTGGGCGATATTAGAGGGATCTGGATCACTGGAGAAAGCCACGCAGCCGCAGGCGCAGTGAGCACATACAGGTGCCACTCTGGCAGCATTGGGGTCAGGATCGAACCCAGGTCTCTGGTGCTTTGTGTGAGGCCCCTGTTCCACTGTGTCGGGGGCACAAACCCCCGGTAGACAGGATTACCGGTCAGAAAGGAGCACACTCCAGTCTGCAGCTCAGAGCAATCAGTGAATTGAAAAATCTGTTGCTTTTTATTTGGGGGGGGTCCTATTCCCCAAAGCCCCTGGGTAAGTGCATTGTTGTTGGATGTGGCCTGCGGCTGTACTTTGAGACTCTAACAGCAACAAGGCTGGTTTGTGGCCTCCGATAATTCCTGATGCTTTGAGTTAGGCTGCTGGTCCCGTCCTAATCTCCTCATTCATTAGCACATTCCTGGCATTCCTCAGGTCCCCTTATCAGATTCTACAACAAAACCTCTGTCCGGGGCCCTGGTCTGCTGGTTACCTGATCACCACACATTCCATTCACATCTATATATTGTTTTAGTGACATGAGGTCACTTTCCTACCTCCCCACTCCCAGCTAAAGTTAATGGAGGTCAGCACACCCAGTTCAGGAGCAGAAGGCAGGTTTGGCAGCACCTGGAAGTGGTAAAGGTTTGAAACCAGCTTCATAAAATCACTGGAATATACAGAAGGGGAACAGGCGTTTCAGCCCATTGAATCTCTACTGACCTCAAACCTCCCATTTACTCTGATCCCATTTCTCATTCTCATCACATTCCTGTCAACGCCCCCAGCTGCCACAGGGGCGACTTACAGTGGCCAATCAACCGATCGAACCCCGTGACTTTGGCACACGGGAGGAAACCGGAGCACCTAGAAGAAACCTCCACACAGTCACAGGGAGAACGTGCAAACTCCACGCAGGCAGCACCTAACGTCAAGTTGAATTGTCATGTGCACAAGTACGGTAAGGTACAGGCACAATGTAATACTTCCCGGGCAGCAGCATCACGGGCACTTAGGCACAGACAACATTCTGAATATAAATTATATATAATCATACATAAATTATACAAGACGTTGAAGCGAGAGAGAAAATTAGATGTGCAAAAACAAGACATTGAAAAAAGACACCTCTTTAGAGGAGGGTCACAAGGATGATTCTGGGAATGAAAGGGTTATCATACGAAGAACGTTTGATGGCTCTGGGTCTATACTTGCATGAATTTAGAAGGATGAGGGGGGATCTCATTGAAACCTTTCAAATGTTGAAAGGCCTAGATAGTAGATGTGGAAAAGATGTTTCCCATGGTGGGGGAGTCTAGGATAAGAGGGCACAGCCCCAGCATAGAGGGGTGTCCATTTAAAGCAGAGATGCAGAGAAATTTCTTTGGCCAGAGGGTGGTGAATTTGTGAAATTTATTACCGCAGGCAGCTGTAGAGGCCAGGTTGTTGGGTGTATTTAAGGCAGAGCTTGATCGGTTCTTGATTGGTTACGGGGAGAAGGCTGGGAAGTGGGGCTGAGGAGGGGAAAAGAAGGAGCAGGCATGATTGAATGGAGGAGCAGACTAGATGGGCCATTCTGCTCCTATATCTTATGGTCTGTCAGAGACAAGGGATATAAGTAGTGCAGGAGGTTTGGTAGGTTAGGGTTGGACAAGAACCTGATGCTAGGAAGTACAGTAGCTGTTCCTGACACTGGTGGTTGGAACTTCAGGCTTCAATCCCCCCTGCCTGATGATGGTACCAGTGAGATGGTGCAGATTCTTCATGACAGATGCTGTCAGTGAGAGGGCAGATCTCTAGATTTTCACGTATTTCTCCAAATCCCAAATTCTACAGCCGATGGACCAGGCTGTGACCACTACTCTCTGCAGCCCCTGCAGTTCCTGTGCATTGAAATTGCTACAGCAGGCCCTGATGCAACCTGTCAAGGTACTTTCCAACGTCATCTGTTCAGTGACATGTCCAATCTGCTTCAGCTTCGAGCAGTGAAGCTGGCTGAGCCGAGTTACAGCACTCCCTTTAATTGTGGTTCTCTCTTCAGCGTCAGTACAAAGTAACACTGGGGCAATAACTGGAGGGCTGGGAATCAGCAGGGAATAGAAGTGCCTTTTTATAACAAAATAAACATTATTCATAATTAAAATATTATTTACAAGAATAAACCATGCAAGGCCTTTCATTGTTACATTAATAGTCAATGCTTTAAGTAATGTTCTATTACATTCCTTAAAACCAACATGTGGCCTCCGGTACACTGCTACACTGAGGGGCTTCCTCACCCAACACAGCCCCTCAATCTCCCTTAGCAGAATAACCCTACACTGTGGTCCTTCCTCTCTGGGCCCTTGCAGTGTCTGCACTGAGTTTCAGTGCGGTCCTCAGCGTGTACTCCTGCAGCCTGGAACATGCCAGTCAGCAGCAATCCTCCACGGGCAGCTCGGTAAGAACGGATTTCTCTTTCCTAGTAAGTTAGGATTTGTCACTGTAATAGCAGCACGATCCAGAAGTTATGGGTAGCTCCAGTTTATCTGCCCAAGTTGTTTCTTTATTTTTGCTGACACCTCCTCACCATCCCATACATAGACTTGCGTTTACATAGTGCCTGCCATATCCTTCTCCCGACTCCAAAGGTTACGTTGGTTATGTTACAGTCAGTTATGGCAGCCAACTAGGGCACAGCAAGCTTCCATCAACAGCTACGTTATACTTGACTTACAAAACTTTTGGTCAGGACGGTAATCCTTGTTTGCTTCTTCAAACCAGAGAGGCCTCGGTTTAACGTCACACTGACTAACACATTCCAGGTTGTAGGGACACACTGAAGCTTGGTACAGGCACTACGGGAGCTCAGTGGAGAAAGACCACAGCGCAGGGTGTTTCCACAACTGGACAGGGAGGGGTAGGTTGGTTAAGGAAACCACTCACTTATTGTAATTGTGTACTACCCCAGTGGGGGCCACATGAGTAGCAACAGTACTGTCGATTTGAAGAAATGTAATAGAACACTCCTGAAGAGTGTGCCTGTGTAAAATGCTCCTTCATTCAACATCTTCCGGATGGATCATGAAACCATCTTTCACGTCTTTGATATCTTTTATGATTGTTTTTCATTTTGAATGTGAATCTGGAACTGTTGGAGCTTGTGATTTGCAGTTTGGAGATTGTTTGGGTGTTTCAGTGCTCTGCACCCTCCACGAGGACTCTGGGAGGTAGAGGTGGCGTGCGGACTCCTCATGGCAGGCAGGCTGCGGGATAGGACGCCAGCCAATGTTTGACTCCATTTCACTGATTAGAGCTTCCATTGTTGGCCAATTAAATTAACCAGGGAGATTGAAATATCGAGGCAAGTGCAGAAGGTGAGCACCAGCTGTCTGCTTTTTGATCATCAAGGATCGCTTTACTATGCTACCAGAGAGGAGACAGCCTATCACTGTGCCCGGAGAATGTTGCCCAGGTTTTCTGCGGTTTGAATGTGGACTTGGACTATGGACTTTTATCGGTCTTATAGTTTTTTTCTATTCTGTGTTTTTCACCCAATCTTTTTCATGTTTACTTTGTGTGGTGGGGAGTGGATTTGGGGGTCAATGTTCCTGTTTCATTTTTGTTCTTTTTTGTGCTGTGGGAGGAATTTGGGGGTTGATGTTCCTGTTAAGTTTTTGTTTGTTTTTTTTAGCGGGGGGGGGCAGGGGATGAAGAGTTGATGATCGTGCTGCCTTTCCTTTCTTTCTTGGTTTCATGGCTACCTGGAGAAGAAGAATTTCAGAGTTGTATACTTTGATAATAAGTGAACCTTTGAACCTTTAATGCATTGCCTAGGAAAGTATGAAAGAAAAGGCATTCTGTCCTGTGGAAGGGTCTCGGTCCAAAATGTTGACTGTTTATTCTTCTCCACAGATGCTGCCTGACCTGCTGAGTTCCTCCAGCATTTTGTGTGTGTTACTCTGGATTTCCAGCATCTGTTGGATCTCTTGTGTTAATGGAAAGGCATTGCATGGTTTATTCTTGTAATTTTCTTTTATTATCAATAAAGTTTATTTTGATACAGTGTATTTTAAAAAAAACATTACACTGGAAGCATTTCTTCACCGTGGGGTGACAGTGGTGAGTTTTTGCCCTGGTCTCTAGAATGAATTTTGAAAGCTTATTAAGAATCTATCCACCTCTGCCTTAAAAATCTTCACTCTGCTTCCACTGTTCTTTGAGGAAGAGTTGCAAAGACTCCCAACATCTTAAGAAAAAAAATAAGCTCTTCTCTGTCTCAAATGGGTAACTCCTTATTTTTGAACAGTGACTCCTACTCTAAAACTCTTTCGCCCTCACCTGTTTATACTAGTTATCTCCCCTCCACCTTTTTCAATCCAGATAAGGACCTCTGCCCTTTTTTTCTCTGTTAGTACATAGTTACTGAGCTGAGAATGGGTCTGGAGGTAGTGTTATGTTCTGTGAGAGAGATGTGGGAACTTTGGGAGAACTCCAGCCTCCATGATAACTACATCTGCACAAAGTTCATCGGGCTGCAGCTCCTTAAAGTCCGTGTTATGGAACTGAAGCTGCAGCTGCATGACCTTTGGCTCATACGGAAAAATGAGGAGGTGATAGGTAGGAGCTACAGGGAGGTAGTCACCCCTGAGTTGTGGAGGCTGGTACCTGGGGGCTGTCGGGAGAGGGAAAGGGAATAGGCAGCCAGTGCAGAGTAACCCTGTGGCTGCACTCCTCAATAGTAAGTATAACACTTTCGATACTGTTGGAGGTGGGAGGGAAACTGCGGCAACCGAGTCTCTGGTACAGAGTCCGGCTCTGTGGCTCAGAAGGGAAATGGAGGGAAGAAGTGTGTAGTGGTGAAAGGGGATTCCATAATTAGAGGAGCAGAAAGCAGATTCTGTGGACGTGAAGGACACAGACAGATGGTATGTTGCCTCACAGGTGCCAGGTTCAGGGATGTCTCTGATCAGGTCCATGGCAATCTAAAGGGGAAGGGTGAACAGCAGAATTCATGGTACATATTGGTACCAATGACGTAGGTAGGAAAAGGGAGCAGGTCCTGAAGAGAGAATTTAGGGAGTTAGGCAGGACTTCCAGGATGGTAATCTCAGGATTGCTGCCTGTGCCATGTGCTAACGAGGAAAGAAAGGATGATTTGGCAGGTGAATGCACGGCTAAGGAACTGGTGCAGTGGGCAGGGGTTCAGATTTCTGGATGGTTGGCATATCTTCTGGGGAAGGCATAACTTTTACTGAAAGGATGGGTTACACCTGAACCCGAAGAGGACGAATATACTAGAGGGCTAAACTGGCAGGGGCTGTGAACTGGAGTGTATAGAGCCGAGGATGGGGCAGTTGGTAGACAACTAGATGCAGTGTGTGGTGAGACTGTGAGGAAGAACAGGCAGATGACAGAGCGATATTGTAGGCTGTGGGGGCCTACATCAAAAAGGATAATGAACACAGGATGGAAGGTGTTATATTTGAACGCATACAGTGAACAGGATCAGGTAGATGATCTTGTAGAGCATTTAGAATTGTGGTTGAAAGAAGAAAGTTGGGAGCTTAACATCCAAGGATACACCTTGTATCAAAAGGACAGGCAGGTAGACAGAGGGGGTGGAATGGCTGTATTGGTAAAAAATGAAATCAAATCCTTAGAAAAAGATGACATAGGATTGGAAGATGTAGAATTTTTGTGGGCAGAGTTAAGAAACTGCAATGGTAAAAAGAACCTGATGGGAATTATATACAGGTCTCCGAACAGTAGCCTGGATGTGGGCTACAAGTTACAACATGAAATAGGAAAGTCTTGAAATAAGGACAATGTCTAGTTGGTGAAGGACTGCAAGAGAGGGAATTTTTAGAATGCCTACAAGATGGTTTTTTAGAGCATCTTATGGTTGAGCCCACTAGGGGATTGGTCATTCTGGATTAGGTGTTACATTATGACCCAACATTTGATTGGGGAGCTTAAGATAAAGGAGCTCTTGGGAAGCAGTGATAGAATTCACCCTGCAGTCTGAAAACGAGAAGCAAAAATCGGTTGTATCAGTATTACAGAGCAATAAAGGGAATTACAGAGGCATGAGAGAGAAACTGGTAAAAGTTGATTGGAAGGGAATACTAGCAGAGATGATGGCAGAACAGCATGGCTGGAGTTTCTGGGGCAAATTCAAATGGCGCAGGAAGATACATTCCATGGATGAAGTTTTCTGAAAGGGAGGATGATGCAACCGTGGCTGACAAGGGAAGTCAAAGACGGCATAAAAGCAAAAGGGAATACACATAGTATTGCAAAAATTAGTGGGAAAGTAGAGGATTTGGAAGCTTGAAAAACCAAGGAAAGGCAACCAAAAGAGCCATAAGGATAGAAAAGATGAAATATGAAGGTAAGCTAGCCAAAAATATCAAAGAGGAGACCATAAGTTTTGTCACATATATAAAGAGTAAAAAGAGATCAGATGGCTGGAAAGTGGCACTGGAGAGG
This sequence comes from Mobula hypostoma, assembly GCF_963921235.1. NCBI lineage: Eukaryota > Metazoa > Chordata > Chondrichthyes > Myliobatiformes > Myliobatidae > Mobula > Mobula hypostoma. The sequence continues at coordinate 2,829,731 of NC_086123.1, read as the reverse complement.
TAGTAATGGGGGAATAGGAAACAGCAGACAAACTGAATGAGTATTTTACATGAGCCTTCACTGTGGAAGACACTAGCAGTATGCCAGAAGTTCAAGAATACCACAGGGCGGAAACGAGTATCATTGTATCATTGAGAAGGCTCTTGGGAAGATGAAAAGTCTGAAGGTAGAGTAAATAAGTCACCTGGACTACATCCGAGGATTCTAGAAGAGGTATTAGTAATGATCTTTTAAGAATCACTAGATTTTGGAATGGTTCCAGATGACTGGAAAATTGCAAGTATCACTCCACTCTTTAAGAACGCAAACACAAGGAAATCTGCAGATGCTGGAAATTTATGTGTGTTGCCACTCTTTAAGAAGCAAGGGAGGCAGAAAAAAGGAAATTTTGATTAGTTAGCCTGACTTCAGTGGTTGGAAAGATGTTGGAGTCTATTATTAAGGATGAAGTTTCGGAGTAACGGAATAAAATAGGCCAAAGTCAATGTAGTTTTCTATAGGGGAAATCTTGCTTGACAATTCTGTTGGAATTCTTTGAGGAAAGCATGTTGGCGTTGGGCCGAATGAGCTGTCTCTATGCTGTGTGATTTGAGTTAAAGAGTCATGGAGTTACATAGCGCAGAAACAGGCCCTTTGACCCAACTCATCCACGCCAACCACATCAACCAGCTTGCTTCCCCGAGCTAATCCCGCTTTCCTTTTATTTGGCCCATATCCCTTTAATAAACCCTTCCTATCCACAATTACAAATGTCTTTCAAACATTGTGATTGCATCCACTTCCTCTGGCAGTTCGTTCCATATACCAACCGCCCTGTGTGTGAAAAAGTTGCCCTCAAGTCTCCTTTAGATATTTCCCCTCTCACCTTAAACTTCTACCCTCCAGTTTTAGATTCCCCTATCCCAGGAAAAAGACTGACCCTTCACCCTTTCCATGACCCTTACATCTCATCTTCCTATCATACAGGGAAAAAACAAGTCTCTTCTTATAACTCAAGTCCTCCAGTCCCACTAACATCCTTGTGAATCATTATCGGCACCGTTTCGAGCCCAGCGACCTCCTCCCGATGGTTGGGTGACGAACTGCACATGGCATTCCTCACGTGGTATCACTAACATCCTGCACAGTTGTAAAATGGCGTGTCCACTCTTGTACTGAAAGCTAGTCAAAGTAAATTTATTATCAAAGTATGTACATTATATCACCATATACTAACTTGAGATTCATTTTATTGCAGGCATTTACAGGAAAATAAAGAAATACAATAGAATCTATGAAAAAAACTTTCTGTAAACAAAGATTGACAAACAGCCAATGTGCAAAAGAAGTCAAATTGTGAAAATTTAAAAAAAAAGAATACTGAGAACATGAATAGTAGAGTGTGTGCAAGTCTATAGGTTGTGGAATTGGTTCAGAATTGAGGTGAATGAAGTTATTTATCCCGTTCAGGAGCCTGATGGTTGGAGGGTAAAAGCTTCCAAAACCTGTGATGTGGGACCTAAGGCTCCTGCAATTCCTGACCAAGGGTAGTAATGAGAGAGAGCATGGTCTAGATAGTGCGGCGTCCTTCATGATGGCAATTAAGGTTATTGCATCATCTCTTAATGCATGCATTACTAAATGACAATAAAAGAGGACTGCGTGTCTTCATAATCTAAAACTGAAGGTGTGGCTGTAATAAAGGAAACACAGCAACCAACAGACAGACAGAAAAAGATCTCAAACCACCATGTAGGGGTGGGGAAGGGTCTCACTGTGTTAGTCAGACGAACACCATGGGCCTGTGGCTCTTGGTTGTCTACCAGCTGCTTTCCATTCATCCACCCGAGGGACAACTTGGGGCTGTGGTTAAAATCTCAATGCTAAGCTCAGCTGACATTGTGGCCTCCAGCTCTGTGATTGAAATCAGAGAGACACAGAAAGGCCAACGATATTAGAGCAGAAGTAGGCCTTTAGGCCCATTGAGTCTGTTCTGCCATTTGAACATGGCTGATTTTGTTTCAACCCCATTCTCCTGCCTTCTCTCCACAACCCTTCACTCCATTATCAACCAAGAACCTATCAACTCCTGCCTTAACTACACCCAGTCACTCCCCGTGTGGCAACAAATTCCATAAATTCACCACTCTCTGGCTGAAGAAACTCATCCTCCTGTCAGTTGTAAAAGGACATCCCATAATTCTGAGGCTGTGTCCTCGGATCCTAGATTCTCCTCTCTACGTCAACTCTCTCAAGGCATCTCAGTACCCGGCAGGCTTCAATGAGATTGGGGAAAACCCCTTAACTTCTGAACTCAGTTGAGAGCAGGCTCAGAGACACAAGCACTCTCAGAATGGTGTAGCATGGGAACAGGAAATAGCCCATTGGGTCCCTGCTGCCAGCTACAGCTCCCCCTGCACTCACCTCATTCACTCTGCGCTGCCCTCTGCTTCCCCCATTTCTGCCACTTATCTCCACAAACTTCTCCTGAGGTCAGAATCAAACCTGAGCCGTGGGAGGTGTAGGACAGCAGCCCTACCTCAGTGCTCAGCCACTGAGCACACCGCAATATCTAAGGGGACAAACTGGAAGGCAGGAACGCAGAACATCCCTGCCTGTATGTTAGAAGCTGATTGATCTTTTTTACAGAAATCCCATCAACTCTGGAGACCGCCCACAACTTTCAGAGGCAGGCATCAAAGGGCCAGCCCTGGGGCCCTCTGCTGACTAGATGAAGTTGGACCTGAATCTTCAACAGTCAATCCATCATGGTTATAGAACATAGAACCTGATATATTATACCACACTACAGGGTTTTCGGCCATGATGTGCCAACCTCTCACCTACTCTAAGATCAATCTAACCCTTCCTCCCTACATAGTCCTCTACTTTTCTATCTTCCACCCACCTATTTAAGAGTATCTGCCTCTCCTCATACCCCTGGCAGGGTGTTCCATGCACCCACTGCTTGTTGTGTAAAAACCTACCTTTGCCAACCCCCCCTATATTTACTGCCCATTACACTGCCCATTACACTGTTGCCCATTACACTGCTTCCCATTACACTTACTGCCCATTACACTGCCCATTACACTGTCCATTACACTTACTGCCCATTACACTGCTGCCCATTACACTGCTGCCCATTATACTTACTGCCCACTACACTGCTGGCCATTACACTGCTGCCTATTACACTGTTGCCCATTACACTGCTGGTGTTTAGGGCAGTAATGAGGGTCCTCCATCTCTGTCTGTATAGAAGGATCCTTCACTGCTGTTTCCATAACACATGTTTCAATAGGTACATTTAACGTCAGAGAAATGTAAATAATATACACCCTGTTTTTTTGACCAGTCAGGGTTGTTAGCCCTGAGCTGAACCCCCGAACTTGGAGACACAGTGGACTACGCTTAGTCTGGCATCTACTTTTTCACCTGTTTGGCATGGTTGACACTACCAGGTGCCAAAGCGCAAGGCCCTGACTCCAGCCAATATATCTCTCTGGGTCGTTGAGGCACGCGAGCCTCCAAACCCTACGTCAAGTTTGTAGTCCTTTTGGAGGAGCCCCCTACCCTCCATACTTTCCTCCAATCACCTCAAAATTATGCTCCCTTGTGTTAGCCATTTCCACCCTGGGAAAAAGTCTCTGTCTGTCCACTCTACCTGTGCCTCTTATCATCTTGTACACCTCTATCAAGCCATCTCTCATCCTCTTTCGCTCCAAAGAGAAAAGCCCCAGCTGACTCAACCTCAAAGGGTCTGGGCTCAAAACGTCGACAGTACTCTTTTCCGTAGATGCTGCCTGGCCTGCTGAGCTCCTCCAGCATTTTGTGTGTGTGTGCTTGGATTTCCAGCACCTGCAGATTGTTAGTCATTCTTTCTTTTATTTCAAAGAATGAGGATTGAACTATCATTGTCACATGTACCAGGATATCATTTCTATTTCTGCATGCATGATCGATACAGATGATTCCATACATCAGTATATGAAAGCAGTACCAGAGGAAAGAATACAGAACATAATGTCACAGTTCGAGACAGTGCAGCACAAGCAGACGATAAGCTGCAAGGATCACAGCAACCTAGATGAGCAGATCAAGAGTTCATCTTTCAGTTTATGAGAGCTCCATTTCAGAATCTGCTAACAGTGGGGTAGGAGTGGGACAGAAAAACCAGATCCATCTCTATCTAGTGAACGTCAAAAGACATGTCCGTAGTGATATTAAATAAAATGGGGGAAAGCACATCACCCTGCCTTACCCCCCGTAGAATAAGGATAGACCCGGTCTTAGCCCTGACATTCTCAATAAGAGCCCCTGAGGCAGGTCTACATGCCTTCAAAGCTTTTGTATCATCTGAGGGGCAAAGAGAGAAGGTCCTTGGTTGTACTGGCCATTTTCCAGAAGCACAGGGACTTGTCCGTGGAGGGGAGGCTGGTTTCTGTGATGCACTGGGTTCACGACTCTCTGCAGTTTCTTATGGTTTTGGGCAGACCCAGCCGTGATGTGTTCAGATAGAATGCTTTCTGTGGTGCGTCAATAAAAGTTGCTGAGCAATATCAGGTAGTAACTACACTCAATGTACTTCATGGTAGTGGGAGAGGAGAGCAGAATGCAGAACATAGTGTTAAAGTTACAAAGAAAGGGCAGTGCAGGTAGATAAGTAAAAGGCAAGGGTCACAACGAGGTAGACTGGGAGGTCAGCTTTACATGTATGGTGCAGAGGTGATTTAGGAGTATGATAACAGAGGGATAGAGGATTCAATGTTCATTGAATATTCTTGTACAAATAATCAATGTCACTCGTGTTTCCTCCTTACACAATACACCTGTGAAGGGTTAGAGAGGCTGTTACACAGGACCCAGCCTCTGACTGTCCAGTGAGATCAGCCCCCAAGAGTCCAGTGACATCAGCACCGAGTGTCCAGTGAGATCAGCCACAAGTGTCCAGTGAGATTAGCACCGAGTGTCCAGTGAAATCAGCCCCTAAATGTCCAGTGACATCAGCCCCCGAGTGTCCAGTGACATCAGCCCCGAGTGTCCAGTGACATCAGCCCCGAGTGTCCAGTGACATCAGCCCCCGAGTGTCCAGTGAGATCAGCCTCCGAGTGTCCAGTGAGATCAGCCCCCGAGTGACCAGTGAGATCAGCCCCTGAGTGTCCAGTGACATCAGCCCCTGAGTGTCCAGTGACGTCAGCCCCAAGTGTCCAGTGAGGTCAGCCCCCGAGTGTCCAGTGACATCAGCACCAGGTGTCCAGTGACATCAGCCCCGAGTGTCCAGTGAGATCAGCCCCCCGAGTGTCCAGTGACATCAACACCGAATGTCCAGTGACATTAGCACCGAGTGTCCAGTGAGATCAGCCTCAAGTGTCCAGTGAGATCAGCACCGTGTCCAGTGAGATCAGCCCCCGAGTGTCCAGTGACATCAGCCCCGAGTGTCCAGTGACATCAGCCCCGAGTGTCCTGTGAGATCAGCCCCTGAGTGTCCAGTGAGATCAGCCTCTGAGTGTCCAGTGAGATCAGCCTCTGAGTGTCCAGTGAGATCAGCCCCCGAGTGTCCAGTGACATCAGCCCCGAGTGTCCAGTGAGATCAGCCCCCGAGTGTCCAGTGACATCAACACCGAATGTCCAGTGACATTAGCACCGAGTGTCCAGTGAGATCAGCCGCAAGTGTCCAGTGAGATCAGCACCGTGTCCAGTGAGATCAGCCCCCCAAGTGTCCAGTGACATCAGCCCCGAGTGTCCAGTGACATCAGCCCCGAGTGTCCTGTGAGATCAGCCCCCGAGTGTCCAGTGAGATCAGCCTCTGAGTGTCCAGTGAGATCAGCCTCTGAGTGTCCAGTGAGATCAGCCCCCGCCGAGTGTCCAGTGAGATCAGCCCCTGAGTGTCCAGTGACATCAGTCCCCGAGTGTCCAGTGACATCAGCCCCAAGTGTCCAGTGAGGTCAGCCCCCGAGTGTCCAGTGACATCAGCACCAGGTGTCCAGTGACATCAGCACCGTGTCCAGTGACATCAGCCCCGAGTGTCCAGTGAGATCAGCCCCCGAGTGTCCAGTGACATCAACACCGAATGTCCAGTGACATCAACACCGAATGTCCAGTGACATTAGCACCGAGTGTCCAGTGAGATCAGCCGCAAGTGTCCAGTGAGATCAGCACCGAGTGTCCAGTGAGATCAGCCCCCGAGTGTCCAGTGACATCAGCCCCAAGTGTCCAGTGAGATCAGCCCCGAGTGTCCTGTGAGATCAGCACTGAGTGTCCAGTGACATCAGCACCTTAGGCTGTGGCAAATCATACACAGAAGAACTTCTGCAGATGGTGGAAATCTGCAGCAACAACTGGCTGTTAACGTAAATGACACATTTCACTGCATGTTTCGATGCACGCGTGACAAACAAACCCAAATCTTGAATCTTGAATCTTGAAAATCTTGAGCAGCACACACAAAATGCTGCAGGAGCTCAGCAGGTCAGGCAGCACCCGTAGATGGGAATAGTCAAAGTTTTGAGCTGAGGTCCTTCATCGGGGCTGGCCTGCTCAGTTCCTCCTGCATTTTGTGTGTGTTACCTCAGATTGTGGTTCAACCTTCCCCCTTGCGGAGCCCGCACTGAGCTTCAGCACACTACTGTACCCCTACCACAGTAAGTCCCATTACCTCCTGTGCTGTGTGAAGGAGGAACGGCTGTGGTTACCACTCACAGAGTTCCTCACGTTTGAGGGTGGGTTTGTGTGTGGGCAGCTGGTGCTACCTGTCGCCTGACTGAGATGTGGGAGGAAACTAACAAATACACCGTTGGATTGGTGAGTCATAGAATCAGCTGGGAGTGATAACCAGAACCACCTGCATTTGTATAGCACTTTCAGTACAGCAAAACATCCCAAGGTGCTTCGGTCTTATTGTAATTGGATAATTGCTGACACCCAGCCAGAGCAGGTGAGCAGATCTTGGGTTCCTGAAGGAGGAATAAGCAGAGAGACGAAGAGAAGGTTAGGGGAGGGAATTCCCAGGCATTGGATAGAGACAGCTGAAGGTCAGACCAGGGATGGTATTGAGGAAATGTTCAAGGTCCAAGGGGCCAAGTCTGGAGAGACACAGAGATCTCAGAAGTTTCAGGACTTGAAAGAGTCCTGGATTGAAGCAGGTTTAGGAGTGACTGGAATTTGTGGGGAGCGTAGTGGTGCAGTGGGTGGTTTTGATGCCTCCCAGCTCTGGAGACCTGGCTCAATCCTGACTTCTGTATGGATTCTGCACCTTCTCCCCCCGTTTCCTCCTGGTGCTCTGTCACCCCTACTCCCTCAGATGTGTCAGCAGATGTATCGGGTGTAGATAATGGAACTAGTGTAGGATTAGTGCAAATGATGGTTAGCAAATGCCCTGCAGACCAAAGGGCCTGTTTTGATACAATATTTCACTGGGACTTTGTGGGATGAGTGGCAGTGGGAGCCTTTGAGCATGAGTGAGAGAGGATCGGTTGTAGGAAGCTTCGCGGATAAGTGGGAGTGATGGGATTGCTCATGTGCCAGCATAGACTGGATAGTCTGCATGGCCTCTGTCTTCAGCACAGGGAGGTAAGAAAGGCCGCTCCCACTGTGGACATTCTCCCTTCTCCCTACACCCGCCCTCCTCCGCCACCCTCACTGGACAGAAGACTAAAGGCTGAAATCACATATCACTGGGCTCAAGGACACCTTTGGATGCTGCTGTTATAAAACATTTCCCTCGGGCAATAAGACAGACTGTTGACCTCGCAGTCTGCCTTACTGTGACCATGCACCCTACAGTGTCCCTCCACCACACTCTCTCTGGAGCTGTTACACTTTACTCCATATACTGATATCTCTTACCTTGTTCTACTTCAATCCACTGTTGGTAATGAACGGTATGCAAGACAAGCTTTTCACTCTATCTCAGTACACGTGACAACAATAAACCAATTCCAAAATGGCACAGGAAAGTGCCCACGTTGAGATGGAGGGCTGGGAGCTCTGCCCTTCCTCCAGGGCCACGTCCGTGCCCCGATGTCCCAGGAGAGGGAGTGAGCACTCGGAACCCACGGATACAATAAGAGATTTCCGGGAACAGAGGGCCACTGAAAGGCTTTGAGAAGAGTCCCGGAGAGCCATGCTGTCTTCTCCCTACTGCCACCAGGCAGCAAGCACAGGAGTATTAGGTTCCACACCACCAGGTTAAGGAACAGTTATTACCATTCAACCAACAGGCTCCTGAACCAGTTTGGATAACTTTATTCACCTCACTGTTGAATTGATTCAACAACCTATAGACTCACTTTCAAGGACTCTACAACTCATGTTCTCAGTATCATTTATTTATTATTTTAAAGAATTATTTGCACCATAATACTTTGGAGCGGAATTAGGCCATTCAGCCCATCGAGTCTACTCTGCCATTTGACCATGGCTGATCCATTTCCCTCTCAACCCCATTCTCCTACCTTCAGCCTGTAATATTTTACACCCTGATTTATCAAGAATCTATCAACCTCCACCGTAAATACACACAATGACCTGGCCTCCACAGCTGCCCGTGGCAATGAATTCCACAGACTGACTACCCTCTGGCTTAAGAATTTCCTCCTGATCTCCAATATAAATGGATGTCCCTCCATTCTGAGGTAGTGCTCTCTGGTGCTAGACTCCTCCTATAGGACACATCCTCTCCACAGCCAATATTCAACAGGTTTCAATGAGATCCTCATTCATTCTTCTAAATTCCAGTGAGTAAAGGCCCAGAGCCATTCTACTCTCCTCATATGATAAGCCTTTCATTCTCTGTGAACCTCCTTTGAATCCTCTCCAATGTCACCACATCCTTTCTTAGATAAGGGGCTCAAAACTCCTCACAATACTCCAAGTGAAGCCTCACCACATCCTTGTTTTTCATATTCTAGTCCTCTTGAAATAAATGCTAGCATTGCATTTGCCTTCCTCAGCACTAACTCAACCTGCAAGCTAACGATTAGAGCATCCTGCACGAGGACTCCCAATTCCCATTGCACCTCGGATCTTTGAGTTTTCCCCCCATTTAGAAAATATTCTTTTCTTTTATTCCTTCTACCAAAGTGCATGACCATACACTTCCTGACACTGGATTCCATCTGCCACTTCATTGCACATTCTCCTAATCTGTCTAAGTTCTTCTGCCGCCTCCTTCCTTCACTAACACCACCTGCCCCTCCACCTATGTTCATATCAATTGCAAACTTGGCCACAAATCCATCAACTCCATCACCCAAATCATTGACATACAACATAAAAAGAAGTGATTCCAACACCAACCCCTGTAGAACATACTAGTCACCAGCAGCCAATCATAAAAGGCTCCCTTTATTCCCACTCTTTGCCTCCTGCCAATCACCCAATCCTCTATCCATGCCAGCATCTTTCCTGTAAAACCATGGGCTCTTATCTTGCTAAGCAGCCTCATGTGTGGCACCTCGTCAAAGGTATCTGGAAATCCAAGGACACAACATCAACTGATTCTCCATTGTCTACCCTACTTGTTATTTCTTCAAAGAATTCCAACAGATTTGTCAGGGAAGCTTTTTCCTTAAGGAAACCATGCTGTCTACAGCCTATTTTATCATGTGCCTTCAAGTACCCTGAAAACTCATCCTTAACAATAGACTCCAACACCTTCCCAACCACCACTGAGGTCAGACTAACTGGCCTATCATTTTCTTTCTTCTGTCTCCCTACCTTCTTGAAGAGAGAAGTGACACTTGCAATTTTCCAGTCTTCTGGAAAAATACCAGAATCTAGTCATTCTTGAAAGATTATTACTAATGCCTCCACAATCTCTTCAGCTATCTCTTTCAGAACCCTGGGGAATAGTCCATCTGGTCCAGGTGACCAATCCACCTTCAGATCATTCAGCTTTCAAAGCACCATAGGCGGGAGTAGGTGGGAGGAGAAGATGGCAGTGCGACGCAGCGCGCGTAGCTCTCCAGTGAAATGATATCGTTTCTGTTAAATAGGGGCCGTGGACAATTCTGATTTGATGAAGACAGACGTGAGAAGCAGAGGAACATCTGGAGAAATTTCTGAAATGCCTGGTTCACCACTGTTGTTACTGTGCGATCGAGAATCTCTGGAGGGTAGGCCCCAAAACACCGGCTTTGCCTGCTGCTGGCGACAGAGGCTGAGGTCGAAGCGTTCGGATAGAGGTGGCGCTCAGTACTTGGTGGCGGAGGGCTGATCAGAGCTCGGAGTTTTCGGACGACTCAGAGTCGGACTGTGGTCGGGCATGGCAGGGAGAGTTTTTTTCCTTCTCCCGTCTGCGTGAGATGTGGGACTTTCGAGAAATTTTGAACTTTTTTACTGTGCCATGGACTGTTCTTCATCAAGTTATGGTATTGTTGCACTGTTGTAACTATATGTTATAATTATGTGGTTTTGTCAGTTTTTCAGTCTTGGTCTGTCCTGTGTTTTTGTGATATCACACTGGAGGAATATTGTATCATTTCTTAATGCATGCATTACTAAATGACAATAAAAGAGGACTACGTGTCTTCATAATCTAATCTAATCTAACCTTCTCCTTAGTAGTAACATTGGCACTCTCCTCTGCTCTCGGACACTCTCTAAATCTGGCACACTGCTAGTGTTTTCCACAGTGAAGACTGATGCAAAATACTTATTCAGTTCATCCGCCATTTCCTTGTCCCCATTACTACTTCTCCAGCGTCATTTTCCTGTGCTCCAATATCTGCTCTTGCCTCTGGTTTACTCTTTCATTCATTTGTTATATGCCCCGTCATATGACCATGATTGTTCTAGGCAATTTTTCTACAGAAGTGGTTTGCCATTGCTTTTCTCTGGGCAGTGTATTTACAAGACGAGTGACCCCCAACTATTATCAATACTCTTCAGAGATCTTCTATCTGGTGTTAGTGGTCACAAAACCAGGACTTGTGATCTGCACCAGCTGCTCATACGACCATCCACCACTTGCTCCCATAGCTTCACATGACCCTGGATCAAGGAGTTAAGCAGATGCTACACCTTGCCCAAGGGGGACTTGCTGCATTGTGGAGGGGAGGAGCAACTTACACCTCCTTCAGTAGAGATATATCTTCACCTCTGTTTTACCTCTTTTACTCTTTATATATCTGAAAAGGAGTTTTGTATCCTCTTTGATATTATTGGTTAGCTTACTCTCAAATTCCATTTGTTTCCCTCCTTATGGCTTTTTAGTTGCCTCCTGTTGGTTTTTAAAAGCTTCCCAATCCTCTAACTTCCCACAAATTTTTGCTCTATTATATGCCTTCTCGTTGCCTTTGACTTCCCTTGTCAGCCACAGTTATGTCATCCTGCCTTTAGAAAACTTCTTCTTTGGGATGTATCTAACCTGCACCTTTCAAATTGTTCCCGAGAGCTCCACCCGTTGCCACTCTGCCATCATCCCTGCTAGTGCCCCCTTCCAATCACCTTTGGTCAGCTCCTCTCTCATGCCTCTATAATTCCCCTACTCCACTGTAATACTGATACATTTGCCTTTAGCTTCTCCCTCTCAAATAGAAGGGTGACCTCTATCATATTATAATCACTGTCTCTTAAGGGCTCCTTTACCTTAAGCTCCTTAATCAAATCTGGTTCACTGCACAATACCTCAATCCAGAATAGTTGATTCCCTAGAGGACTTAATCCCAAACTCCTCCAAAAACCATCTCATAGGCATTCTACAAATACTCTCTCTGGGGAAACAGCGACAACCTGATTTTCCCAATCTACCTGCATATTGAAATACCCCATGGCTATTGTAGCATTCCTCTTTTTATATGCCTTTTCTATCCCCCACTGTAATTTGTAGCCCACATCCTGGCTACTATTAGGATGCCTGTGTATAACTTCCATCAGGGTCTTTTTACCCTTGCAGTAACTTAATTCTGCCCAGAAGGATTCTACATCTTCTGATACTATGTCACCTCTTCCTAAGGATTTGGTTTCATTCTTTACCAACAGAGCTACCCCACCCCCTCTGCCTACCTGCCTATCCTTTCGATACAATGCACAACCTTGGATTTTAACGTCCTAACTATGATATTCTTTTAGCCCACAACATCATACCTGCCAATCGGAAACCTTGACCCCGCACCAATTCCTCAGCCACACATTCATCTGTCAAATCATCCTCACTGGCTCGTGGCATAGGCAGCAATCCAGAAATTACTACCCCAGAGGGCCCACTTTTCAGCTTTCTACCTAGCTCCCCGAGACCTCTCTTCAGGACCTGCTCCCTTTTCCTACTTCTGTCATTGGTTCCAATATTTACCCAGACTTCTGGCTGCTCGCCCTCCCCCTTTAGAACACTGTTGACCTGCTCCGAGACGTCCCTGACCTGACACCTAGGAGGTAACATACCATTTGGGGGTCTCTGTTGTGTCCACAGAATCTGCTTTCTGCTTCTCTGATTACGGAATCCCCTTTCACTGCTGCAGTCCCCGTCTCCCTCCTTCCATTATCATGATTTGTCTTTTATACTTTGGTTATTTGTCAGTCTTTGATATTTATAGTTTTTCATAAATGTTATTGTATTTTTTTAATTTCCTGCAAATACCTGCAAGAAAATGAATCTCTAGGTTGTTTAAAGTGATATATATGTACTTTAATAATAAATTTACTTTGAATTTTGAACTTTGAGTGCATGGTAGTTAATAATAATCAGATTTTAATTTGAAATTGTAAAGAGATATGATGGCTTGAATATTGTATGGTGTTTATTGTTAGGGAATGAACTTTTGTAGTAGAAAATAGGCGACTGTTGAATTGGGAACCAGCTTGGGATGGTGATCGTTGGGGTGAAGTTAATCATCTAACAAAAATACTCTACTCAGGCTTCCAGTCGGGTGCAGGTATTAGTTATAACCAAATCCCTGATGAAGAAGCGCAGTTTGTCATCAAAACATCAGTTATAATCGAATTGAGTTGACTTTATTACTTACATCCTTCACATACATGAGGAGTAAAAATTTTTACGTTACATCTCCGTCTAAGTGTGCAATGTGCAATTTATAGTAATATATAATAAACATTATGTACAACAGGACAGTCAATATAACATAGAAATACAGTTGTGTCAGCATGAATTAATTAGTCTGATGGCCTGGTGGAAGAAGCTGTCCCGGAGCCTGTTGGTCCTGGCTTTTATGCTGCGGTACCGTTTCCCGGATGGTAGCAGCTGGAATAGATTGTGGTTGGGATGACTCGGGTTCCCAATGATCCTTCAGGCCCTTTTTACACACCTGTCTTTGTAAATGTCCTGAATAATGGGAAGTTTACATCCATAGATGCGCTGGGCAGTCCGCACCACTCTCTGCAGAATTCTGCGATTGAGGGAAGTACAGTTCCCATACCAGGCAGTGAGGCAGCCAGTCAGGATGCTCTCAATTGTGCCCCCTGTAGAAAGTTCTTAGGATTTAGGGGCTCATCCAAACTTCTTCAACCGTCTGAGGTGAAAGAGGCACTGTTGTGCCTTTTTCACTACCCGGCCGGTATGTACAGACCACGTGAGATCCTCAGTGATGAGGAACTTAAAGCTGTTCACCCTCTCAACCCCAGATCCATCAATACTTGTACCCAGCTGGAAGCCCGAGAAGAGTTTATTCGTCGTATATGCCAGGGAAAGCACTAGCTCCTTTTTTGAATCATCTAACATTTGCCTTCTACAGACAAACAGATGCAGTAACCACTGCTCACACCGGATCACGTGAGGGCAGATGGGTTACAGTCAGAGGAAGGGACGAGGCCTGGATGCTGTCATGGGTGAAGAATTGTACTAGGACTGGCTCGTGAAGCTCTTGGACCAAAACCGACTGAGGTTTAAAGGATGATTGCCTGTTGTGTTTGGAGAGGGACCTGAGGCCTGTACTACCAACTAGGCACTGCTTAGTGGCAACAGAGAGGCAAGGGGCAAGTGTTGCTATCAGGATGGCTTGCGCGAAGAGCGCCGTGGGACTTTACAGATGGTTTCTACTGAGGAACCAGATGAGACTTAATAAACATCGAACAACTATCTAAATTCTTCAGGGTGGGTGAGGGGAGCTATCTCAGGACACACACCAAGCGCCTGCAACTGTCCAAACACACTCAGAACCCAGAGCCAGACCCTCCCATTGGCCACTGCAGCTCCAGACAACTGGTGGAGAACGCCGCTGCCCTCTGGTGGGAAATGGAAGACTTCTCGTCCACCTGGTGGGTCACTGAGGAATGTGTCCTCTGCTCAGTTGTTTGCCCTCCTCCCCCCCTCCGGAATTCCTGCAAATCCCAGCCCAGTGACTTCAGTGAAACCAAATCTAACCCACCCAACCCCCACTCCACCCTCCTCGTTCCTCACAAAACTCTCACCGACTTTTTGAAACACTTTTAGCAGAGTGGCCCAGGATTGACCCGGAATGTTCGGATGTAGGGAAATTTGTTGCCAGTCAGAAGGGATGTAACTGAAATGGATATTAAAGAAGCTGTTCATCCCCGACATTCCATGAACACTGTGACCTGCCAGAACCTGAAGGAGTTGGAGGGCAGGCAGGACAACAGGATGAGGGAAGGGAGCCCTTGGCAAATGGAGCCAGTGAGCCCGCTCTTCAGGTAGACACAGAATGCCCTCCAGTCCCCTACATGCCCCTCATAACCACCCTTCTTGCCCTACGCCACTCTCCACCGCGGCCATTCAGATTCAGTTTTATTTATCACCCGTACATTGAAAAATACAGTGAAATGTGCTGTTTGTTTTAACAGCCAACACCATTACTGCCAGCTCCATCATGGACACTAGAAAACCAGCCATCCAGGACATTCTCAAAAGGCAATGCCTCAAAGAGGTGGCATTCGTCACTAAAGAGTTTCACCATCCAGGACTTGTCATTACAGAGTTTCTACATCCAGGACGTTTCACTAAAGAGCTTCATCATCCAGTACGTGTGGTTAAAGAGTTTCATCACCCAGTACGTGTGGTTAAAGAGTTTCACCATCCATGACGTGTCACTAAAGAGTTTCACGAACCAGGACATGTCACAAAAGAGTTTCACAATCAAGGACGTGTCATTAAAGGGTTTCACCATCCAGAACACGTCACTAAAGAGTTTCAACATCCAGGTTGTGTCACTAAAGAGTTTCACCAACCAGGACGTGTCACGAAAGATTTTCACCATCCAGGACATGTCAGTAAAGAGTTTCACCATCCAGGACATGTCATTAAAGAGTTTTACCATCCGGCATGTGTCACTAAAGAGTTTCACCATCCAGGACGTGTCGTTAAAGAGTTTCACCATCCAGGACATGTGGTTAAAGAGTTTCACCATCCAGGACGTGTGGTTAAAGAGTTTCAGTGCCCAGGACGTGTCACTAAAGAGTTTCAATATCCAGGACGCGTCGTTAGAGAGTTTCACCATCCAGGACATGTCGCTAAAGAGTTTCACGAACCAGGACACGTCACGAAAGAGTTTCACAATCAAGGACGTGTCATTAAAGGGTTTCACCATCCAGGATGTGTCACTAAAGATTTTCACCATCCAGGACCGTCACTAAAGAGTTTCAACATCCAGGTTGTGTCATTAAAGAGTTTCACCATCCAGGACGTGTCACGAAAGATTTTCACCATCCAGGACACGTCAGTAAAGAGTTTCACCATCCAGGACGTGTCGTTAAAGAGTTTCACCATCCAGGACGAGTCAATAAAGAGTTTCACCATCCAGGACATGTCATTAAAAAGTTTCACCATCCAGGATGTGTCACTAAAGAGTTTCACCATCCAGGACGCGTTGTTAAAGAGTTTCACCATCCAGGACATGTCACTAAAGAGCTTCACCAACCAGGACACGTCACAAAAGAGTTTCACCATCAAGGACATGTTGTCAAAGGGTTTCACCATCCAGGACGTGTGACTAAAGATTTTCACCATCCAGGACACGTCACTAAAGAGTTTCACCATCTTGGACATGTCACTAAAAAGTTTCACCATCTGGGACGAGTCACTAAAGAGTTTCACCATCTAGGATGTGTCGTGAAAGAGTTTCACCATGCGACGTGTCGTTAAAGAGTTTCACCATCCAGAACGTGTCACTAATGAGATTCACCATCCAGGACCGTCACTAAATAGTTTCATCATTCGGGTCGTCTCACTAAAGAGTTTCACCATCTAGGACACGTCACTAAAGAGTTTCACCATACAGGACGTGTCACTAAATTGTTTGACCACCCAGGAGGTGTCACTAAAGTGTTTCACCATACAGGATGTGTCACTAAAGTGTTTCACCATGCAGGACACAGCACTAAATAGTTTCACCATCCAGCGGGTGTCGTTAAAGAGTTTCTGTCATGGTCCGGATCGGGGTCCCTTTAAATTTAGCTTGCTTATGTTACGATCCGGACTGTTGATTCCCTGTTTTCCCGTGTCCCTCGACTTTGGTGATTAGAGACAATTAACACTCGGCTGAACCGATAGTTTATAGTCTCCGGCTTTCAGGCGTTCGGTATGGGAGCGTCTGCAAAGTCTCGGCGTGCCAATGTTATCTAGCCGGAGCAAGCCTTGTCTCCGCCCGAAGCGAGTGCCGGTAATTCGCCTTTCCTCACCGGAGCAACCCTGTCCAGTTATCTCGTCGAAGAAAGCGTGCAAAGTTTCCTCATCAAGGTGGGTCCGTCAGTTAACCCGCCGGAGAGAATCAAGAGCCGATGTCTACTGTTCCCGAGCCGAGTCGAGAGCTCGGCACTACCCGGAGGTGCCAAGCACCACATCCTGGCTCCGGCGGCGTCCAAGTGCCGCGTCCACGTCCTGGCTCCGGCGGCTTCCAGTTCTGAGTCTAGTTCTGAGTCTGGTCCTATCCCTAGTGGTCTGTGATTCCTGTCCTACCCCGCTGTCTGAATCCCGTCTCTGACCTTCTCGCCTCTAGCCCTCGTCTGCAGCCCCCGCCTTCACTTCGGTCTAGTTGCATCACCGGAGCTAGATAAGTACTGTCTGGTGTTCATTCGTATCGGTCTTGTCTTGTCCTTGCCTCCGTGGGGTAAGTCTGGCCGTCTTAGTCATTGTCACAGTCATAGTCATAGTCATACTTTATTGATCCTGGGTGAAATTGGTTTTCGTTGCAGTTGCACCATAAATAATAAACAGTAATAGAAACATAAATAGTAATATGTAAATAATGCCAGTAAATTATGAAATATGTCCAGGACCAGCCTATCGGCACAGGGTGTCTAACCCTCCAAGGGAGGAGTGTAAAGTTTGATGGCCACAGGCAGGAGTGACTTCCTATGAAGTTCTGTGCTACATCTTGCCATTGCCACGCGGAGGGTCATGAGACCCGGCCCTATGTCCTGTACCCAAGGAGGGGTCCTGGCTCTCTGTTCTGTGTGCGAGTCCTGGCCCTATGTCCTGTACCCAAGGAGGGTTCCCGACTCTGTTTTCTGTGTATGTGTCCATGGTTCCATGTACCTGCTCCCCTAGACCGACGCTCTGTGTTTCCATCTTCCTTCTCTCCCTAGCCCATGTCAAGTCCATGCCTGATTCTGGGGTCCGAGCCCGAGGCAAGACCCAGGTACTGGGTCCTTGCCCAGTCTCGGGCTCGGAGTCCATACCCTAGCCTCTTCATGTCTCTAGTTCTGGGAGCCGATTCCGAGTCCTAGCCCAGACCCTTGGTCCCAGCCTAGTCGTAGTCTTGAGTCCTTGTCCAGTTCGCTATTCCTGCTTCTGTCTTGCTCTCCTGGTATCAAACAATAAACTAAACGTAAGTAACCTCACAAGATGTGTCTTACAATTGGGTCCACCCTTGCTCCCTATGCCCCGCCACTGAGACAGAACGCTCTCGCCAAACATGGACCCAGCAGACAAAAACTGTTTTTCCAAACTCTTGTCAGCCTGAAAGTCAAGGTGTGGTTCTGTTTTGCCCGCCGGCCAAATCTTCTCCCACCCACCCAACCGGGTCTTCTGTAATACAGGCAAATCTGTTGGTCGGCTGGAGGCTCCCATGGGGGGGGTTACTGTCAAGGTCCGGATCGGGGTCCCTTTAAATTTAGCTTGTTTATGTTACGATCCGGACCGTTGATTCCCTGTTTTCCCGTGTCCCTCGACTTTGGTGATCAGAGGCAATTAACACTCGGCTGAACTGGTAGTTTATAGTCTCCGGCTTTCAGCCGTTCGGCGCGGGAGCGTCTGCAAAGTCTACAAAGTCTCGGCGTGCCAATGTCATCTGGCCGAAGCAAGCCTTGTCTCCGCCCGAAGCGAGTGCCGGTAATTCGCCTTTCCTCACCGGAGCAACCCTGTCCAGTTATCTCGTCGAAGAAAGCGTGCAAAGTTTCCTCATCAAGGTGGGTCCGTCAGTTAACCCGCCGGAGAGAATCAAGAGCCGCTGTCTACTGTTCCCGGGCCGAGTCGAGAGCTCGGCACTACCCGGAGGTGCCAAGCACCAGGTCCTGGCTCCGGCGGCATCCAAGTACCACGTCCACGTCCTGGTCCCGGCGGCGTCCAAGTACCACGTCCACGTCCACGTCCTGGTCCCGGCGGCGTCCAAGTACGACGTCCACGTCCTGGCCCCGGCGGCGTCCAAGTGCCGTGTCAAGTCCTGACCCTAGCGGCTTCCAGTTCTGAGTCTAGTCCTGGCCCTGGCGGTCTGTGATTCCTGTCCTACGCCCTTGTCTGAATCCCTTCTCTGCCCCTCTCGCCTCTGTAAAGAGTGTCACTAAAGAGTTTCAACATCCAGGACGACGTGTCACTAAAGAGTTTCACATTCCAGGACGTGTCACGAAATAGTTTCACCATCCAGGACGGGTCGTTAAAAAGTTGCGCCATCTAGGTCGTGTCGTTACACAGTTTCACCATCCAGGATGGGTCGTTAAAGAATTTCACCACCCACGACGTGTCGTTAAAGAGTTTCACCATCGAGGACGTGTCGTTGAATACTTTCACCATACAGGACGTGTCACTAAACTGTTTACCCATCCAGGGCGGGTCAAAAAAGAGTTTCAATATCCAGGACGTGTAACGAAAGACTTTCACCACCCAGGACGTGTCACTAAAGAGTTTCACCATCCATGACGTGTCGTTAAACAGATTCACCACCCACGACGTGTCACTGAAGTGTTTCACCATCCAGGACGTGTCACTAAAGAGTTTCAAATTCCGGGTCGTGTCGTTAAAGGCTTTCACCATCTGGGACGTGTCACTAAACAGCTTCACCATCCAGGACGTGTCAGTAAAGGGTTTCACCATCCAGGAAGTGTCGGTAAAGAGTTTGACCATCCAGAACGTGTCGGTAGAGTTTCACCTTCCAGGAGGCGTCACTAAATAGTATCACCATCGAGGATACGTCACTAAAGAGTTTCACCATTCGAGACGTGTCGCTAAAGAGTTTCACCATCCAGGACACGTCAGTAAAGAGTTTCAACATCCAGGACGTGTCGTTAAGGAGTTTCACCATCCAGGACGTGTCATCAAAGAATTTCAACATCCAGGACGTGTCGTTAAGGAGTTTCACCATCCAGGACGTATCATCAAAGAGTTTCACCACCCTGGACGCGTCACTAAAGAGTGTCACCATCCAGGACGTGTCGATAAAGAGATTCACCATCCAGCACCGTCACTAAATACTTTCACCATCCCTGACCGTCACTAAAGAGTTACATGATTCGGGACGCGTCACTAAGGAGTTTCACCATCGAGGACACGTCACTAAAGAGTTTCACCACTAGGGACGCGTCATAAAGTATTTCACCATACAGGACGGGACACTAAAGAGTTTCGCCATCCAGGACGTGTCACTAAAGAGTTTCACATTCCAGGACGTGTCGTTAAATAGTTTCACCAGCCAGGGCACGTCGTTGAAGACTTTCACAGTCCGGGACGTGTTACTGAAGAGTTTCCCCGTCCAGGACGCGTCACTAAAGAATTTCACCATCCAGGACGTGTCACGAAAGGGTGTCACAACGCAGGACCAGTCGTTAAAGAGTTTCACATCAAGGAAACGTTGTAAAAGTGTTTCACTCTCCAGGACGTGTCGTTAAAGTGTTTCACCATCCTGGACGTGTCACTAAAGAGTTTCACCATCCAGGACGTGTTGTTAAAGAGTTTCAGCATTCAGGACGTGTCGTTAAAGAGTTTCATATCCGGGGCGTTTCACTGAGGAGTTTCACCATCCAGGAGGCGTCACTAAAGAGTTTCACCATAGAGGACACGTCACTAAAGAGTTTCACAATTCGGTACGTGTCACTAAAGTGTTTCACTATCGAGGACGCGTCACTAAAGACTTTGTCCATCGAGGACACGTCACGAAATACATTCAGTATTCGGGACGCGTCTCTAAAGAGCTTCACCATACAGGACGTGTCGTTAAAGAGTTTCACCGTCCGGGAGGTGTCACTACAGAGTTTCACCATCCAGGACGTGTCACTACAGAGTTTCACCATCCAGGAGGCCTCACTAAAGAGTTTTACCATCGAGGACACGTCACTAAAGATTTTCACCATTCGCGACGTTCACTAAAGAGTTTCACTATCCTGGACGTGTCACTAAAGAGTTTCACCATCCAGGACGTGTTGTTAAAGAGCTTCAGCATTCAGGTCGTGTCGCTAAAGAGTTTCACCATCCAAGACGTGTCGTAAAAGAGTTCCACATCCGGGGCGTTTCACTGAGGAGTTTCACAATCCAGGAGGCGTCACTAAAGAATTTCACCATAGAGGACACGTCACTAATGAGTTTCACAATTCGGTACGTGTCACTAAACTGTTTCACCATCTGGACGTATCATTAAAGAATTTCACATCCAGGAGGCGTCACTAAAGAGTTTCACCATTCGGGACGTGTCACTAAAGAGATTCACTATTGAGGACGCGTCACTAAAGACTTTGTCCATCGAGGACACGTCACGAAATACATTCAGTATTCGGGACGCGTCTCTAAAGAGCTTCACCATACGACATGTCACTACAGAGTTTCACCATCCACGACGTGTCACTAAAGAGTTTCACCATCCAGGAGGCCTCACTAAAGAGTTTCACCATCGAGGACACGTCACTAAATATTTTCACCATTCGCGACGTTCACTAAAGAGTTTCACCATCAAGGAGGCGTCAGTAAATACGTTTACCATCGTGGACACGTCACTAAAGAGTTTCCCAATTCGGGACGCGTCACTAAAGAGTTTCACCATCCAGGAAGTGTCGCTAAAGAGTTTGACTCTCCGGGACACGTCAGCAAAGATTTTCACCATCCAGGACGTGTCTTTCAAAAGTTTCACCACCCACAACGTATCACAAAAGAGTTTCTCACTCCAGGACGTGTCGTTAAAGAGTTTCAGCATCCACGAGACGTCGTTAAAGACTTTCAAAGACCAGGTCGTGTCACTAAAGAGTATCACCGTCCAGGACGTGTCCCTAAAGGAGTTCATCCAGGACGTGTGGATAAAGAGTTCACCATCCAGGACGTGTCGTTCAGGAGTTTCACCATCCAGGACACGTTGTTAAAGATTTTCTCCATCCAGGCCGTGTCACTAAAGAGTTTCACCATCGAGGACCTGTCACTAAAGAGTTTCTCCATCCAGGACCTGTCGGTGACGCGCTTCTCCATCCAGGCCGTGTGACTAAAGAGTTTCACCATCCAGGACGTGTCACAAAAGATTTTCACCATCCAGGACGTGTCACTAAAGAGTTTCACCATCCAGGACGTATCGTTAAAGACTTTCACCATCCAGGACGTGTCACAAAAGATTTTCACCATTCGGGACGTGTCACTAAAGATTTTCACCATTCGGGACGTGTCAGAAAAGAATTTCAACATCGAGGACTTGTCACTAAAGAGTTTCGCCATCCAGGACGTGTCGTTAAAGAGGTTCACCATTCCGGACGTGTCACTAACGAGCTTCACCATCCAGGACTTGTCACCAAAGTTTCACTATCCAGGACGTGTCGGTGAAGCGCTTCACCGTCCAGGCCGTGTCACTGAAGAGTTTCACCATCCAGGAGCCGTCAGTTATGATTTTCACCATCCAGGACCTGTCTCTAAAGACTGTCACCATCCAGGACGAGTCACAAAAGAATTTCAACATCGAGGAAGTGTCACTAAAGAGTTTCACCATCCAGGACGTGTCACTAAAGTGATTCACCATGCAGGACGTACCTTTAAAGAGTTTCACCATACAGAACGTGTCGTTAAAGAGTTTCACCATCCAGGACGTGTCATTAAACCGTTTCACCATCCAGGATGTATCAGTAAAGTGTTTCACTATCCAGGACATGTCACTAAATAGTCTCACCATCCAGGACGTGTCGTTAAAGAGTTTCACCATCCAGGAGGCGTCAGTAAATACTTTTACCATCGTGTCCACGTCACTAAAGAGTTTCACCATTCGGGACGTGTCACGAAAGAGTTTCACCATTCGGGAAGTGTCACGAAAGAGTTTCACCATCCAGGACATATCGTTAAAGACTTTCACTATACAGGACATGTCGTTAAAGTGTTTTACCATCCAGGGCGTATCGCTAAAGAGTTTCACCATACAGAACGTGTCGTTAAAAAGGTTCACCATCCAGGACGTGTCACTAATGACCTTCAGCATTCCGGACGTGTAACTAAAGAGTTTCACCATCCAGGACGTGTCAGTGAAGCGCTTTACCATCCAGGTCGTGTCACTAAAGAGTTTCACCATCGAGGCCACGTCACTAAAGAGTTTCACCATCCAGGACGTGTCACTGAAGAGTTTCACCATCCAGCAAGTGTCGCTGAAGAGTGAGGCCACGTCACTAAAGAGTTTCACCATCCAGGACGCGTCACTGAAGAGTTTCACCATCCTGCAAGTGTCGCTGAAGGGTTTCACTATCCAGGACACGTCAGCCAAGAGTTTCGCCATCCAGGACGTGTCGTTAAAGATTTTCACCATCCAGAACGTGTCGTTAAAGATATTCACCATTCGGAACGTGTCACTAACAAGCTTCACCATCCAAGGCTTGTCACTAAAGAGTTTCACCATCCAGGACGTATCGTTAAAGACTTTCACCATACAGGACGTGTCGTTAAAGAGTTTCACCATCCAGGACGTGTCACTAACGACCTTTCAGCATCCAGTACGTATCGGTGAAGTGCTTCACTATCCAGGCCGTGTGACTAAAGAGTTTCACCATCGAGGACACATCACTAAATAGTTTCACCATCCAGGACGTGTCACAAAAGATTTTCCCACTCCAGGACGGGTCGTTAAAGAGTTTCAGCATCCACGAGACGCCGTTACAGACTTTCACAGACTAAGCCGAGTCACTAAAGAGTTTCACCGTTCAGGACGCGTCACTAAACAGTTTCACCATCCAGGACGTGTCCCTAAAGGAGTTCACCATCCAGGACGTCTCGTTAAAGAGGTTCACCATCCAGGACTTGTCACTAAAGAGTTTCTCCATCCAGGACAAGTCACTAAAGAGTTCCACCATCCAGGACGTATCATTAAAGATTTTCACCATTCAGGACGTGTCGCTAAAGAGTTTCACCATCCGGGACGTTTCACTAAGAAGTTTCACCATCCAGGAGGCGTCACTAAAGTGTTTCACATACGGGACCTTTCACTGAGCAGTTTCACAATCCAGGAGGTGTCACTAATGAGTTTCAGCATAGAGAACGCGTCACTAAAGAGTTTTACTATTCGGGACGTGTCACTAAACAGTTTCCCTATCGAGGACGCGTCACTAAAGACTTTGACCATCGAAGACACGCCACGAAGGACTTTGAGCATGCGGGACGCGTCTCTAAAGATCTTCACCATACAGAACGTGTCGTTATAGAGTTTCACCATCCGGGACATGTCACTACAGAGTTTCACCATCCAGGACCTGTCACGAAACAGTTTCACTATCCATACGTGTCACTAAACAGTTTCCACATCCAGGACGTGTCACTGAAGAGTTTCACCATTCAGGAGGAGTCACTAAAGAGTTTCATCATCCAGGAGACGTCACTAAGGAGTTTCATCATCCAGGACGTATCTTTAAAGAGTTTCACCATCCAGGACATGTCGTTAAAGAGTTTCACCATCCGGGACGTGTCACTAAACAGTTTCAACATCCAGGACGTGTCACTAAAGGGATTTACCATCCAGGACATTTCGTTAAAGAGTTTCACCTCCAGGACGTTTTGTTAAAGAGTTTCCCCATCCAGGACGTGTCACTAAAGAGTTTCAACATGCAGAACCGTCACTAAAGGCTTTCACCATCCAGGAACGTCACTAAAGAGTTTCACCGTCGAGGACACGTCACTAAACAGTTTCACCAATCGCGACGCGTTACTAAAATGTTTCACCATACAGGACGTGTCGATAAAGAGTTTCACATTCCGGGAAGTGTCGTTAAAGAGTTTCACCATCCAGGAAGTCTCACTAAAGAGTTTCACGATCCAGAATGTGCGGGTAACGAGTTTCTCCTTCCAGGAGGCGTCACTAAATACTTTCACCATCCAGGACATATCGTTAAAGAGTTTCACCATACAGGACGTGTCCCTAAAGGAGTACACCATCCAGGACGTGTCGTTAAAGATTTTCACCATTCAGGACGTGTTACTAAAGAGTTTGACCATCCAGGACGTATCATTAAAGAATTTCACCATCCAGGACGTCTCACTAAACAATTTCAACATCCAGGACGTATCACTAAAGAGTTGCACCATCCAGAATGTGTCGGTAAAGAGTTTCACCATTCAGGACGTGTCGCTAAACAGTTTCACCATCCGGGACGTTTCACTAAGGAGTTTCACCATCCAGGATGCGTTCCTGAAGAGTTTCACATCCGGGACCTTTCATTGAGGCGTTTCACAATCCAGGAGGTGTCACTAAAGAGTTTCAGCATAGAGGACACGTCACTAAAGAGTTTTACTATTCGGGACGTGTCACTAAAGAGTTTCACTATCGAGGATGGTTCACTAAAGACTTTGATCATCGAAGACACGTCACGAAAGACTTTCAGTATTCGGGACCTGTCACTAAAGAGCTTCACCATACAGGACGTCTCGTTAAAGAGTTTCACCATCCGGGACGTGTCACTACAGAATTTCACCATCCAGTACGTGCCACTAAACAGTTTCACCATCCAGGACGTCTCACTAAACAATTTCAACATCCAGGACGTGTCACTAAAGAGTTGAACTATCCAGAATGTGTCGGTAAAGAGTTTCGCCTTCCAGTAGGCGTCACTAAACAGTTTCTACATCCAGGAGGCGTCACTAAATAGATTCGCCATCGAGGACGTGTTACTAAAGAGTTTCACCATCCAGGACGTGTCACTAAAGAGTTTCACCATACAGGACGTGTCCGTAGAGGAGTTCACCATCCAGGACGTGTCGTTCAAGAGTTTCACCTTCCAGGACACGTTGTTAAACATTTTCACCATTCAGGACGAGTCACTAAAGAGTCGACCATCCCAGGCGTGTCAGTAAAGAGTTTCCGCATCCAGGGCAAGTCATTAAAGATTTCCACCATCCAGGACGTATCGTTAAAGAGTTTGACCAACCACGACGTGTCACTAAAAAGTTTCACCATCCGGGACGAGTCTTTAAAGAGGTTCACCATACAGGACGTGTCACTAAAGAATTTCACCATCCAGGAGGCGTCACTAAGGAGTTTCACCAACAAGGACATGTCTTTAAAGAGTTTCACCTTCCAGGACGTGTCGTTAAAGCGTTTCACCATCCGGGACGTGTCACTACAGAGTTTCACCATCCAGGACGTGTCACTAAAGGGATTCACCATCCAGGACGTGTCACTAAAGAGTTTCACCATGCATATCCGTCACTAAAGTCTTTCACCATCCACGAACGTCACTAAAGTGTTTCATCATTTGGGATGTGTCACTAAAGAGTTTCACCATCCAGGACGTGACACTAAAGCGTTTCACCATTCAGGACGTGTCGGTAAATAGTTTCACCATCCAGGACGTGTCACTGAAGAGCTTCAACATTCAGGAGGAGTCAATGAAGTGTTTCACCATCCAGGAGGCGTCACTAAGGAGTTTCACCATCCAGGACGTATCGTTAAAGAGTTTCACCATCCACGACGCGTCACTAAAGAGTTTCACCATCCAGGACCTGACATTAATAAGTTTCACATCCAGGATACGTTGTTAAAATGTTTCACCGTCCAGGACGTGTCTTTAAAGAGTTTCACCATCCAGCTCGTGACGTTAAAGAGTTTCACGTCTAGGATACGTTGTTAAAAAGTTTCACCATCCGGGACGTGTCACTAATGAATTTCACTGTCCAGGACATGTCGTTAAAGAGTTTCACCATCCAGGACGTGTCACTAAAGCGTTTCACCATTCAGGACGTGTCGGTAAATAGTTTCATCATCCAGGACGTGTCACTAAAGAGTTTTACCACCCAGGACGTGTCACTAAAGAGTTTCACCATCCAGGACGTTTCGTGAAAGAGTTTCACCTCCAGGACGTGTCACTAAAGAGTTTCACTATCCAGGACATATCCTTAAAGAAATTCACCATCCAGGTCGTATCGTTAAAGAGTTTCACCATCCAGGAGGAGTCGTTAAAGAGTTTCACTATTCAGGACGTGTCGCTAAAGAGTTTCACCATCCGGGACGTTTCACTGAGGAGTTTCACAATCCAAGTGGTGTCACTAAAGAGTTTCAGCATAGAGGACACGTCACTAAAGAGTTTCACCATCCAGGACGTCTCACTAAACAGTTTCACCACTCAGGACGTACCGCTACAGAGTTTCATCATCCGGGACATTTCACTAAGGAGTTTCAGCATTCAGGAGGTGTCACTAAAGAGTTTCACCATAGAGAATACGTCACTAAACAGTTTTACTATTCGGGACGTGTCACTAAAGAGTTTCACTATCGAGGACGCGTCACTAAAGACTTTGACCATCGAAGACACGTCACGAAAGACTGTCAGTATTCGGAACGCGTCTCTAAAGAGCTTCACCATACAGGACGTCTTATGACAGAGTTTCAACATCCAGGATGTGTCACTAAAGGAATTCACCATCCAGGACGTGTCACTAAAGAATTTCACCATCCAGGACGTATCCTTAAAGAGGTTCACCATCCGGGACGTGTCACTAAAGAGCTTCACCATACAGGACATGTTACTAAATAGTTTCAGCATTCAGGACCTGTCACTAAACAGTTTCACCATCCAGGACTTGTCGTTAGAGTTTCACCATCCAGGACGTGTCACTGAAGGGATTGACCATCCAGGACGTTTCGTTAAAGAGGTTCACCTCCAGAACGTGTCACTAAAGAGTTTCACCATCCAGGAAGTGTCACTAAAGTGTTTCACCCTCCAGGTCGTATCTTTAAAGAGTTTCACCATACAGAGCGTGTCGTTAAAGAGATTCACCATACAGAACGTGTCGTTAAAGAGTTTCACCATACAGAACGTGTCGTTAAACCGTTTCACCATCCAGGATGTATCAGTAAAGAGTTTCACCATCCAGGACATGTCACTAAAGAGTCTCACCATCCAGGACGTGTCGTTAAAGAGTTTCACCATCCAGGAGGCGTCAGTAATTACTTTTACCATCGTGGCCACATCACTAAAGAGTTTCACCATTCGGGACGTGTCACGAAAGAGTTTCACCATTCAAGACGTGGTACTAAAGTGTTCCACCATCCAGGACGTATCGTTAAAGAGTTTCACCATACAGGATGTGACGTTAAAAAGGTTCACCATCCAGGACGTGTTACTAAAGGGATTTACCATCCAGGACGTTTCGTTAAAGAGTTTCACCACCCAGGACGTGTCACTACAGAGTTTCACCATCCAGAACGTTACACTAAACAGTTTCACTATCTGGGACGTGTCACTAAAAAGTTTCACCATCCAGGACGTGTCACTAAAGCGTTTCACCATTCAGGACGTGTCGGTAAATAGTTTCATCATCTAGGACGTGTCACTGAAGACCTTCACCACTCAGGAGGAGTCAATAAAGTGTTTCACCATCCAAGAGGCGTCACTAAGGAGTTTCACCATCCAGGACGTATCGTTAAAGACTTTCACCATCCACGACGCGTCACTAAAGAGTTTCACCATCCAGGACCTGACATGAATAAGTTTCACATCCAGGATACGTTGTCAAAATGTTTCACCGTCCAGGACGTGTCGTAAATGAGTTTCACCATCCAGCTCGTGACGTTAAAGGGTTTGACGTCCAGGATACGTTGTTAAAAAGTTTCACCATCCGGGACGTGTCACTAAACAGTTTCAACATCCAGGACGTGTCACTAAAGAGTTTCACCATCCAGGACGTGTCACTAAAGCGTTTCATCATTCGACGTTTTGGTAAATAGTTTCACCATCCAGGACGTGTCACTGTAGAGCTTCAGAATTCAGGAGGATTCAATAAAGAGTTTCACCATCCGGGACGTGTCACTAAAGAATTTCACTGTCCAGGACATGTCGTTAAAGAGTTTCACCATTTGGCACGTGTCACTGAAGTGTTTCACCATCCTGGAGGTGTCACTAAAGAGTTTCACCATCCCGGTCGTGTCACTAAAGGAATTCACCATCCAGGCCGTGTCGGTAAATAGTTTCACCATCTAGGACGTGTCACTGAAGAGCTTCACCATTCAGGAGGAGTCAATAAAGTGTTTCACCATCCAGGACGTTTCGTTAAAGAGTTTCACCATGCATATCCGTCACTAAAGTCTTTCACCATCCACGAACGTCACTAAAGTGTTTCATCATTTGGGACGTGTCACTAAAGAGTTTCACCATCCAGGACGTGTCGTTAAAAAGGTTCACCATCCAGGCTGTGTCACTAACGACCTTCAGCATTCCGGACGTGTAACTAAAGAGTTTCACCATCCAGGACGTGACACTAAAGCGTTTCACCATTCAGGACGTGTCACTAAAGAGTTTCAGCATTCAGGACGTGTCGATAAATAGTTTCACCATCCATGAAGTGTCACTGAAGAGTTTCACCATTCAGGACTCGTCGGTAAATAGTTTCCCCTTTCATGACCTGTCACTAAACAGTTTCACCATCCAGGACTTGTCGTTAAAGAGTTTCACCATCCTGGACGTGTCACTAAAGGGATTCACCATCCAGGACGTTTCGTTAAAGAGGTTCACCTCCAGAACGTGTCACTAAACAGTTTCACCATCCGGGACGTGTCACTAAACAGTTTCAACATCCAGGACGTGTCACTAAAGAGTTTCACCATCCAACACGTGACACTAAAGCGTTTCACCATTCAGGACGTGTCGGTAAATACTTTCACCATCCAGGACGTGTCACTGAAGAGCTTCACCATTCAGGAGGAGTCCATAAAGAGTTTCACCATCCAGGACGTGTCACTGAAGGGATTCACCATCCAGGTCGTATCGTTAAAGAGTTTCACCATCCAGGACGAGTCGTTAAAGGGATTTACCATCCAGGACGTTTCGTTAAAGAGTTTCACCACTCAGGACGTGTCAATACAGAGTTTCACCATCCAGGACGTATCGTTAAAGAGTTTCACCTCCAGAACGTGTCACTAAACAGTTTCACCATCCGGGACGTGTCACTAAAGAGTTTCACCATCCAGGACGTGTCGGTAAGTAGTTTCAACATCTAGGACGTGTCACTGAAGAGCTTCACCATTCAGGAGGAGTCAATAAAGAGTTTCACCATCCAGGAGGCGTCACTATGGAGTTTCACCATCCAGGACGTATCGTTAAAGAGTTTCACCATCCACGACGCGTCACTAAAGGGATTCACCATCCAGGACGTTTCGTTAAAGAGGTTCACCTCCAGAACGTGTCACTAAACAGTTTCACCATCCGGGACGTGTCACTAAACAGTTTCAACATCCAGGACGTGTCACTAAAGAGTTTCACCATCCAACACGTGACACTAAAGCGTTTCACCATTCAGGACGTGTCGGTAAATACTTTCACCATCCAGGACGTGTCACTGAAGAGCTTCACCATTCAGGAGGAGTCCATAAAGAGTTTCACCATCCAGGAGGCGTCTCTAAGGAGTTCACCATCCAGGACCTGACATGAATAAGTTTCACATCCAGGATACGTTGTCAAAATGTTTCACCGTCCAGGACGTGTCGTAAAAGAGTTTCACCATCCAGCTCGTGACGTTAAAGGGTTTGACGTCCAGGATACGTTGTTAAAAAGTTTCACCATCCGGGACGTGTCACTAAACAGTTTCAACATCCAGGACGTGTCACTAAAGCGTTTCATCATTCAGGACGTTTTGGTAAATAGTTTCACCATCCAGGACGTGTCACTGTAGAGCTTCAGAATTCAGGAGGATTCAATAAAGAGTTTCACCATCCGGGTCGTGTCACTAAAGAATTTCACTGTCCAGGACATGTCGTTAAAGAGTTTCACCATTTGGCACGTGTCACTGAAGTGTTTCACCATCCTGGAGGTGTCACTAAAGAGTTTCACCATCCCGGTCGTGTCACTAAAGGAATTCACCATCCAGGCCGTGTCGGTAAATAGTTTCACCATCTAGGACGTGTCACTGAAGAGCTTCACCATTCAGGAGGAGTCAATAAAGTGTTTCACCATCCAGGACGTTTCGTTAAAGAGTTTCACCATGCATATCCGTCACTAAAGTCTTTCACCATCCACGAACGTCACTAAAGTGTTTCATCATTTGGGACGTGTCACTAAAGAGTTTCACCATCCAGGACGTGTCGTTAAAAAGGTTCACCATCCAGGCTGTGTCACTAACGGCCTTCAGCATTCCGGACGTGTAACTAAAGAGTTTCACCATCCAGGACGTGACACTAAAGCGTTTCACCATTCAGGACGTGTCACTAAAGAGTTTCAGCATTCAGGACGTGTCGATAAATAGTTTCACCATCCATGAAGTGTCACTGAAGAGTTTCACCATTCAGGACTCGTCGGTAAATAGTTTCCCCTTTCATGACCTGTCACTAAACAGTTTCACCATCCAGGACTTGTCGTTAAAGAGTTTCACCATCCTGGACGTGTCACTAAAGGGATTCACCATCCAGGACGTTTCGTTAAAGAGGTTCACCTCCAGAACGTGTCACTAAACAGTTTCACCATCCGGGACGTGTCACTAAACAGTTTCAACATCCAGGACGTGTCACTAAAGAGTTTCACCATCCAACACGTGACACTAAAGCGTTTCACCATTCAGGACGTGTCGGTAAATACTTTCACCATCCAGGACGTGTCACTGAAGAGCTTCACCATTCAGGAGGAGTCCATAAAGAGTTTCACCATCCAGGACGTGTCACTGAAGGGATTCACCATCCAGGTCGTATCGTTAAAGAGTTTCACCATCCAGGACGAGTCGTTAAAGGGATTTACCATCCAGGACGTTTCGTTAAAGAGTTTCACCACTCAGGATGTGTCAATACAGAGTTTCACCATCCAGGACGTATCGTTAAAGAGTTTCACCTCCAGAACGTGTCACTAAACAGTTTCACCATCCGGGACGTGTCACTAAAGAGTTTCACCATCCAGGACGTGTCGGTAAGTAGTTTCAACATCTAGGACGTGTCACTGAAGAGCTTCACCATTCAGGAGGAGTCAATAAAGAGTTTCACCATCCAGGAGGCGTCACTATGGAGTTTCACCATCCAGGACGTATCGTTAAAGAGTTTCACCATCCACGACGCGTCACTAAAGGGATTCACCATCCAGGACGTTTCGTTAAAGAGGTTCACCTCCAGAACGTGTCACTAAACAGTTTCACCATCCGGGACGTGTCACTAAACAGTTTCAACATCCAGGACGTGTCACTAAAGAGTTTCACCATCCAACACGTGACACTAAAGCGTTTCACCATTCAGGACGTGTCGGTAAATACTTTCACCATCCAGGACGTGTCACTGAAGAGCTTCACCATTCAGGAGGAGTCCATAAAGAGTTTCACCATCCAGGAGGCGTCTCTAAGGAGTTCACCATCCAGGACGTATCGTTAAAGCGTTTCGCCATCCAGGACGTGACGTTTAAGAGTTTCACCATCCAGGACGTGTCACTGAAGGGATTCACCATCCAGGTCGTATCGTTAAAGAGTTTCACCATCCAGGACGAGTCGTTAAAGGGATTTACCATCCAGGACGTTTCGTTAAAGAGTTTCACCACTCAGGACGTGTCAATACAGAGTTTCACCATCCAGGACGTATCGTTAAAGAGTTTCACCATCCATGACGCGTCACTAAAGAGATTCACCATCCAGGACCTGACATTAGTAAGTTTCACATCCAGGATACGTTGTTAAAATGTTTCACCGTCCAGGACGTGTCTTTAAAGAATTTCACCATCCAGCTCGTGACGTTAAAGAGTTTCACGTCCAGGATACGTTGTTAAAAAGTTTCACCATCCGGGACGTGTCACTAAAGAATTTCACTGTCCAGGACATGTTGTTAAAGAGTTTCAGCATCCTGGACGGGTCACTAAAGGGATTCACCATCCAGGACGTGTCACTAAAGAGTTTCACCTCCAGGACGTGTCTCGAAAGGGTATCACCATCCTGGACGTATCCTTAAAGATATTCACCATCCAGGTCGTATCGTTAAAGAGTTTCACCATCCAGGACGTGTCGTTTAAGAGTTTCACCATCCAGGACGTGTCACTGAAGGGATTCACCATCCAGGACGTTTCGTTAAAGAGTTTCACCTCCAGGACGTGTCACTAAAGAGATTCACCTCCCGGACGTGTCTCTAAAGGGTATCACCATCCTGGACGTATCCTTAAAGAGATTCACCATCCAGATCGTATCGTTAAAGAGTTTCACCATCCAGGACGAGTCGTTAAAGAGTTTCACTATTCACGACGTGTCGCTAAAGAGTTTCACCATCCGGGACATTTCACTAAGGAGTTTCAGCATCCAGGAGGTGTCACTAAAGAGTTTCAGCATAGAGAACACGTCACTAAAGAGTTTTACTATTTGGGACGTGTCACAAAAGAGTTTCACTATCGTGGACGCGTCACTGAGGAGTTTCACCATCCAGGACGTATCGTTTAAGAGTTTCGCCATCCAGGACGTGTCAGTGAAGGGATTCACCATCCAGGACGTTTCGTTAAAGAGTTTCACCTCCAGGACGTGTCACTAAAGAGTTTCACCATCCAGGACATATCCTTAAAGAGATTCACCATCCAGGTCGTATCGTTAAAGAGTTTCACCATCCAGGGCGAGTCGTTAAAGAGTTTCACTATTCAGGACGTGTCGCTAAAGAGTTTCACCATCCGGGACGTTTCACTGAGGAGTTTCACAATCCAAGTGGTGTCACTAAAGAGTTTCAGCATAGAGGGCACGTCAGTAAAGTGTTTCACCATCCAGGACGTCTCACTAAAGAGTTTCACCACTCAGGACGTACAACTAAAGAGTCTCATCATCCGGGACATTTCACTAAGGAGTTTCAGCATCCAGGAGGTGTCACTAAAGAGTTTCACCACAGGGGACACGTCACTAAAGAGTTTCACTATCGAGGACGCGTCAATAAAGACTTTGACCATCGAAGACACGTCACGAAAGACTTTCAGTATTCGGAACGCGTCTCTAAAGAGCTTCACCATACAGGACGTCTTACTACAGTGTTTCACCATCCAGGACGTGTCGTTAAAGAGTTTCACCATCCAGGAGCCGTCAGTAAATACTTTTACCATCGTGGCCACGTCACTAAAGAGTTTCACCATTCGGGACGTGTCACGAAAGAGTTTCACCATCCAAGACGTGTTACTAAAGAGTTTCACCACTCAGGACGTGTCACTACAGAGTTTCACCATCCAGAACGTGACACTAAACAGTTTCACCATCCGGGACG
This sequence comes from Mobula hypostoma, assembly GCF_963921235.1. Taxonomy (NCBI): domain Eukaryota; kingdom Metazoa; phylum Chordata; class Chondrichthyes; order Myliobatiformes; family Myliobatidae; genus Mobula; species Mobula hypostoma. The sequence goes on along the minus strand of NC_086123.1, from coordinate 2,796,012 downwards.
CGTCACTAAACAGTTTCAACATCTAGGACGTGTCACTAAAGAGTTTCACCATCCAGGACGTGTCACTAAAGCGTTTCAGCATTCAGGACGTGTCGGTAAGTAGTGTCACCATCTAGGACGTGTCACTGAAGAGCTTCACCATTCAGCAGGAGTCAATAAAGTGTTTCACCATCCAGGAGGCGTCACTATGGAGTTTCACCATCCAGGACGTATCGTTAAAAAGTTTCACCATCCACGACGCGTCACTAAAGATTTTCACCATCCAGGACCTGACATTGATAAGTTTCACATCCAGGATACGTTGTTAAAATGTTTCACCGTCCAGGACGTGTCGTGAAAGAGTTTCACCATCCAGCTCGTGACGTTAAAGGGTTTCACGTCCAGGATGCGTTGTTAAAAAGTTTCACCATCCGGGACGTGTCACTAAAGAATTTCACTGTCCAGGACATGTCGTTAAAGAGTTTCACCATTCGGCACGTGTCACTGAAGAGTTTCTCCATCCTAGACGTGTCACTAAAGAATTTCACCATCCAGGTCGTGTCACTGAAGGGATTCAGCATCCAGGCCGTGTCGGTAAATAGTTTCACCATCTAGGACGTGTCACTGAAGAGCTTCACCATTCAGGAGGAGTCAATAAATTGTTTCACATCCAGGAGGCGTCACTAAAGAGTTTCACCATCCAGGACGTTTCGTTAAAGAGTTTCACCATGCATATCCGTCACCAAAGTCTTTCACCATCCACGAACGTCACTAAAGTGTTTCATCATTTGAGACGTGTCACTAAAGAGTTTCACCATCCAGGACGTGTCGTTAAAAAGGTTCACCATCCAGGCCGTGTCACTAACGACCTTCAGCATTCCGGACGTGTAACTAAAGAGTTTCACCATCCAGGACGTGTCACTAAAGAGTTTCACCATCCAGGACGTGACACTAAAGCGTTTCACCATTCAGGACGTGTTGGTAAATACTTTCACCATCCAGGACGTGTGACTGAAGAGTTTCACCATCCAGGAGGCGTCACTAAGGAGTTTCACCATCCAGGACGTATCGTTAAAGAGTTTCGCCATCCAGGACGTGTCGTTAAAAAGTTTCACTCTTCAGGACGTGTCGCTAAATTGTTTCACTATCCGGGACCTTTCACTAAGGCGTTTCACCAAGGAGTTTCACCATCCGGGACGTTTCACTGAGGAGTTTCACAATCCAAATGGTGTCACTAAAGAGTTTCAGCATAGAGGACAAGTCACTAAAGAGTTTCACCATCCAAGACGTGTCACTGAAGGGATTTACCATCCAGGTCGTTTCGTTAAAGAGTTTCACCACTCAGGACGTGTCACTACAGAGTTTCACCATTCAGAACGTGTCACTAAACAGTTTCACCATCCAGGACGTGTCACTAAAGCGTTTCAGCGTTCAGGACGTGTCGGTAAGTAGTTTCACCATCTAGGACGTGTCACCGAAGAGCTTCACCATCCACGACGCGTCACTAAAGAGTTTCACCATCCAGGACCTGACATTAATAAGTTTCACATCCAGGATACGTTGTTAAAATGTTTCACCGTCCAGGACGTGTCTTTAAAGAGTTTCACCATCCAGCTCGTGACGTTAAAGAGTTTCACGTCCAGGATACGTTGTTAAAATGTTTCACCATCCGGGACGTGTCACTAAAGAATTTCACTGTCCAGGATATGTCGTTAAAGAGTTTCACTATCCAGGACGTGTCAATAAAGGGATTCATCATCCAGGACGTTTCGTTAAAGAGTTTCACCTCCAGGACGTGTCACTAAAGAGTTTCACCTCCAGGACGGGTCTCTAAAGGGTATCACCATCCTGGACGTATCCTTAAAGAGATTCACCATCCAGGTCGCATCGTTAAAGAGTTTCACCATCCGGGACGTGTCGTTAAAGACTTTCAACATTCAGGACGTGTCACTAAAGAGTTTCATCATTCGGGACGTGTCACTAAAGAGTTTCACCATCGAGGACACGTTACTAAACAGTTTCACCACTCGGGACGCGTCACTAAAATGTTTCACCATACAGGACGTGTCGGTAATGTTTTCACCATCTAGGACGTTTTACGAAAAAGTTTCAGAATCCGGGACGTGTCGTTAAAGAGTTTCACCATCCAGGACGTATCCTTAAAGAGTTTCACCAGCCGGGACGTGTCACTAAAGGCATTCACCATCCAGGACGTGTCACTAAAGAATTTCACCATCCAGGACGTATCCTTAAAGAGTTTCACCATCCAGCTCGTGACCTTAAAGAGTTTCACGTCCAGGATAAGTTGTTAAAACGTTTCACCATCCGGGACGTGTCACTAAAGAATTTCACTGTCCAGGACATGTCGTTAAAGAGTTTCACCACCCAGGACGTGTCACTAAAGGGATTCACCATCCAGGACGTTTCGTTAAAGAGTTTCACCATCCAGGACGTGTCACTGAAGAGTTTCACCTCCAGGACGTGTCTCTAAAGGGTATCACCATCCTGGACGTATCCTTAAAGAGATTCACCATCCAGGTCGTATCGTTAAAGAGTTTCACCATCCAGGACGTGTCGTTTAAGAGTTTCACCATCCAGGACGTGTCACTGAAGGGATTCACCATCCAGGACGTTTCGTTAAAGAGTTTCACCTCCAGGACGTTTCACTAAAGAGTTTCACCATCCAGGACATATCCTTAAAGAGATTCACCATCCAGGGCGAGTCGTTAAAGAGTTTCACTATTCAGGACGTGTCGCTAAAGAGTTTCACCATCCGGGAAGTTTCACTGAGGAGTTTCACAATCCAAGTGGTGTCACTAAAGAGTTTCAGCATAGAGGACACGTCAGTAAAGAGTTTCGCCATCCAGGACGTGTCGTTAAAAAGTTTCACTATTCAGGACGTGTCGCTAAAGAGTTTCACCATCCGGGACCTTACACTAAGAAGTTTCACCAAGGAGTTTCACCATCCGGGACGTTTCACTAAAGAGTTTCACCATCCAGGAGGCGTCACTAAAGAGTTTCACCATCCGGAACGTTTCGCTGAGGAGTTTCACAATCCAAATGGTGTCACTAAAGAGTTTCAGCATAGAGGACAAGTCACTAAAGAGTTTCACCATCCAGGACGTGTCACTAAAGGGATTTACCATCCAGGACGTTTCGTTAAAGAGTTTCACCACCCAGGACGTGTCACTACAGAGTTTCACCATCCAGAACGTGTCACTAAACAGTTTCAACATCTAGGACGTGTCACTAAAGAGTTTCACAATCCAGGACGTGTCACTAAAGCGTTTCAGCGTTCAGGACGTGTCGGTAAGTAGTTTCACCATCTAGGACGTGTCACTGAAGAGCTTCACCATTCAGGAGGAGTCAATAAAGTGTTTCACCATCCAGGAGGCGTCACTATGGAGTTTCACCAACCAGAACGTATCGTTAAAGAGTTTCACCATCCACGACGCGTCACTAAAGAGTTTCACCATCCAGCTAGTGACGTTGAAGAGTTTCACATCCAGGATACGTTGTTAAAAAGTTTCACCATCCGGGACGTGTCACTAAAGAATTTCACTGTCCAGGACATGTCGTTAAAGAGTTTCACTATCCAGGACGTGTCACTAAAGGGATTCATCATCCAGGACGTTTCGTTGAAGAGTTTCACCTCCAGGACGTGTCTGTAAAGGGTATCACCATCCTGGACGTACCCTTAAAGAGATTCACCATCCAGGTCGCATCGTTAAAGAGTTTCACCATACGGGACGTGTCGTTAAAGACTTTCAACATTCAGGACGTGTCGTTAAAGAATTTCACCATCGAGGACACGTTACTAAACAGTTTCACCACTCGGGACGCGTCACTAAAATGTTTCACCATACAGGACGTGTCGGTAATGTTTTCACCATCTAGGAGGTGTAACGAAAAAGTTTCAGAATCCGGGACGTGTCGTTAAAGAGTTTCACCATCCAGGACGTGTTACTAAAGACTTTGACCATCGAAGACACGTCACGAAAGACTTTCAGTATTCGGGACACGTCTCTAAAGAGCTTCACCATACAGGACGTCTTACTACAGAGTTTCACCATCCAGGACGTGTCACTAAACAGTTTCAACATCCAGGATGTGTCAGTAAAGGGATTCACCATCCAGGACGTATCACTAAAGAATTTCACCATCCAGGTCGCATCGTTAAAGAGTTTCACCATACGGGACGTGTCGTTAAAGCCTTTCACCATCCAGGACGTCTCACTAAAGAGTTTCACCACTCAGGACGTACGGCTAAAGAGTTTCATCATCCGGGACATTTCACTAAGGAGTTTCAGCATCCAGGAGGCGTCACTAAAGAGTTTCACCATAGAGGACACGTCACTAAAGAGTTTTACTATTCGGGACGTGTCACTAAAGAGTTTCACTATCGAGGACGCGTCACTAAAGACTTTGACCATCGAAGACACGTCACGAAAGACTTTCAGTTTTCGGGACGCGTCTCTAAAGAGCTTCACCATACAGGATGTCTTACTACAGAGTTTCACCATCCAGGACGTGTCACTAAACAGTTTCACCATTCAGGACCTATCGGTAAATAGTTTCACCATCCATGACGTGTCACTAAACAGTTTCACCATCCAGGACTTGTCGTTAAAGAGTTTCACTATCCAGGACGTGTCACTAAAGGGATTCACCATCAAGGACGTTTCGTTAAAGAGGTTCACCTCCAGAACGTGTCACTGAAGAGTTTCACCATCCAGGAAGTGTCACTAAAGTGTTCCACCATCCAGGTCGTATCTTTAAAGAGTTTAACCATGCAGAACGTGTCATTAAAGAGTTTCACCATACAGAACGTGACGTTAAAGGGTTTCACGTCCAGGATACGTTGTTAAAAAGTTACACCATCCCGGACGTGTCACTAAAGAATTTCACTGTCCAGGACATGTCGTTAAAGAGTTTCACTATCCAGGACGTGTCACTAAAGGGATTCATAATCCAGGACGTTTCGTTAAAGAGTTTCACCTCCAGGACGTGTCACTAAAGAGTTTCATCATTCGGGACGCAGCACTAAAATGTTTCACCATAGAGGACGTGTCGGTAATGTTTTTACCATCTAGGACGTCTTACGAAAAAGTTTCACAGAATCCGGGACGTGTCGTTAAAGAGTTTCACCATCCAGGACGTCTCACTTATGAGTTTCACCACTCAGGACGTACCGCTAAAGAGTTTCATCATCCGGGACATTTCACTAAGGAGGTTCAGCATCCAGGAGGTGTCACTAAAGAGTTTCACCATAGAGGACACGTTACTAAAGAGTTTTACTATTCGGGACGTGTCACTAAAGAGTTTCACTATCGAGGACGCGTCACTAAAGACTTTGTCCATGGAAGACACGTCACGAAAGACTTTCAGTATTCGGGACGCGTCTCCAAAGAGCTTCACCATATAGGACGTGCACTACAGAGTTTCACCATCCAGGACGTGTCACTAAAGCGTTTCGCCATCGAGGACACGTCACTAAAGATTTTTACCATCCTGGACGTGTCACTAAAGAGTTTCACCATCCAGGACGTGTTCTTAATGAGTTTCACCACCCAGGAGGCGTCACTAAGGAGTTTCATCATCCAGGACGTATCTTTAAAGAGTTTCACCATCCAGGACGTGTTACTAAAGTGTTCCACCATCCAGGACGTATCGTTAAAGAGTTTCACCATACAGGACGTGTCACTAAAGAGTTTCACCATCCAGGACGTGTCACTAAAGAGTTTCACAATTCAGGACGTGTCATTAAACAGTTTCACCATTCAGGAAGTGTCGGTAAATAGTTTCACCATCCATGATGTGTCACTGAAGAGTTTCACCATTCAGGACACGTCGGTAAATAGTTTCACCATTCAGGACCTGTCACTAAACAGTTTCACCATCCAGGACTCGTCGTTAAAGAGTTTCACCATCCAGAACGCGTCACTAAAGGGATTCACCATCAAGGACGTTTCGTTAAAGAGGTTCACCTCCAGAACGTGTCACTGAAGAGTTTCACCATCCAGGAAGTGTCACTAAAGTGTTCCACCATCCAGGTCGTATCTTTAAAGAGTTTAACCATGCAGAACGTGTCATTAAAGAGTTTCACCATACAGAACGTGACGTTAAAGGGTTTCACGTCCAGGATACGTTGTTAAAAAGTTACACCATCCCGGACGTGTCACTAAAGAATTTCACTGTCCAGGACATGTCGTTAAAGAGTTTCACTATCCAGGACGTGTCACTAAAGGGATTCATCATCCAGGACGTTTCGTTAAAGAGTTTCACCTCCAGGACGTGTCACTAAAGAGTTTCATCATTCGGGACGCAGCACTAAAATGTTTCACCATAGAGGACGTGTCGGTAATGTTTTTACCATCTAGGACGTCTTACGAAAAAGTTTCACAGAATCCGGGACGTGTCGTTAAAGAGTTTCACCATCCAGGACGTCTCACTTATGAGTTTCACCACTCAGGACGTACCGCTAAAGAGTTTCATCATCCGGGACATTTCACTAAGGAGGTTCAGCATCCAGGAGGTGTCACTAAAGAGTTTCACCATAGAGGACACGTTACTAAAGAGTTTTACTATTCGGGACGTGTCACTAAAGAGTTTCACTATCGAGGACGCGTCACTAAAGACTTTGTCCATGGAAGACACGTCACGAAAGACTTTCAGTATTCGGGACGCGTCTCCAAAGAGCTTCACCATATAGGACGTGCACTACAGAGTTTCACCATCCAGGACGTGTCACTAAAGCGTTTCGCCATCGAGGACACGTCACTAAAGATTTTTACCATCCTGGACGTGTCACTAAAGAGTTTCACCATCCAGGACGTGTTCTTAATGAGTTTCACCACCCAGGAGGCGTCACTAAGGAGTTTCATCATCCAGGACGTATCTTTAAAGAGTTTCACCTTCCAGGACATGTCGTTAAAGAGTTTCACCATCCAGGACGTGTTACTAAAGTGTTCCACCATCCAGGACGTATCGTTAAAGAGTTTCACCATACAGGACGTGTCACTAAAGAGTTTCACCATCCAGGACGTGTCACTAAAGAGTTTCACAATTCAGGACGTGTCATTAAACAGTTTCACCATTCAGGAAGTGTCGGTAAATAGTTTCACCATCCATGATGTGTCACTGAAGAGTTTCACCATTCAGGACACGTCGGTAAATAGTTTCACCATTCAGGACCTGTCACTAAACAGTTTCACCATCCAGGACTCGTCGTTAAAGAGTTTCACCATCCAGAACGCGTCACTAAAGGGATTCACCATCAAGGACGTTTCGTTAAAGAGGTTCACCTCCAGAACGTGTCACTAAAGAGATTCACCATCCAGGAAGTGTCGTTAAAGAGTTTCACCATACAGAGCGTGTCGTTAAAGAGTTTCACCATACAGAACGTGTCGTTAAAGAGTTTTACCATACAGAACGTGTCGTTAAACCGTTTCACCATCCAGGATGTATCAGTAAAGAGTTTCACCATCCAGGACATGTCACTAAAGAGTCTCACCATTCAGGACGTGTCGTTAAAGAGTTTCACCATCCAGGAGGCGTCAGTAAATACTTTTACCATCGTGGCCACGTCACTAAAGAGTTTCACCATTCGGGACGTGTCACGAAAGAGTTTCGCCATTCGGGACGTGTCACGAAAGAGTTTCACCATCCAAGACGTGTTACTAAAGTGTTCCACCATCCAGGACGTATCGTTAAAGAGTTTCACCTCCAGAACGTGTCACTAAACAGTTTCACCATCCGGGACGGGTCACTAAAGAGTTTCACCATCCAGGATGTGTCGGTAAGTAGTTTTACCATCTAGGGCGTGTCACTGAAGAGCTTCACCATTCAGGAGGAGTCAATAAAGAGGTTCACCATCCAGGAGGCGTCACTATGGAGTTTCACCATCCAGGACGTATCGTTAAAGAGTTTCACTATCCACGACGCGTCACTAAAGAGTTTCACCATCCAGGACCTGACATTAATAAGTTTCACGTCCAGGATACGTTGTTAAAAAGTTTCACCATCCGGGACGTGTCACTAAAGAATTTCACTGTCCAGGACATGTCGTTAAAGAGTTTCAGCATCCTGGACGGGTCACTAAAGGGATTCACCACCCAGGACGTGTCACTAAAGAGTTTCACCTCCAGGACGTGTCTCGAAAGGGTATCACCATCCTGGACGTATCCTTAAAGTGTTTCACCATCCAGGTCGTATCTTTAAATAGATTAACCATGAAGAACGTGTCGTTAAAGAGTTTCATCATACAGAACGTGTGGTTAAAGAGTTTCACCATACAGAACGTGTCGTTAAACCGTTTCACCATCCAGGATGTATCAGTAAAGAGTTTCACCATCCAGGACGTGTTACTAAAGTGTTCCACCATCCAGGACGTATCGTTAAAGAGTTTCACCATCCAGGATGTGTCACTAAATAGTTTCACCATCCAGGACGTGTCACTGAAGAGCTTCACCATTCAGGAGGAGTCAATAAAGCGTTTCCCCATCCAGGAGGCGTCACTAAGGAGTTTCTCCATCCAGGACGTTTCGTTAAAGATTTTCACCACTCAGGACGTGTCACTACAGAGTTTAAACCATCCAGAACGTGTCACTAAACAGTTTCACCATCCGGGACGCGTCACTAAACAGTTTCAACATCCAGGACATGTCACTAAAGAGTTTCACCATCCAGGACGTGTCACTAAAGCTTTTCACCATTCAGGACGTGTCGGTAAGTAGTTTCACCATCTAGGACATGTCACTGAAGAGCTTCACCATTCAGGAGGAGTCAATAAAGAGTTTCACCATCCAGGAGGCGTCACTAAGGAGTTTCACCATCCAGGACGTATCGTTAAAGAGTTTCGCCATCCAGGACGTTTCGTTAAAGATTTTCACCACTCAGGACGTGTCACTACAGAGTTTTAACCAGCCAGAACGTGTCACTAAACAGTTTCACCATCCGGGACGCGTCACTAAACAGTTTCAACATCCAGGACGTGTCACTAAAGAGTTTCACCATCCAGGACGTGTCACTGAAGCGTTTCACCATTCAGAAGGAGTCACTAAAGTGTTTCACCATCCACGACGCGTCACTAAAGTGTTTCACCATCCAGGACCTGACATTAATAAGTTTCACATCCAGGTTACGTTGTTAACATGTTTCACGGTCCAGGACGTGTCTTTAAAGAGATTATCCATCGAGCTCGTGACGTTAAAGAGTTTCACGTCCAGGATACGTTGTTAAAAGGTTTCACCATCCGGGACGTGTCACTAAAGAATTTCTCTGTCCAGGACGTTTCGTTAAAGAGTTTCACCTCCAGGACGTCTCACTAAAGAGTTTCACCACCCAGGACGTGTCACTAAAGAGTTTCACCTCCAGGACGTGTCTCTAAAGGGTATCACCATCCTGCACGTATCCTTAAAGAGATTCACCATCCAGGTCGTATCGTTAAAGAGTTTCACCATCCAGGACGTGTCGTTAAAGACTTTCAACATTCAGGACGTGTCGTTAAATACTTTCAACATTCAGGACGTGTCACTAAAGAGTTTCATCATTCGGGACGTGTCACTAAAGAGTTTCACCATCGAGGACACGTTACTAAATAGTTTCACCACTCGGGACGCGTCACTAAAATGTTTCACCATCGAGGACGTGTCGGTAAGGTTTTCACCATCTAGGACGTGTTACGAAAAAGTTTCAGAATCCGGGACGTGGCGTTAAAGAGTTTCACCATCCAGGACGTCTCACTAAAGAGTTTCACCACTCAGGACGTACCGCTAAAGAGTTTCATCATCCGGGACATTTCACTTAGGAGTTTCAGCATCCAGGAGGTGTCACTAAAGAGTTTCACCATATAGGACACGTCACTAAAGACTTTTACTATTCGGGACGTGTTACTAAAGAGTTTCACTATCGAGGACGCGTCACTAAAGAGTTTGACCATCGAAGACCCATCACGAAAGACTTTCAGTACTCGGGACGCGTCTCTAAAGAGCTTCACCTCTTACTACAGAGTTTCACCATCCAGGACGTGTCACTAAACAGTTTGACCATCCAGGATGTGTCACTAAAGAATTTCACCATCCAGGACGTATCCTTAAAGAGTTACACCATCCGGGACGTGTCACTAAAGAGCTTCACCATACAGGACGTGTCATAAAGACTTTCACCATCCAGGACGTGTCACCAAAGAGTTTCACCATCCAGGACGTATCTTTAAAGAGTTTCACCATCCGGGACGTGTCACTGAAGAGCTTCACCATACAGGACGTGTCATAAAGAGTTTCACCATCCAGGACGTTTCGCTAAAGAGTTTCACCATCCTGGACGTTTCACTAAGGAGTTTCACCATCCAGGTAGCGTCACTAAAGAGTTTCACATCCGGGACTTTTCACTGAGGAGTTTCACAATCCAAGTGGTGTCACTAAAGGGTTTCCGCATAGAGGACACGTCACTAAAGATTTTTACTATTCGGGACGTGTCACTGAAAGTTTCACCAGTAAGGAGGTGTCACTAAAGAGTTTCACCATCCAGGAGGCATCACTAAGGAGTTTCACCATCCACGACGTGTCACTAAAGTGTTTCACCACCCAGGAGATATCGTCAAAGAGTTTCACCATCCAGGAGGTGTCGTTAAAGAGTATCACCACCCAGGACGTGTCACTACAGCATTTCACTATCCAGAACGTGTCGTTGAACAGTTTCACCATCCGGGACGTGTCACTAAACAGTTTCAACAGCCAGGACGTGTCAGAAAAGAGTTTCACCATCGAGGACGTGTCACTAAAGCGTTTCACCATTCAGGACGTGTCGGTAAATAGTTTCACCATCCAGGACGTGTCACTGAAGCGAAGAGCTTCACCATTCAGGAGGAGTCAATAAAGAGTTCCACCATCCAGGAGGCGTCACTAAGGAGTTTCACCATCCAGGACGTATCGTTGAAGAGTTTCACCATCCAGGACGTGTCACTGAAGAGCTTCAACATTCAGGAGGAGTCAATAAAGAGTTTCACCATCCAGGAGGCTTTACTAAGGAGTTTCACAATCCAGGACGTATCGTTTAAGAGTTTCACTATCCACGACGCGTCACTAAAGAGTTTCACCATCCAGGACCTGACATTAATAAGTTTCACATCCAGGATACGTTATTAAAATGTTTCACCGTCCAGAACGTGTCGTTAAAGAGTTTCACTATCCAGCTCGTGACGTTAAAGAGTTTCACGTCCAGGATACGTTGTTAAAAAGTTTCACCATCCGGGACGTGTCACTAAAGAATTTCACTGTCCAGGACATTTCGTTAAAGAGTTTCACCATTCGGGAAGTGTCACGAAAGAGTTTCACCATCCTGGACGTGTCACTAAGGAGTTTCACCATCCAGGTCGTGTCACTAAAGGGATTCACCATCCAACACGTATCCTTAAAGAGATTCACCATCCAGGTCGTATCGTTAAAGAGTTTCACCATCCTGGACGTGTCGTTAAAGAGTTTCAACATTCAGGACATTTCGTTAAAGAGTTTCACCACTCAGGACATGTCACTAAAGAGTTTCATCATTCGGGACGTGTCACCTAAGCGTTTCACCATCCAGGACGTCTCACTAAAGAGTTTCACCACTCAGGACGTACCGCTGAAGAGTTTCATCATCCGGGACATTTCACTAAGGAGTTTTAGCATCCAGGAGGTGTCACTAAAGAGTTTCACCATAAAGGACACGTCACTAAAGAGTTTTACTATTCCGGACGTGCCACTAAAGAGTTTCACTATCGAGGACGCGTCACTAAAGACTTTGACCATCGAAGACACGTCACGAAAGACTTTCAGTATTCGGGACGCGTCTCTAAAGAACTTCACCATATAGGACGTCTTCCCACTGAGTTTCAACATCCAGGATGTGTCACGAAAGGGATTCACCATCCAGAACGTGTCACTAACTAGTTTCAGCATTCAGGACGTGTCATAAAGAGTTTCACCATCCAGGACGTATCCTTAAAGAGTTTCACCATCCGGGACGTGTCACTAAAGAGCTTCACCATACAGGACGTGTCACTAAAGAGTTTCACCATACAGGACGTATCCCTAAAGAGTTTCACCATCCGGGACGTGTCACTAAAGAGGTTCACCATACAGGACGTGTCATAAAGAGTTTCACCATCCAGGACGTGTCACTAAAGAGTTTCACCATTCAGGACGTGTCACTAAATAGTTTCAGCATTCAGGACGTGTCGGTAAATAGTTTCACCATCCATGACGTGTCACTGAAGAGTTTCACCATTCAGGACACGTCGGTAAATAGTTTCACCATTCAGGACCTGTCACTAAACAGTTTCACCATCCAGGACTTGTCGTTAAAGAGTTTCACCATCCAAGACGTGTCACTAAAGGGATTCACCATCCAGGACGTTTCGTTAAAGAGGTTCACCTCCAGAACGTGTCACTAAAGAGTTTCGCCATCCAGGAAGTGTCACTAAAGTGTTTCACCATCCAGGTCGTATCTTTAAAGAGTTTCACCATAGAGAACGTGTCGTTAAAGAGTTTCACCATACAGAACGTGTCGTTAAAGAGTTTCACCATACAGAACGTGTCGTTAAAGAATTTCACCATACAGAACGTGTCGTTAAACCGTTTCACCATCCAGGATGTATCAGTAAAGAGTTTCACCATACCTGACATGTCACTAAAGAGTCTCACCATCCAGGACGTGTCGTTAAAGGGTTTCACCACCCAGGAGGCGTCAGTAAATACTTTTACCATCGTGGCCACGTCACTAAAGAGTTTCACCATTCGGGACGTGTCACGAAAGAGTTTCGCCATTCGGGACGTGTCACGAAAGAGTTTCACCATCCAAGACGTGTTACTGAAGTGTTCCACCATCCAGGATGTATCGTTAAAGTGTTTCACCATACAGGACGTGTCGTTAAAAAGGTTCACCATCCAGGCCGTGTCACTAACGACCTTCAGCATTTCGGACGTGTAACTAAAGAGTTTCACCATCCAGGACGTGACACTAAAGCGTTTCACCATCCAGGACGTGTCACTAAACAGTTTCACCATCCGGGACGTGTCACTAAACAGTTTCAACATCCAGGACGTGTCACTAAAGAGTTTCAGCATTCAGGACGTGTCGGTAAATAGTTACACCATCTAGGACGTGTCACTGAAGAGCATCACCATTCAGGAGAGTCAATAAAGATTTTCACCATCCAGGAGGCGTCACTAAAGAGTTTCACCATCCGGAACGTTTCACTAAGGAGTTTCACCATCCAGGAGGCGTCACTAAAGAGTTTCACCATCCGGAACGTTTCACTGAGTAGTTTAACAATCCAACTGGTGTCACTAAAGAGTTTCAGCATAGAGGACACGTCACTAAAGAGTTTCACCATCCAGGACGTGGCACTAAAGGGATTTACCATCCAGGACGTTTCGTTAAAGAGTTTCACCACTGAGGACGTGTCACTACAGAGTTTCACCATCCAGAACGTGTCACTAAACAGTTTCACCATCCGGGACGTGTCAGTAAACAGTTTCACCATCCGGGACGTGTCACTAAACAGTTTCAACATCTAGGACGTGTCACTAAAGCGTTTCAGCATTCAGGACGTGTCGGTAAGTAGTTTCACCATCTAGGACGGGTCACTGAAGAGCTTCACCATTCAGGAGGAGTCAATAAAGAGTTTCACCATCCAGGACGTATCGTTAAAGAGTTTCACCATCCACGACGCGTCACTAAAGAGATTCACCATCCAGGACCTGACATTAATAAGTTTCACATCCAGGATACGTTGTTAAAATGTTTCACCGTCCAGGACGTGTCTTTAAAGAGTTTCACCATCCAGCTCGTGACGTTAAAGAGTTTCACGTCCAGGATACGTTGTTAAACTGTTTCACCATCCGGGACGTGTCACTAAAGAATTTCACTGTCCAGGACATGTCGTTAAAGAGTTTCACTATCCAGGACGTGTCACTAAAGGGATTCACCATCCAGGACGTTTCGTTAAAGAATTTCACCTCCAGGACGTGTCACTAAAGTGTTTCACCACTCAGGACGTGTCACTAAAGAGTTTCACCTCCAGGACGTGTCTCTAAAGGGTATCACCATCCTGGACGTATCCTTAAAGAGATTCACCATCCCGGTCGTATCGTTAAAGAGTTTCACCATCCAGAACGTGTCGTTAAAGAGTTTCAACATTCAGGACGTGTCGTTAAAGAATTTCACCATCCAGGACGTTTCGTTAAAGAGTTTCACCACCCAGGACGTGTCACTAAAGAGTTTCACCATCGAGGACACGTTACATAGCAACATAGAAACATAGAAAATAGGTGCAGGAGTAGGCCATTCGGCCCTTCGAGCCTGCACCGCCATTTATTATGATCATGGCTGATCATCCAACTCAGAACTCCGCCCCAGCCTTCCCTCCATACACCCTGACCCCTGTAGCCACAAGGGCCATATCTAACTCCCTTTTAAACATAGCCAATGAACTGGCCTCAACAGTTTCCTGTGGCACTAAACAGTTACTAAACAGTTTCACCACTCGGGACGCGTCACTAAAATGTTTCACCATACAGGACGTGTCGGTAATGTTTTCACCATCTAGGACGTGTTACGAAAAAGTTTCAGAATCTGCGACGTGTCGTTAAAGAGTTTCATCATCCAGGACGTCTCACTAAAGACTTTCACCAGTCAGGACGTACCGCGAAAGAGTTTCATCATCCGGGACATTTCACTAAGGTGTTTCAGCATCCAGGAGGTGTCACTAAAGAGTTTCACCATAGAGGACACGTCACTAAAGACTTTGACCATCGAAGACACGTCACGAAAGACTTTCAGTATTCGGGACGCGTCTCTAAAGAGCTTCACCATACAGGATGTCTTACTACAGAGTTTCACCATCCAGGACGTGTCACTAAACAGTTTCACCATCCAGGACGTGTCACTAAAGAATTTCACCATCCAGGACGTGTCACTAAATAGTTTCACCATTCAGGACGTGTCACTAAATAGTTTCACCATTCAGGACCTGTCACTAAACAGTTTCACCATCGAGGACTTGTCGTTAAAGAGTTCCACCATCCAGGACGTGTCACTAAAGGGATTCACCATCAAGGACGTTTCATTAAAGAGGTTCACCTCCAGAACGTGTCACTAAAGAGTTTCACCACCAGGAAGTGTTACTAAAGTGTTTCACCGTCCAGGTCGTATCTTTAACGAGTTTAACCATGCAGAACGTGTCGTTAAAGAGTTTCACCATACAGAACGTGTCGTTAAACCGTTTCACCATCCAGGATGTATCAGTAAAGAGTTTCACCATCCAGGACATGTCACTAAAGAGTCGCACCACCCAGGACGTGTCGTTAAAGAGTTTCACCATCCAGGAGCCGTCAGTAAATACTTTTACCATCGTGGCCACGTCACTAAAGAGTTTCACAATTCGGGATGTGTCACGAAAGAGTTTCGCTATTCGGGACGTGTCAGGAAAGAGTTTCGCTATTCGGGACGTGTCACGAAAGAGTTTCACCATCCAAGACGTGTTACTAAAGTGTTCCACCATCCAGGACGTATCGTTAAAGAGTTTCACCATACAGGACGTGTCGTTAAAAAGGTTCACCATCCAGACCGTGTCACTAACGACCTTCAGCATTCCGGACGTGTCACTGAAGAGCTTCACCACCCAGGACGTGACACTAAAGCGTTTCACCATTCAGGACGTGTCGGTAAATACTTTCACCATCCAGGAAGTGTCACTGAAGAGCTTCACCATTCAGGAGGAGACAATAAAGAGTTTCACCATCCAGGAGGCGTCACTAAGGAGTTTCACCATCCAGGACGTATCGTTAAAGAGTTTCGCCATCCAGGACGTTTCGTTAAAGATTTTCACCACTCAGGACGTGTCACAACAGAGTTTCACCATCCAGAACGTGTCACTAAACAGTTTCACCATCCGGGACGTGTCACTAAACAGTTTCACCATCCAGGACGTGTCACTAAACAGTTTCACCATCCAGGACGTGTCACTAAAGAATTTCACCATCCAGGACGTGTCACTAAATAGTTTCACCATTCAGGACGTGTCACTAAATAGTTTCACCATTCAGGACCTGTCACTAAACAGTTTCACCATCGAGGACTTGTCGTTAAAGAGTTTCACCATCCAGGACGTGTCACTAAAGGGATTCACCATCAAGGACGTTTCGTTAAAGAGGTTCACCTCCAGAACGTGTCACTAAAGAGTTTCACCACCAGGAAGTGTTACTAAAGTGTTTCACCGTCCAGGTCCTATCTTTAACGAGTTTAACCATGCAGAACGTGTCGTTAAAGAGTTTCACCATACAGAACGTGTCGTTAAACCGTTTCACCATCCAGGATGTATCAGTAAAGAGTTTCACCATCCCGGACATGTCACTAAAGAGTCGCAACACCCAGGACGTGTCGTTAAAGAGTTTCACCATCCAGGAGCCGTCAGTAAATACTTTTACCATCGTGGCCACGTCACTAAAGAGTTTCACAATTCGGGATGTGTCACGAAAGAGTTTCGCTATTCGGGACGTGTCAGGAAAGAGTTTCGCTATTCGGGACGTGTCACGAAAGAGTTTCACCATCCAAGACGTGTTACTAAAGTGTTCCACCATCCAGGACGTATCGTTAAAGAGTTTCACCATACAGGACGTGTCGTTAAAAAGGTTCACCATCCAGACCGTGTCACTAACGACCTTCAGCATTCCGGACGTGTCACTGAAGAGCTTCACCACCCAGGACGTGACACTAAAGCGTTTCACCATTCAGGACGTGTCGGTAAATACTTTCACCATCCAGGAAGTGTCACTGAAGAGCTTCACCATTCAGGAGGAGACAATAAAGAGTTTCACCATCCAGGAGGCGTCACTAAGGAGTTTCACCATCCAGGACGTATCGTTAAAGAGTTTCGCCATCCAGGACGTTTCGTTAAAGATTTTCACCACTCAGGACGTGTCACAACAGAGTTTCACCACCCAGAACGTGTCACTAAACAGTTTCACCATCCGGGACGTGTCACTAAACAGTTTCAACATCCAGGACGTGTCACTGAAGAGCTTCACCATTCAGGAGGAGTCAATAAAGTGTTTCACCATCCAGGAGGCGTCACTATGGAGTTTCACCATCCAGGACGTATCGTTAAAGAGTTTCACCATCCACGACGCGTCACTAAAGGGATTCACCATCCAGGACCTAACATTAATAAGTTTCACATCCAGGATACGTTGTTAAAATGTTTCACCATCCGGGACGTGTCACTAAAGAATTTAACTGTCCAGGACATGTCGTTAAAGAGTTTCACTATCCAGGACGTGTCACTAAAGGGATTCATCATCCAGGACATGTCGTTAAAGAGTTTCACCTCCAGGACATGTCTCTAAAGGGTATCACCATCCAGGACGTTCCGTTAAAGAGTTTCACCACCCAGGACGTGTCACTAAATAGTTTCATTATTCGGGACGTGTCACTAAAGAGTTGCACCATCGAGGGCACGTTACGAAACAGTTTCACCACTCGGGACGCGTCACTAAAATGTTTCACCATAGAGGACGTGTCGGTAATGTTTTCACCATCTAGGACGTGTTACGAAAAAGTTTCAGAATCCGGGACGTGTCATTAAAGAGTTTCACCATCCAGGACGTCTCACTAAAGAGTTTCACCACTCAGGACGTACCGCTAAAGAGTTTCATCATCCGGGACATTTCACTAAGGAGTTTCAGCATCCAGGAGGTGTCACTAAAGAGTTTCACCATAGAGGACACGTCACTAAAGAGCTTTACTATTCGGGACGTGTCACTAAAGAGTTTCACCATCCAGGACGTATCCTGAAAGAGTTTCACCAGCCAGGACGTATCACTAAAGCGTTTCACCATCCAGGACGTCTCACTAAAGAGTTTCACCACTCAGGACGTACCGCTAAAGAGTTTCATCATCCGGGATATTTCACTGAGGAGTTTCACAATCCAAGTGGTGTCACTAAAGATTTTCAGCATAGAGGACACGTCACTAAAGAGTTTCACCATCCGGGACGTCTCACTAAAGAGTTTCACCACTCAGGACGTACGGCTAAAGAGTTTCATCATCCGGGACATTTCACTAAGGAGTTTCAGCATTCAGGAGGTGTCACTAAAGAGTTTCACCATAGAGGACACGTCACTAAAGAGTTTTACTATTCGGGACGTGTCACTAAAGAGTTTCACTATCGAGGACGCGTCACTAAAGACTTTGACCATCGAAGACACGTCACGAAAGGCTTTCAGTATTCGGGAAGCGTCTATAAAGAGTTTCACCATACAGGACGTCTTACTACAGAGTTTCACCATCCAGGACGTGTCACTAAACAGTTTCAACATCCAGGATGTGTCACTAAAGGGATTCACCATCCAGGACGTGTCACTAAATAGTTTCAGCATTCAGGACGTGTCATAAAGAGTTTCACCATCCAGGACGTGTCACTAAAGAGTTTCACCATCCAGGACGTATCCTTAAAGAGTTTCACCATCCAGGACGTATCCTTAAAGAGTTTCACCATCCGGGACGTGTCACTAAAGAGCTTCACCTTACAGGACGTGTCATAAAGAGTTTCAGCATCCAGGACGTATCACTAAAGAGTTTCACCATTCAGGACGTGTCACTAAATAGTTTCAGCATTCACGACGTGTCGGTAAATAGTTTCACCATCAGTGACGTGTCACTGAAGAGTTTCACCATTCAGGACACGTCGGTAAATAGTTTCACCATTCAGTACCTGTCACTAAACAGTTTCACCATCCAGGACTTGTCGTTAAAGAGCTTCACCATCCAGGACGTGTCACTAAAGGGATTCACCATCCAGGACGTTTCGTTAAAGAGGTTCACCTTCAGAACGTGTCACTAAAGAGTTTCACCATCCAGGAAGTGTCACAAAAGTGTTTCACCATCCAGGTCGTATCTTTAAAGAGTTTCACCATACAGAACGTGTCGTTAAAGAGTTTCACCATACAGAACGTGTCGTTAAAGAGTTTCACCATACAGAACGTGTCGTTAAACCGTTTCACCATCCAGGAGGTATCAGTAAAGAGTTTCACCATTCCGGACATATCACTGAAGAGTCTCACCATCCAGGACGTGTCGTTAAAGGGTTTCACCATCCAGGAGGCGTCAGTAAATACTCTTACCATCGTGGCCACGTCACTAAAGAGTTTCACCGTTCGGGACGTGTCACGAAAGAGTTTCGCTATTCTGGACGTGTCACGAAAGAGTTTCACCATCCAACACGTGTTACTAAAGTGTTCCACCATCCAGGACGTATCGTTAAAGAGTTTCACCATTCAGGATGTGTCACTAAAGAGTTTCACCATTCGGGACGTGTCACTAAACAGTTTCAACATCCAGGACGTGTCACTAAAGAGTTTCACCATCCAGGACGTGTCACTAAAGCGTTTTACCATCCAGGAGGCGTCACTAAGGAGTTTCACCATCCAAGACGTATCTTTAAATAGTTTCACCATCCGGGACGTGTCACTAAAGAGCTTCACCATACAGGATGTGTCATAAAGGGTTTCACCATCCGGGACGTGTCACTAAAGAGTTTCACCATCCAGGAAGTGTCACTAAAATGTTTCACCATCTAGGTCGTATCTTTAAAGAGTTTCACCATACAGAACGTGTCGTTAAAGAGTTTCACCATACAGAACGTGTCGTTAAAGAGTTTCACCATACAGAACGTGTCGTTAAACCGTTTCACCATCCAGGATGTATCAGTAAAGAGTTTCACCATCCTGGACATGTCACTAAAGAGTCTCACCATCCAGAACGTGTCGTTAATGAGTTTCACCATCCAGGAGGCGTCAGTAAATACTTTTACCATCGTGGCCACGTCACTAAAGTGTTTCACCTTTTGGGATGTGTCACGAAAGAGTTTCGCCATTCGGGACGTGTCACGAAAGAGTTTCACCATCCAAGACGTGTTACTAAAGTGTTCCACCATCCAGGACGTATCGCTAAAGAGTTTCACCATACAGGACGTGTCGTTAAAAAGGTTCACCACCCAGGCCGTGTCACTAACGACCTTCAGCATTCCGGACGTGTAACTAAAGAGTTTCACCATCCAGGACGTGACACTAAAGCGTTTCACCATTCAGGACGTGTCGGTAAATACTTTCACCATCCAGGACGTGTCATTGAAGAGCTTCACCATTCAGGAGGATCCAATAAAGAATTTCACCATCCAGGAGGCGTCACTAAGGTGTTTCACCATCCAGGACGTATCGTTCAAGAGTTTCGGAATCCAGTACGTGTCGTTTAAGAGTTTCACCATCCAGGACATATCCTGAAAGAGATTCACCATCCAGGACGAGACGTTAAAGAGTTTCACTATTCAGGACGTGTCGCTAAAGAGTTTCACCATCCGGGACTTTTCACTGAGGAGCTTCACAATCCAAGTGGTGTCACTAAAGAGTTTCAGCATAGAGGACGCGTCACTAAAGAGTTTTACTATTCGGGACGTGTCACTAAAGAGTTTCACCAGTAAGGAGATGTCAATAAAGAGTTTCACCATCCAGGACGTGTCGTTAAAGAGTATCACCATCCAGGACGTGTCAGTAAAGCGTTTCAGCGTTCAGGACGTGTCGGTAAGTAGTTTCACCATCCAGGACGTGTCACTAAAGAGTTTCACCATTCAGGACGTGTCACTAAATAGTTTCAGCATTCAGGACGTGTCGGTAAATAGTTTCACTATCCATGACGTGTCACTGAAGATTTTCACCATTCAGGACACGTCGGTAAATAGTTTCACCATTCAGGACCTGTCACTAAACAGTTTCACCATCCAGGACTTGTCGTTAAAGAGCTTCACCATCCAGGACGTGTCACTAAAGGGATTCACCATCCAGGACGTTTCGTTAAACAGGTTCACCTCCAGAACGTGTCACTAAAGAGTTTCACCATCCAGGAAGTGTCACAAAAGTGTTTCACCATCCAGGTCGTATCTTTAAAGAGTTTCACCATACAGAACGTGTCGTTAAAGAGTTTCACCATACAGAACGTGTCGTTAAAGAGTTTCACCATACAGAACGTGTCGTTAAACCGTTTCACCATCCAGGAGGTATCAGTAAAGAGTTTCACCATCCCGGACATATCACTGAAGAGTCTCACCATCCAGGACGTGTCGTTAAAGGGTTTCACCATCCAGGAGGCGTCAGTAACTACTCTTACCATCGTGGCCACGTCACTAAAGAGTTTCACCGTTCGGGACGTGTCACGAAAGAGTTTCACCATCCAAGACGTGTTACTAAAGCGTTTCACCATCCAGGACGGTTCGTTAAGGGTTTCACCACCCAGGACGTGTCACTACAGAGTTTCACCATCCAGAACGTGTCACTAAAGAGTTTCACCATTCGGGACGTGTCACTAAACAGTTTCAACATCCAGGACGTGTCACTAAAGAGTTTCACCATCCAGGACGTGTCACTAAAGCGTTTAACCATTCAGGACGTGTCGGTAAATAGTTTCACCATCTCGGACGTGTCACTGAAGAGCTTCACCATTCAGGAGGAGTCAATAAAGAGTTTTACCATCCAGGACGTATCCTTAAAGAGTTTCACCATCCGGGACGTGTCACTAAAGAGCTTCACCTTACAGGACGTGTCATAAAGAGTTTCACCATCTAGGACGTGTCACTAAAGAGTTTCACCATTCAGGACGTGTCACTAAATAGTTTCAGCATTCAGGACGTGTCGGTAAATAGTTTCACCATCCATGACGTGTCACTGAAGATTTTCACCATTCAGGACACGTCGGTAAATAGTTTCACCATTCAGGACCTGTCACTAAACAGTTTCACCATCCAGGACTTGTCGTTAAAGAGTTTCACCAACCAGGACGTGTCACTGAAGGGATTCACCATCCAGGACGTTTCGTTAAAGAGGTTCACCTCCAGAACGTGTCACTAAAGAGTTTCACCATCCAGGAAGTGTCACTAAAGTGTTTCACCATCCAGGTCGTATCTTTAAAGAGTTTCACCATACAGAACGTGTCGTTAAAGACTTCCACCATACAGAACGTGTCGTTAAAGAGTTTCACCATGCATAACGTGTCGTTAAACCGTTTGACCATGCAGGATGTATCAGTCAAGAGTTTCACCATCCAGGACATGTCACTAAAGAGTTTCACCATCGAGGACACGATACTAAACAGTTTCACCACTCGGGACGCGTCACTAAAATGTTTCACCATAGAGGACGTGTCGGTAATGTTTTCACCATCTAGGACGTGTTACGAAAAAGTTTCAGGATCCGGGACATGTCGTTAAAGAGTTTCACCATCCAGGACGTCTCACTAAAGAGTTTCACCACTCAGGACGTACCGCTAAAGAGTTTCATCATCCGGGACATTTCACTAAGGAGGTTCAGCATCCAGGAGGTGTCACTAAAGAGTTTCACCATAGAAGACACATCACTAAAGAGTTTTACTATTCGGGACGTGTCAATAAAGAGTTTCACTATCGAGGACACGTCACTAAAGACTTTGACCATCGAAGACACGTCACGAAAGACTTTCAGTTTTCGGGACGCGTCTCTAAAGAGCTTCACCATACAGGACGTCTTACTACAGAGTTTCACCATCCAGGACGTGTCACTAAACAGTTTCAACATCCAGGATGTGTCACTAAAGGGATTCACCACCCAGGACGTTTCACGAAAGAATTTCACCATCCAGGATGTATCCTGAAAGAGTTTCACCATCCAGGACGTGTCACTAAACAGTTTCAACAT
Source organism: Mobula hypostoma (assembly GCF_963921235.1). NCBI lineage: Eukaryota > Metazoa > Chordata > Chondrichthyes > Myliobatiformes > Myliobatidae > Mobula > Mobula hypostoma. Next base: position 2,773,273 of record NC_086123.1, on the reverse strand, counting down.
CCAGGATGTGTCACTAAAGGGATTCACCATCCAGGACGTTTCACGAAAGAATTTCACCATCCAGGATGTATCCTTAAAGAGTTTCACCATCCGGGACGTGTCACTAAAGAGCTTCACCATACAGGACGTATCCTTAAAGAGATTCACCATCCAGGACGTGTCACTAAACAGTTTCACCATCCAGGACTTGTCGTTAAAGAGTTTCACCATCCTGGACGTGTCACTAAAGGGATTTACCATCCAGGACGTTTCGTTAAAGAGTTTCACCACTCAGGACGTGTCACTACAGAGTTTCACCATCCAGGACGTGTCACTAAAGGGATTTACCATCCAGGACGTTTCACCAAACAGTTTCAACATCCAGGATGTGTCACTAAAGAGTTTCACCATCCAGGACGTGTCGTTAAAGAGTTTCACCATCCAGGACGTGTCACTAAAGAGTTTCGCCATTCAGGACGTGTCACTAAATAGTTTCAGCATTCAGGACGTGTCGGTAAATAGTTTCACCATCCATGACGTGTCACTGAAGAGTTTCACCATTCAGGACACTTCGGTAAATAGTTTCACCATTGCGGACCTGTCACTAAACAGTTTCACCATCCAGGACTTGTCGTTAAAGAGTTTCACCATCCTGGACGTGTCACTAAAGGGATTTACCATCCAGGACGTTTCGTTAAAGAGTTTCACCACTCAGGACGTGTCACTACAGAGTTTCACCATCCAGGACGTGTCACTAAAGGGATTTACCATCCAGGACGTTTCACCAAACAGTTTCAACATCCAGGATGTGTCACTAAAGAGTTTCACCATCCAGGACGTGTCGTTAAAGAGTTTCACCATCCAGGACGTCTCACTAAAGAGTTTCACCACTCAGGACGTACCGCTAAAGAGTTTCATCATCCGGGACATTTCACTAAGGAGGTTCAGCATCCAGGAGGTGTCACTAAAGAGTTTCACCATAGACGACACATCACTAAAGAGTTTTACTATTCGGGACGTGTCACTACAGAGTTTTACTATCGAGGACGCGTCACTAAAGACTTTGACCATCGAAGACACGTCACGAAAGACTTTCAGTATTCGGGACGCGTCTCTAAAGAGCTTCACCATACAGGACGTCTCACTAAACAGTTTCACCATCCAGGATGTATCCTTAAAGAGTTTCACCATCCGGGACGTGTCACTAAAGAGCTTCAACATACAGGACGTATCCTTAAAGAGTTTCACCATCCGGGACGTGTCACTAAAGAGCTTCACCATACAGGACGTGTCATAAAGAGTTTCACCATCCAGGACGTGTCACTAAAGAGTTTCACCATTCAGGACGTGTCACTAAATAGTTTCAGCATTCAGGACGTGTCGGTAAATAGTTTCACCATCGATGACGTATCACTGAAGAGTTTCACCATTCAGGACACGTCGGTAAATAGTTTCACCATTCCGGACCTGTCACTAAACAGTTTCACCATCCAGGACTTGTCGTTAAAGAGTTTCACCATCCAGGACGTGTCACTAAAGGGATTTACCATCCAGGACGTTTCGTTAAAGAGTTTCACCACTCAGGACGTGTCACTACAGAGTTTCACCATCCAGAACGTGTCACTAAACAGTTTCACCATCCGGGACGTGTCACTAAACAGTTTCAACATCCAGGACGTGTCACTAAAGACTTTCACCATCAAGGACGTGTCGTTAAAGAGTTTCAACATTCAGGACGTGTTGTTAAAGAATTTCACCATCCAGGACGTTTCGTTAAAGAGTTTCACCACCCAGGACGTGTCACTAAAGTGTTTCATCATTCGGGACGTCTCACTAAAGAGTTTCACCATCGAGGACACGTCACTAAACAGTTTCACCACTCGGGGCGCGTCACTAAAATGTTTCACCATACAGGACGTGTCGGTAATGTTTTCACCATCTAGTACGTGTTACGAAAAAGTTTCAGAATCCGGGACGTGTCGTTAAAGAGTTTACCATCCAGGACGTCTCACTAAAGAGTTTCACTACTCAGGACGTACCGCTAAAGAGTTTCATCATCCGGGACATTTCACTAAGGAGTTTCAGCATCCAGGAGGTGTCACGAAAGAGTTTCACCATAGAGGACACGTCACTAAAGAGTTTTACTATTCGGGACGCGTCACTGAAGAGTTTCACTATCGAGGAGGCGTCACTAAAGGCTTTGACCATCGAAGACACGTCACGAAAGACTTTCAGTATTCGGGACGCGTCTCTAAAGAGCTTCACCATACAGGACGTCTTACTACAGAGTTTCGCCATCCAGGACGTGTCACTAAACAGTTTCAACATCCAGGATGTGTCACTAAAGGGATTAACCATCCAGGACGTGTCACTAAAGAATTTCACCATCCAGGACGTATGCTTAAAGAGTTTCACCAGCCGGAAAGTGTCACTAAAGCTTTTCACCATTCAGGACGTCTCACTAAAGAGTTTCACCACTCAGGACGTACCGCGAAAGAGTTTCATCATCCGGGACATTTCACTAAGGAGTTTCAGCATCCAGGAGGTGTCGCTAAAGAGTTTCACCATAGAGGACACGTCACGAAAGAGTTTTACTATTCGGGAGGTGTCACTAAAGAGTTTCACTATCGAGGACGCGCCACTAAAGACTTTGACCATCGAAGACACGTCACGAAACACTTTCAGTATTCGGGACGCGTCTCTAAAGAGCTTCACCATACAGGACGTCTTACTACAGAGTTTCACATGCAGGACGTGTCACTAAACAGTTTCACCATCAAGGACGTGTCACTAAAGAATTTCACCATCCAGGACGTGTCACTAAAGAGTTTCACCATTCAGGACGTGTCACTAAATTGTTTGAGCATTCAGGACGTGTCGGTAAATAGTTTCACCATCCATGACGTGTCACTGAAAATTTTCACCATTCAGGACACGTCGGTAAATAGTTTCACCATTCAGGACCTGTCACTAAACAGTTTCACCATCCAGAACTTGTCGTTAAAGAGTTTCACCATACAGAACGTGTCGTTAAAGAGTTTCACCATACAGAACGTGTCGTTAAACCGTTTCACCATCCAGGATGTATCAGTAAAGAGTTTCACCATCCAGGACATGTCACTAAAGAGTCTCACCATCCAGGACGTGTCGTTAAAGAGTTTCACCATCCAGGAGGCGTCAGTAAATACTTTTACCATCGTGGCCACGTCACTAAAGAGTTTCACCATTCCGGATGTGTCACGAAAGAGTTTCGCTATTCGGGACGTGTCAGGAAAGAGTTTCGCTATTCGGGACGTGTCACGAAAGTGTTTCACCATCCAGGACGTGTCACTGAAGAGCTTCACCATTCAGGAGGAGTCAATAAAGAGTTTCACCATCCAGGAGGCGTCACTAAGGAGTTTCACCATCCAGAACGTGTCACTAAACAGTTCACCATCCGGGACGTGTCACTAAACAGTTTCAACATCCAGGACGTGTCAATAAAGAGTTTCACCATCCAGGACGTGGCTCTAAAGCGTTTAACCATTCAGACGTGTCGGTAAATAGTTTCACCATCTAGGACGTGTCACTGAAGAGCTTCACCTTTCAGGAGGAGTCAATAAAGAGTTTCACCATCCAGGAGGCGTCACTAAGGAGTTTCACCATCCAGGACGAATCGTTAAAGAGTTTCACCATCCACGACGCGTCACTAAAGAGTTTCACCATCCAGGACCTGACATTAATAAGTTTCACATCCAGGATACGTTGTTAAAATGTTCCACCGTCCAGGACGTGTCTGTAAAGAGTTTCACCATCCAGCTCGTGACGTTAAAGAGTTTCACGTCCAGGATACGTTGTTAAAAAGTTTCACCATCCGGGACGTGTCTCTAAAGAGTTTCACCAACCTGGACGTGTCACTAAGGAGTTTTACCATCCTGGTCTTGTCACTAAAGGGATTCACCATCCAGGACGTTTCGTTAAAGAGTTTCACCTCCAGGACGTGTCACTAAAGAGTATCACCGTCCTGGACGAATCCTTAAAGAGATTCACCATCCAGGTGGTATCGTTAAAGAGTTTCAACATTCAGGACGTGTCGTTAAAGAATTTCACCATCCTGGTCGTCTCACTAAAGAGTTTCACTACTCAGACGTGTCACTAAAGGGATTCACCATCCAGGACGTGTCGGTAAATTGTTTCACCATCCATGACGTGTCACTGAAGAGTTTTACCATTCAGGACGCGTCGGTAAATAGTTTCACCATTCGGGACGTGTCAGGAAAGAGTTTCACCATTCGGGACGTGTCACGAAAAAGTTTCACCATCCAGGACGTGTTACTAAAGTGTTCCACCATCCAGGACGTATCGTTAAAGAGTTTCACCATACAGGACGTGTCGTTAAAAAGGTTCACCATCCAGGCCGTGTCACTAACGACCTTCAGCATTCCGGACGTGTAACTAAAGAGTTTCACCATCCAGGACGTGTCGTTAAAGATTTTCACCATCCAGAACGTGGAGTTAAAGAGTTTCACCATCCAGGACGAGTCACAAAAGAGTTTCATATTCCAGGGCGGTCGTTATAGAGTTTCACCATCCAGGATCTGTCGTTAAAGAGTTTCACCATCAACGACACGTCGATAAAATGTTTTACCCTTCCGGACGAGTCGTTAACTCGATGCACCATCCGGGACGTGTCACTAAAGAGTTTCACCGTCCAGGACTCGTCACTGACGAGTTTCACCATTCAGGGAGTGTCGGTAAAGAGCTTCACCATCCAGGATGTATCAGTAAATAGTTTCAATATCCAGGAGGCGTCACTGAAGTATTTCACCATCGAGTCACGTCACTAAAGAATTTCACCAGTCGGACGTGTCACTAACGGGTATCGCTATCAAGGACATGACACAAAGACTTTCAGTAGTCGGGACGCGTCTATAAAGAGCTTCACCATACAGGACGTGTCGTTAAAGAGTTTCTCATCCGGGACGTGTCGCTAAAGAGTTTCACCATCCAGGAGGTATCGTTAAAGAGTTTTAGCATACAGAACCTGCCGTTAAAGAGATTCACCATCCAGGACATGTCACTAAAGAGTTTCACCATCCAGGACGTGTTCTTAATGAGTTTCACCACCCAGGAGGCGTCACTAAGGAGTTTCATCATCCAGGACGTATCTTTAAAGAGTTACACCTTCCAGGACATGTCGTTAAAGAGTTTCACCATCCGGGACGTGTCACTAAACAGTTTCAACATCCAGGACGCGTCACTAAAGGGATTTACAATCCAGGACGTGTTCTTAATGAGTTTCACCATCCAGGAGGCGTCACTAAGGAGTTTCATCATCCAGGACGTATCTTTAAAGAGTTTCACCTCCAGGACGTTTTGTTAAAGAGTTTCACCATCCAGGACGTTTCGTTAAAGAGTTTCACCACCCAGGACCTGTCACTAAAGAGTTTCAACATGCAGAACCGTCACGAAAGGCTTTCGCCATCCAGGAACTTCACTAAAGAGTTTCACCATCGAGGACACGTCACTAAACAGTTTCACCAATCGCGACGCGTCACTAAAATGTTTCACCATACAGGACGTGTCGATAAAGAGTTTCACATTCCGGAAAGTGTCGTTAAAGAGTTTCACCACCCAGGAAGTCTCACTAAAGAGTTTCACCATCCAGAATGTGTCGGTAACGAGTTTCTCCTTCCAGGAGGCGTCACTAAATACTTTCACCATCGAGGACGTGTCACTAAAGAGTTTCACCATCCAGGACGTGCTACTAAAGAGTTTGACAATCCAGGACGTATCATTGAAGAGTTTCACCATTCAGGACGTTTCGCTAAAGAGTTTCACCATCCGGGACGTTTCACTAAGGAGTTTCACAATCCAGGAGGTGTCACTAAAGAGTTTCACTATCGAGGACGCGTCACTAAAGACTTTGACCATCGAAGACACGTCACGAAAGACTTTCAGTATTCGGGACGCGTCTCTAAAGAGCTTCACCATATAGGACGTGCACTACAGAGTTTCACCATCCAGGACGTGTCACTGAAGCGTTTCGCCATCGAGGACACGTCACTAAAGATTTTCACCATCCTGGACGTGTCACTAAAGAGTTTCACCATCCAGGACGTGTTCTTAATGAGTTTCACCACCCAGGAGACGTCACTAAGGAGTTTCATCATCCAGGACGTATCTTTAAAGAGTTTCACCTTCCAGGACATGTCGTTAAAGAGTTTCACCATCCGGGACGTGTCACTAAACAGTTTCAACATCCAGGACGTGTCACTAAAGGAATTTACCATCCAGGACGTGTTCTTAATGAGTTTCACCATCCAGGAGGCGTCACTAAGGAGTTTCATCATCCAGGACGTATCTTTAAAGAGTTTCACCTCCAGGACGTTTTGTTAAAGAGTTTCACCATCCAGGACGTTTCGTTAAAGAGTTTCACCACCCAGGACCTGTCACTAAAGAGTTTCAACATGCAGAACCGTCACGAAAGGCTTTCGCCATCCAGGAACTTCACTAAAGAGTTTCACCATCGAGGACACGTCACTAAACAGTTTCACCAATCGCGACGCGTCACTAAAATGTTTCACCATACAGGACGTGTCGATAAAGAGTTTCACATTCCGGAAAGTGTCGTTAAAGAGTTTCACCACCCAGGAAGTCTCACTAAAGAGTTTCACCATCCAGAATGTGTCGGTAACGAGTTTCTCCTTCCAGGAGGCGTCACTAAATACTTTCACCATCGAGGACGTGTCACTAAAGAGTTTCACCATCCAGGACGTGCTACTAAAGAGTTTGACAATCCAGGACGTATCATTGAAGAGTTTCACCATTCAGGACGTTTCGCTAAAGAGTTTCACCATCCGGGACGTTTCACTAAGGAGTTTCACAATCCAGGAGGTGTCACTAAAGAGTTTCACTATCGAGGACGCGTCACTAAAGACTTTGACCATCGAAGACACGTCACGAAAGACTTTCAGTATTCGGGACGCGTCTCTAAAGAGCTTCACCATATAGGACGTGCACTACAGAGTTTCACCATCCAGGACGTGTCACTAAAGCGTTTCGCCATCGAGGACACGTCACTAAAGATTTTCACCATCCTGGACGTGTCACTAAAGAGTTTCACCATCCAGGACGTGTTCTTAATGAGTTTCACCACCCAGGAGACGTCACTAAGGAGTTTCATCATCCAGGACGTATCTTTAAAGAGTTTCACCTTCCAGGACATGTCGTTAAAGAGTTTCACCATCCGGGACGTGTCACTAAACAGTTTCAACATCCAGGACGTGTCACTAAAGGAATTTACCATCCAGGACGTGTTCTTAATGAGTTTCACCATCCAGGAGGCGTCACTAAGGAGTTTCATCATCCAGGACGTATCTTTAAAGAGTTTCACCTCCAGGACGTTTTGTTAAAGGGTTTCACCATCCAGGACGTTTCGTTAAAGAGTTTCACCACCCAGGACGAGTCACTAAAGAGTTCAACATGCAGAACCGTCACGAAAGGCTTTCGCCATCCAGGAACGTCACTAAAGAGTTTCACCATCGAGGACACGTCACTGAACAGTTTCACCAATCGCGACGCGTCACTAAAATGTTTCACCATACAGGACGTGTCGATAAAGAGTTTCACATTCCGGAAAGTGTCGTTAAAGAGTTTCACCACCCAGGAAGTCTCACTAAAGAGTTTCACCATCCAGAATGTGTCGGTAATGAGTTTCTCCGTCCAGGAGGGGTCACTAAATACTTTCACCATCGAGGACGTGTCACTAAACAGTTTCACCATCCAGGACGTGCTACTAAAGAGTTTGACAATCCAGGACGTATCATTGAAGAGTTTCACCATTCAGGACGTGTCGCTAAAGAGTTTCACCATCCGGGACGTTTCACTAAGGAGTTTCACAATCCAGGAGGTGTCACTAAAGAGTTTCACTATCGAGGACGCGTCACTAAAGACTTTGACCATCGAAGACACGTCACGAAAGACTTTCAGTATTCGGGACACGTCTCTAAAGAGCTTCACCATATAGGACATGTCACTACAGAGTTTCACCATCCAGGACGTGTCACTAAAGCGTTTCATCATCCAGGACGTATCTTTAAAGAGTTTCACCTTCCAGGACATGTCGTTAAAGAGTTTCACCATCCAGGACGTGTTACTAAAGTGTTCCACCATCCAGGACGTATCGTTAAAGAGTTTCACCATACAGGACGTGGCGTTAAAGATTTTCACCATCCAGAACGTGGCGTTAAAGAGTTTCACCATCCAGGACGAGTCACAAAAGAGTTTCATATTCCAGGGCGGTCGTTATAGAGTTTCACCATCCAGGATCTGTCGTTAAAGAGTTTCACTATCAACGACACGTCGATAAAATGTTTTACCCTTCCGGACGAGTCGCTAACTCGATGCACCATCCGGGACGTGTCACTAAAGAGTTTCAACGTCCGGGACGTGTCACCTCAGAGTTTCACCGTCCAGGACTCGTCACTGACGAGTTTCACCATTCAGGGAGTGTCGGTAAAGAGCTTCACCATCCAGGATGTATCAGTAAAGAGTTTCAACATCCAGGAGGCTTCACTGAAGTGTTTCACCATCGAGTCACGTCACTAAAGAATTTCACCAGTCGGACGTGTCACTAACGGGTATCGCTATCAAGGACATGACACAAAGACTTTCAGTAGTCGGGACGCGTCTATAAAGAGCTTCACCATACAGGACGTGTCGTTAAAGAGTTTCTCATCCGGGACGTGTCGCTAAAGAGTTTCACCATCCAGGAGGTATCGTTAAAGAGTTTTAGCATACAGAACGTGCCGTTAAAGAGATTCACCATCCAGGACATGTCACTAAAGCGTTTCACCATCCAGGACGTTTCAGTAAACAGTTTCACTATCTAGGAGGTGTCACTGAAGAGTTTCAACATCCAGGACGCGTCACTAAAGATTTTCACAATCCAGGACGTTTCGCTAAAGAATGTCACCATCCAGGGAGAATCACTAAAGAATTTCACCATCCAGGACGTGTCGCTAAAGGATTTCACCATCCAGGATGTGTTATGAAATAGTTTCACCATCCAGGACGTGCCACTAAAGCGTTTCGCCATCGAGGACACGTCACTAAAGATTTTCACCATCCTGGACGTGTCACTAAAGAGTTTCACCATCCAGGACGTGTTCTTAATGAGTTTCACCACCCAGGAGGCGTCACTAAGGAGTTTCATCATCCAGGACGTATCTTTAAAGAGTTTCACCTTCCAGGACATGTCGTTAAAGAGTTTCACCATCCGGGACGTGTCACTAAACAGTTTCGACATCCAGGACGTGTCACTAAAGGGATTTACCATCCAGGACGTGTTCTTAATGAGGTTCACCATCCAGGAGGCGTCACTAAGGAGTTTCATCATCCAGGACGTATCTTTAAAGAGTTTCACCTCCAGGACGTTTTGTTAAAGAGTTTCACCATCCAGGACGTTTCGTTAAAGAGTTTCACCACCCAGGACGTGTCACTAAAGAGTTTCAACATGCAGAACCGTCACGAAAGGCTTTCGCCATCCAGGAACGTCACTAAAGAGTTTCACCATCGAGGACACGTCACTGAACAGATTCACCAATCGCGACGCGTCACTAAAATGTTTCACCATACAGGACGTGTCGATAAAGAGTTTCACATTCCGGAAAGTGTCGTTAAAGTGTTTCACCACCCAGGAAGTCTCACTAAAGAGTTTCACCATCCAGAATGTGTCGGTAACGAGTTTCTCCGTCCAGGAGGGGTCACTAAATACTTTCACCATCGAGGACGTGTCACTAAACAGTTTCACCATCCAGGACGTGCTACTAAAGAGTTTGACAATCCAGGACGTATCATTGAAGAGTTTCACCATTCAGGACGTGTCGCTAAAGAGTTTCACCATCCGGGACGTTTCACTAAGGAGTTTCACAATCCAGGAGGTGTCACTAAAGAGTTTCACTATCGAGGACGCGTCACTAAAGACTTTGACCATCGAAGACACGTCACGAAAGACTTTCAGTATTCGGGACACGTCTCTAAAGAGCTTCACCATATAGGACGTGTCACTACAGAGTTTCACCATCCAGGACGTGTCACTAAAGCGTTTCATCATCCAGGACGTATCTTTAAAGAGTTTCACCTTCCAGGACATGTCGTTAAAGAGTTTCACCATCCAGGACGTGTTACTAAAGTGTTCCACCATCCAGGACGTATCGTTAAAGAGTTTCACCATACAGGACGTGGCGTTAAAGATTTTCACCATCCAGAACGTGGCGTTAAAGAGTTTCACCATCCAGGACGAGTCACAAAAGAGTTTCATATTCCAGGGCGGTCGTTATAGAGTTTCACCATCCAGGATCTGTCGTTAAAGAGTTTCACTATCAACGACACGTCGATAAAATGTTTTACCCTTCCGGACGAGTCGCTAACTCGATGCACCATCCGGGACGTGTCACTAAAGAGTTTCAACGTCCGGGACGTGTCACCTCCGAGTTTCACCGTCCAGGACTCGTCACTGACGAGTTTCACCATTCAGGGAGTGTCGGTAAAGAGCTTCACCATCCAGGATGTATCAGTAAAGAGTTTCAACATCCAGGAGGCTTCACTGAAGTGTTTCACCATCGAGTCACGTCACTAAAGAATTTCACCAGTCGGGACGTGTCACTAACGGGTATCGCTATCAAGGACATGACACAAAGACTTTCAGTAGTCGGGACGCGTCTATAAAGAGCTTCACCATACAGGACGTGTCGTTAAAGAGTTTCTCATCCGGGACGTGTCGCTAAAGAGTTTCACCATCCAGGAGGTATCGTTAAAGAGTTTTAGCATACAGAACGTGCCGTTAAAGAGATTCACCATCCAGGACATGTCACTAAAGCGTTTCACCATCCAGGACGTTTCAGTAAACAGTTTCACTATCTAGGAGGTGTCACTGAAGAGTTTCACCATCCAGGACGCGTCACTAAAGATTTTCACAATCCAGGACGTTTCGCTAAAGAATGTCACCATCCAGGGCGAATCACTAAAGAATTTCACCATCCAGGACGTGTCGCTAAAGGATTTCACCATCCAGGATGTGTTATGAAATAGTTTCACCATCCAGGACGTGTCACTAAAGCGTTTCGCCATCGAGGACACGTCACTAAAGATTTTCACCATCCTGGACGTGTCACTAAAGAGTTTCACCATCCAGGACGTGTTCTTAATGAGTTTCACCACCCAGGAGGCGTCACTAAGGAGTTTGATCATCCAGAACGTATCTTTAAAGAGTTTCACCTTCCAGGACATGTCGTTAAAGAGTTTCACCATCCGGGACGTGTCACTAAACAGTTTCGACATCCAGGACGTGTCACTAAAGGGATTTACCATCCAGGACGTGTTCTTAATGAGCTTCACCATCCAGGTGGCGTCACTAAGGAGTTTCATCATCCAGGACGTATCTTTAAAGAGTTTCACCTCCAGGACGTTTTGTTAAAGAGTTTCACCATCCAGGACGTTTCGTTAAAGAGTTTCACCACCCAGGACGTGTCACTAAAGAGTTTCAACATGCAGAACCGTCACGAAAGGCTTTCGCCATCCAGGAACGTCACTAAAGAGTTTCACCATCGAGGACACGTCACTAAACAGTTTCACCAATCGCGAGCGTCACTAAAATGTTTCACCATACAGGACGTGTCGATAAAGAGTTTCACATTCCGGAAAGTGTCGTTAAAGAGTTTCACCACCCAGGAAGTCTCACTAAAGAGTTGCCCATCCAGAATGTGTCCGTAACGAGTTTCTCCTTCCAGGAGGGGTCACTAAATACTTTCACCATCGAGGACGTGTCACTAAACAGTTTCACCATCCAGGACGTGCTACTAAATAGTTTGACAATCCAGGACGTATCATTGAAGAGTTTCACCATTCAGGACGTGTCGCTAAAGAGTTTCACCATCCGGGACGTTTCACTAAGGAGTTTCACAATCCAGGAGGTGTCACTAAAGAGTTTCACTATCGAGGACGCGTCACTAAAGACTTTGACCATCGAAGACACGTCACGAAAGACTTTCAGTATTCGGGACGCGTCTCTAAAGAGCTTCACCATACAGGACGTCTTACTGCAGAGTTTCACCATCCAGGACGTGTCACTAAACAGTTTCAACATCCAGGATGTGTCACTAAAGGGATTCACCATCCAGGACGTTTTACTAAAGAATTTCACCATCCAGGATGTATCCTTAAAGAGTTTCACCATTCGGGACGTGTCACTAAAGAGCTTCACCATACAGGACGTGTCATAAAGAGTTTCACCATCCTGGACGTGTCACTAAAGAGTTTCGCCATTCAGGACGTGTCACTAAATAGTTTCAGCATTCAGGACGTGTCGGTAAATTGTTTCACCATCCATGACGTGTCACTGAAGAGTTTTACCATTCAGGACGCGTCGGTAAATAGTTTCACCTTTCGGGACGTGTCACGAAAGAGTTTCACCATTCGGGACGTGTCACGAAAAAGTTTCACCATCCAGAACGTGTTACTAAAGTGTTCCACCATCCAGGACGTATCGTTAAAGAATTTCACCATACAGGACGTGTCGTTAAAAAGGTTCACCATCCAGGCCGTGTCACTAACGACCTTCAGCATTCCGGACGTGTAACTAAAGAGTTTCACCATCCAGGACGTATCGTTAAAGATTTTCACCATCCAGAACGTGGAGTTAAAGAGTTTCACCATCCAGGACGAGTCACAAAAGAGTTTCATATTCCAGGGCGGTCGTTATAGAGTTTCACCATCCAGGATCTGTCGTTAAAGAGTTTCACCATCAACGACACGTCGATAAAATGTTTTACCCTTCCGGACGAGTCGTTAACTCGATGCACCATCCGGGACGTGTCACTAAAGAGTTTCACCGTCCAGGACTCGTCACTGACGAGTTTCACCATTCAGGGAGTGTCGGTAAAGAGCTTCACCATCCAGGATGTATCAGTAAATAGTTTCAATATCCAGGAGGCGTCACTGAAGTGTTTCACCATCGAGTCACGTCACTAAAGAATTTCACTAGTCGGACGTGTCACTAACGGGTATCGCTATCAAGGACATGACACAAAGACTTTCAGTAGTCGGGACGCGTCTATAAAGAGCTTCACCATACAGGACGTGTCGTTAAAGAGTTTCTCATCCGGGACGTGTCGCTAAAGAGTTTCACCATCCAGGAGGTATCGTTAAAGAGTTTTAGCATACAGAACCTGCCGTTAAAGAGATTCACCATCCAGGACATGTCACTAAAGCGTTTCACCATCCAGGACGTTTCAGTAAACAGTTTCACTATCTAGGAGGTGTCACTGAAGAGTTTCACCATCCAGGACGCGACACTAAAGATTTTCACAATCCAGGACGTTTCGCTAAAGAATGTCACCATCCAGGGCGAATCACTAAAGAATTTCACCATCCAGGACGTGTCGCTAAAGGATTTCACCATCCAGGAAGTGTTATGAAATAATTTCACCATCCAGGACGTGTCACTAAAGCGTTTCGCCATCGAGGACAAGTCACTAAAGATTTTCACCATCCTGGACGTGTCACTAAAGAGTTTCACCATCCAGGACGTATCTTTAAAGAGTTACACCTTCCAGGACATGTCGTTAAAGAGTTTCACCATCCGGGACGTGTCACTAAACAGTTTCAACATTCAGGACGTGTCACTAAAGGGATTTACCATCCAGGACGTGTTCTTAATGAGTTTCACCATCCAGGAGGCGTCACTAAGGAGTTTCATCATCCAGGACGTATCTTTAAAGAGTTTCACCTCCAGGACGTTTTGTTAAAGGGTTTCACCATCCAGGACGTTTCGTTAAAGAGTTTCACCACCCAGGACCTGTCACTAAAGAGTTCAACATGCAGAACCGTCACGAAAGGCTTTCGCCATCCAGGAACGTCACTAAAGAGTTTCACCATCGAGGACACGTCACTGAACAGTTTCACCAATCGCGACGCGTCACTAAAATGTTTCACCATACAGGACGTGTCGATAAAGAGTTTCACATTCCGGAAAGTGTCGTTAAAGAGTTTCACCACCCAGGAAGTCTCACTAAAGAGTTTCACCATCCAGAATGTGTCGGTAACGAGTTTCTCCTTCCAGGAGGCGTCACTAAATACTTTCACCATCGAGGACGTGTCACTAAAGAGTTTCACCATCCAGGACGTGCTACTAAAGAGTTTGACAATCCAGGACGTATCATTGAAGAGTTTCACCATTCAGGACGTTTCGCTAAAGAGTTTCACCATCCGGGACGTTTCACTAAGGAGTTTCACAATCCAGGAGGTTTTAGTAAAGAGTTTCACTATCGAGGACGCGTCACTAAAGACTTTGACCATCGAAGACACGTCACGAAAGACTTTCAGTATTCGGGACGCGTCTCTAAAGAGCTTCACCATATAGGACGTGCACTGCAGAGTTTCACCATCCAGGACGTGTCACTGAAGCGTTTCGCCATCGAGGACACGTCACTAAAGATTTTCACTATCCTGGACGTGTCACTAAAGAGTTTCACCATCTTGACTGGTTGTTAATGAGTTTCACCACCCAGGAGGCGTCACTAAGGAGTTTCATCATCCAGGACCTATCTTTAAAGAGTTTCACCTTCCAGGAAATGTCGTTAAAGAGTTTCACCATCCAGGACGTGTTACTAAAGTGTTCCACCATCCAGGACGTATCGTTAAAGAATTTCACCATACAGGACGTGTCGTTAAAAAGGTTCACCATCCAGGCCGTGTCACTAACGACCTTCAGCATTCCGGACGTGTAACTAAAGAGTTTCACCATCCAGGACGTGTCGTTAAAGATTTTCACCATCCAGAACGTGGAGTTAAAGAGTTTCACCATCCAGGACGAGTCACAAAAGAGTTTCATATTCCAGGGCGGTCGTTATAGAGTTTCACCATCCAGGATCTGTCGTTAAAGAGTTTCACCATCAACGACACGTCGATAAAATGTTTTACCCTTCCGGACGAGTCGCTAACTCGATGCACCATCCGGGACGTGTCACTAAAGCGTTTCAAAGTCCGGGACGTGTCACCTCAGAGTTTCACCGTCCAGGACTCGTCACTGACGAGTTTCACCATTCAGGGAGTGTCGGTAAAGAGCTTCACCATCCAGGATGTATCAGTAAAGAGTTTCAACATCCAGGAGGCTTCACTGAAGTGTTTCACCATCGAGTCACGTCACTAAAGAATTTCACCAGTCGGGACGTGTCACTAACGGGTATCGCTATCAAGGACATGACACAAAGACTTTCAGTAGTCGGGACGCGTCTATAAAGAGCTTCACCATACAGGACGTGTCGTTAAAGAGTTTCTCATCCAGGACGTGTCGCTAAAGAGTTTCACCATCCAGGAGGTATCGTTAAAGAGTTTTAGCATACAGAACGTGCCGTTAAAGAGATTCACCATCCAGGACATGTCACTAAAGCGTTTCACCATCCAGGACGTTTCAGTAAACAGTTTCACTATCTAGGAGGTGTCACTGAAGAGTTTCACCATCCAGGACGCGTCACTAAAGATTTTCACAATCCAGGACGTTTCGCTAAATAATGTCACCATCCAGGGCGAATCACTAAAGAATTTCACCATCCAGGACGTGTCGCTAAAGGATTTCACCATCCAGGATGTGTTATGAAATAGTTACAACATCCAGGACGTGTCACTAAAGGGATTTACCATCCAGGACGTGTTCTTAATGAGTGTCACCATCCAGGAGGCGTCACTAAGGAGTTTCATCATCCAGGACGTATCTTTAAAGAGTTTCACCTCCAGGACGTTTTGTTAAAGAGTTTCAACATCCAGGACGTTTCGTTAAAGAGTTTCACCACCCAGGACGTGTCACTAAAGAGTTTCAACATGCAGAACCGTCACGAAAGGCTTTCGCCATCCAGGAACGTCACTAAAGAGTTTCACCATCGAGGACACGTCACTAAACAGTTTCACCAATCGCGAGCGTCACTAAAATGTTTCACCATACAGGACGTGTCGATAAAGAGTTTCACATTCCGGAAAGTGTCGTTAAAGAGTTTCACCACACAGGAAGTCTCACTAAAGAGTTTCACCATCCAGAATGTGTCGGTAACGAGTCTCTCCTTCCAGGAGGCGTCACTAAATACTTTCACCATCGAGGACGTATCACTAAAGAGTTTCACCATCCAGGACGTGCTACTAAAGAGTTTGACAATCCAGGACGTATCATTGAAGAGTTTCACCATTCAGGACGTGTCGCTAAAGAGTTTCACCATCCGGGACGTTTCACTAAGGAGTTTCACAATCCAGGAGGTGTCACTAAAGAGTTTCACTATCGAGGACGCGTCACTAAAGACTTTGACCATCGAAGACACGTCAGGAAAGACTTTCAGTATTCGGGAAGCGTCTCTAAAGAGCTTCACCATACAGGACGTCTTACTGCAGAGTTTCACCATCCAGGACGTGTCACTGAACAGTTTCAACATCCAGGATGTGTCACTAAAGGGATTCACCATCCAGGACGTTTTACTAAAGAATTTCACCATCCAGGATGTATCCTTAAAGAGTTTCACCATCCGGGACGTGTCACTAACGAGCTTCACCATACAGGACGTGTCATAAAGAGTTTCACCATCCAGGACGTGTCACTAAAGAGTTTCGCTATTCAGGACGTGTCACTAAATACTTTCAGCATTCAGGACGTGTCGGTAAATTGTTTCACCATCCATGACGTGTCACTGAAGAGTTTTACCATTCAGGACGCGTCGGTAAATAGTTCCACCATTCGGGACGTGTCAGGAAAGAGTTTCACCATTCGGGACGTGTCACGAAAAAGTTTCACCATCCAGGACGTATTACTAAAGTGTTCCACCATCCAGGACGTATCGTTAAAGAATTTCACCATACAGGACGTGTCGTTAAAAAGGTTCACCATCCAGGCCGTGTCACTAACGACCTTCAGCATTCCGGAGTGTAACTAAAGAGTTTCACCATCCAGGACGTGTCGTTAAAGATTTTCACCATCCAGAACGTGGCGTTAAAGAGTTTCACCATCCAGGACGAGTCACAAAAGAGTTTCATATTCCAGGGCGGTCGTTATAGAGTTTCACCATCCAGGATCTGTCGTTAAAGAGTTTCACCATCAACGACACGTCGATAAAATGTTTTACCCTTCCGGACGAGTCGCTAACTCGATGCACCATCCGGGACGTGTCACTAAAGAGTTTCAACGTCCGGGACGTATCACCTCAGAGATTCACCATCCAGGACATGTCACTAAAGCGTTTCACCATCCAGGACGTTTCAGTAAACAGTTTCACTATCTAGGAGGTGTCACTGAAGAGTTTCACCATCCAGGACGCGTCACTAAAGATTTTCACAATCCAGGACGTTTCGCTAAAGAATGTCACCATCCAGGGCGAATCACTAAAGAATTTCACCATCCAGGAAGTGTCGCTAAAGGATTTCACCATCCAGGATGTGTTATGAAATAGTTTCACCATCCAGGACGTGTCACTAAAGCGTTTCGCCATCGAGGACACGTCACTAAAGATTTTCACCATCCTGGACGTGTCACTAAAGAGTTTCACCATCCAGGACGTGTTCTTAATGAGTTTCACTACCCAGGAGGCGTCACTAAGGAGTTTCATCATCCAGGACGTATCTTTAAAGAGTTTCACCTTCCTGGACATGTCGTTAAAGAGTTTCACCATCCGGGACGTGTTACTAAGCAGTTTCAACATCCAGGACGTGTCACTAAAGGGATTTACCATCCAGGACGTGTTCTTAATGAGTTTCACCATCCAGGAGGCGTCACTAAGGAGTTTCATCATCCAGGACGTATCTTTAAAGAGTTTCACCTCCAGGACGTTTTGTTAAGGAGTTTCACCATCCAGGACGTTTCGTTAAAGAGTTTCACCACCCAGGACGTGTCACTAAAGAGTTGCAACATGCAGAACCGTCACGAAAGGCTTTCGCCATCCAGGAACGTCACTAAAGAGTTTCACCATCGAGGACACGTCACTGAACAGTTTCACCAATCGCGAGCGTCACTAAAATGTTTCACCATACAGGACGTGTCGATAAAGAGTTTCACATTCCGGAAAGTGTCGTTAAAGAGTTTCACCACCCAGGAAGTCTCACTAAAGAGTTTCACCATCCAGAATGTGTCGGTAACGAGTTTCTCCTTCCAGGAGGGGTCACTAAATACTTTCACCATCGAGGACGTGTCACTAAAGAGTTTCACCATCCAGGAGACGCAGTAAATACTTCTACCATCGTGGCCACGTCAGTAAAGAGTTTCACCATTTGGGCCGTGTCTCGAAAGATTTTCACCATTCGGGACGTGTCACGAAAGAGTTTCACCATCCAGGACGTATCGTTAAAGACTTTCACCATCCAGGCCGTGTCACTAACGACCTTCAGCATTCCGGACGTGTAACTAAAGAGTTTCACCATCCAGGACGTGTGACTAAACAGTTTCACTATCCAGGACGTATCACTAAAGAGTTTCACCATCCAGGAGGCGTCACTAAGGATTTTCACCATCCAGGACGTATCGATAAAGAGTTTCAAAATCCACGTCGTGCACTAAAGGGATTCACCATCCAGGATGTTTCCTTAAAGAGATTCGCCATCCAGGTCGTACCGTTAAAGAGCTTCACCCTCCAGGACGTGTCGTTAAAGAGTTTCACAATGCAGAACGCTTTCACCATCCAGGAACGTCACTAAACAGATTCACCACTCGGGACGCGTCAGTAAAATGTTTCACAATACAGGACGTGTCGGTAAAGTGTTTCACCATCTCGGACGTGTCACTAAAGAGTTTCACATTCTGGGGCGTGTCATTAAAGAGTTTCACCATCCAAGACGTCTCACTAAAGACTTTCACCATCCAGAATGTGTCGGTAAAGAGTTTCACCTTCCAGGAGGCGTCACTAAATAGATTCAACATCCAGGAGGCGTCACTAAATAGTTTCACCATCATGGACGTGTTACTAAAGAGTTTAACCATCCAGGACGTGTCACTAAAGAGTTTCACTATCTAGGCCGCGTCACTAAAGACTTTGACCATCGAAGACACGTCACGAAAGACTTTCAGTATTCGGGACGCGTCTCTAAAGAGCTTCACCATACATGACGTCTCTCTACAGAGTTTCACCATCCAGGACGTGTCACTGAAGAGTTTCACCATTCAGGACGATTCGGTGAATAGTTTCACCATCCAGGACGTGTCACTAAACAGTTTCAACATCCAGGACGTGTCACTAAAGAGTTTCACCATCCAGGACGTGTCACTAAAGCGTTTCACCATTCAGGACGTGTCGGTAAATAGTTTCATCATCCAGGACGTGTCACTGAAGAGCTTCACCATTCAGTAAGAGTCAATAAAGAGTTTCACCATACAGGAGGCTTCACTAAGGAGTTTCACCATCCAGGACGTATCGTTAAATAGTTTCACCATCCAGGACTTCTCACTGAAGAGCTTCACCATTCAGGAGGAGTCAATAAAGAGTTTCACTATCGAGGACGCGTCACTAAAGACTTTGACCATCGAAGACACGTCACGAAAGACTTTCAGTATTCGGGACGCGTCTCTAAAGAGCTTCACCATGCAGGACGTCTTACTGCAGAGTTTCACCATCCAGGACGTGTCACTAAACAGTTTCAACATCCAGGATGTATCCTTAAAGAGTTTCACCATCCGGGACGTGTCACTAAAGAGCTTCACCATCCAGGACGTGTCATAAAGAGTTTCACCATCCAGGACGTGTCACTAAAGAGTTTCGCCATTCAGGACGTGTCACTAAATAGTTTCAGCATTCAGGACGTGTCGGTAAATTGTTTCACCATCCATGACGTGTCATTGAAGAGTTTTACCATTCAGGACGCGTCGGTAAATTGTTCCACCATTCGGGACGTGTCAGGAAAGAGTTTCACCATTCGGGACGTGTCACGAAAAACTTTCACCATCCAGGACGTGTTACTAAAGTGTTCCACCATCCAGGACGTATCGTTAAAGAGTTTCACCATACAGGACGTGTCGTTAAAAAGGATCACATTGCAGGCCGTGTCACTAACGACCTTCAGCATTCCGGACGTGTAACTAAAGAGTTTCACCATCCAGGACGTGTCGTTAAAGATTTTCACCATCCAGAACGTGGCGTTAAAGAGTTTCACCATCCAGGACGAGTCACAAAAGAGTTTCATATTCCAGGGCGGTCGTTATAGAGTTTCACCATCCAGGATCTGTCGTTAAAGAGTTTCACCATCAACGACACGTCGATAAAATGTTTTACCCTTCCGGACGAGTCACTAACTCGATGCACCATCCGGGACGTGTCACTAAAGAGTTTCAACGTCCGGGACGTGTCACCTAAGAGATTCACCATCCAGGACATGTCACTAAAGCGTTTCACCATCCAGGACGTTTCAGTAAACAGTTTCACTATCCAGGAGGTGTCACTGAAGTGTTTCACCATCCAGGACGCGTCACTAAAGATTTTCACAATCCAGGACGTTTCGCTAAAGAATGTCACCATCCAGGGTGAATCACTAAAGAATTTCACCATCCAGGACGTGTCGCTAAAGGATTTCACCATCCAGGATGTGTTATGAAATAATTTCACCATCCAGGACGTGTCACTAAAGCGTTTCGCCATCGAGGACACGTCACTAAAGATTTTCACCATCCTGGACGTGTCACTAAAGAGTTTCACCATCCAGGACGTGTTCTTAATGAGTTTCACCACCCAGGAGGCGTCACTAAGGAGTTTCATCATCCAGGACGTATCTTTAAAGAGTTTCACCTTCCAGGACATATCGTTAAAGAGTTTCACCATCCGGGACGAGTCACTAAGCAGTTTCAACATCCAGGACGTGACACTAAAGGGATTTACCATCCAGGACGTGTTCTTAATGAGTTTCACCATCCAGGAGGCGTCACTAAGGAGTTTCATCATCCAGGACGTATCTTTAAAGAGTTTCACCTCCAGGACGTTTTGTTAAAGAGTTTCACCATCCAGGACGTTTCGTTAAAGAGTTTCACCACCCAGGACGTGTCACTAAAGAGTTGCAACATGCAGAACCGTCACGAAAGGCTTTCGCCATCCAGGAACGTCACTAAAGAGTTTCACCATCGAGGACACGTCACTAAACAGTTTCACCAATCGCGAGCGTCACTAAAATGTTTCACCATACAGGACGTGTCGATAAAGAGTTTCACATTCCGGAAAGTGTCGTTAAAGAGTTTCACCACCCAGGAAGTCTCACTAAAGAGTTTCACCATCCAGAATGTGTCGGTAACGAGTTTCTCCTTCCAGGAGGGGTCACTAAATACTTTCACCATCGAGGACGTGTCACTAAAGAGTTTCACCATCCAGGAGGCGCAGTAAATACTTCTACCATCGTGGCCACGTCAGTAAAGAGTTTCACCATTCGGGCCGTGTCTCGAAAGATTTTCACCATTCGGGACGTGTCACGAAAGAGTTTCACCATCCAGGACGTGTTACTAAAGTGTTCCACCATCCAGGACGTATCGTTAAAGACTTTCACCATACAGGACGTGTCGTTAAAAAGGTTCACCATCCAGGCCGTGTCACTAACGACCTTCAGCATTCCGGACGTGTAACTAAAGAGTTTCACCATCCAGGACGTGTGACTAAACAGTTTCACTATCCAGGACGTATCACTAAAGAGTTTCACCATTCAGGACGTGTCGGTAAATCGTTTCATCATTCAGGACGTGTCGCTGAAGAGTTTCACTATTCAGGAGGAGTCACTAAAGAGATTCATCATCCAGGAGGCGTCACTAAGGATTTTCACCATCCAGGACGTATCGATAAAGAGTTTCAAAATCCACGTCGTGCACTAAAGGGATTCACCATCCAGGATGTTTCCTTAAAGAGATTCGCCATCCAGGTCGTACCGTTAAAGAGCTTCACCCTCCAGGACGTGTCGTTAAAGAGTTTCACAATGCAGAACGCTTTCACCACGTCACTAAACAGATTCACCACTCGGGACGCGTCAGTAAAATGTTTCACAATACAGGACGTGTCGGTAAAGTGTTTCACCATCTCGGACGTGTCACTAAAGAGTTTCACATTCTGGGGCGTGTCATTAAAGAGTTTCACCATCCAAGACGTCTCACTAAAGACTTTCACCATCCAGAATGTGTCGGTAAAGAGTTTCACCTTCAAGGAGGCGTCACTAAATAGATTCAACATCCAGGAGGCGTCACTAAATAGTTTCACCATCATGGACGTGTTACTAAAGAGTTTAACCATCCAGGACGTGTCACTAAAGAGTTTCACTATCTAGGCCGCGTCACTAAAGACTTTGACCATCGAAGACACGTCACGAAAGACTTTCAGTATTCGGGACGCGTCTCTAAAGAGCTTCACCATACATGACGTCTCTCTACAGAGTTTCACCATCCAGGACGTGTCACTAAACAGTTTCCACATCCAGTACGTGTCACTAAAGAGTTTCACCATCCAGGACGTGTCACTGAAGAGTTTCACCATTCAGGACGATTCGGTGAATAGTTTCACCATCCAGGACGTGTCACGCAAGAGTTTCACTATTCAGGAGGAGTCTCTAAAGAGTTTCACCATCGAGGACGTGTTACTAAAGAGTTTCACCATCCAGGACATGTCACTAAAGAGTTTCACCATACAGGACGTGTCCGTAGAGGAGTTCACCATACAGGATGTGTCGTTAAAGAGGTTCAACATCCAGAACGTGTCACTAAAGATTTCCACCATCCAGGACGTATCGTTAAAGAGTTTCACCATCCACGACGTGTCACTAAAAAGTTTCACCATCCGGGACGAGTCTTTAAAAATGTTCACCATACAGGACGTGTCACTAAAGAGTCGACCATCCCAGCCGTGTCAGTAAAGAGTTTCTGCATCCAGGGCAAGTCACTAAAGATTTCCACCATCCAGGACGTATCGTTAAAGAGTTTCACCATCCACGACGTGTCACTAAAAAGTTTCACCATCCGGGACGAGTCTTTAAAAATGTTCACCATACAGGACGTGTCACTAAAGAATTTCACCATCCAGGAGGCGTCATGAAGGAGTTTCACGATCCAGGACGTATCGTTAAAGAGTTTCACCATCCACAATGTGTCACTAAAGAGTTTCACCAGCAAGGACATGTCGTTAAAGAGTTTCACCATTCAGGACGTGGCACTAAAGAGTTTCACCATCCGGGACGTTTCACTAAGGAGTTTCACCATCCAGGAGGCGTCACTAAAGAGTTTCACATCCGGGTTCTTTCTCTGAGGAGTTTCACCATCCAGGAGGCGTCACTAAAGAGTTTCACATCCGGGTTCTTTCTCTGAGGAGTTTCACAATCCAGGAGGTGTCACTACAGACTTTGACCATCGAAGACACGTCACGAAAGACTTTCAGTATCCGGACGCGTCTCTAAAGAGCTTCAGCATACAGGACGTGTCGTTAAAGTGTTTCACCATCCGGGACGTGTCACTACAGAGTTTCACCATCCAGAACGTGTCACTAAACAGTTTCAACATCCAGGACGTGTCACTAAAGGGATTAACCATTCAGGTCGTGTCGTTAAATAGTTTCACCATCCAGGACGTTTCGTTAAAGAGTTTCACCTCCAGGACGTGTCACTAAAGAGTTTCACCATCCTGGACGTTTCCTTAAAGAGATTCACCATTTAGGTCGTATCGTTAAAGAGTTTCACCATCCAGGACGTGTCGTTAAAGAGTTTCACCATCCAGGACGTTTCGTTAAAGAGTTTCACCACCCAGGACGTGTCACTAAAGAGTTTCACCATGCACATCCGTGACTAAAGTCTTTCACCATCCACGAACGTCACTAAAGTGTTTCATCATGTGGGACGTGTCACTAAAGTGTTTCACCATCCAGGACGTGACACTAAAGCGTTTCACCATCCGGGACGTGTCACCAAACAGTTTCACCATCCGGGACGTGTCACTAAAGAGTTTCACCATCCAGGACGTGTCACTAAAGCGTTTCACCATTCAGGACGTGTCGGTATATAATTTCACCATCCAGGACGTGTCACTGTAGAGCTTCACCATTCAGGAGGAGTCAATAAAGAGTTTCACCATCCAGGAGGCGTCACTAACGAGTTTGACCATCCAGGACGTATCGTTAAATAGTTTCACCATCCAGGACGTGTCACTGAAGAGCTTCACCATTCAGGAGGAGTCAATAAAGAGTTTCATCATCCAGGAGGCGTAACTAAGGAGTTTCACCATCCAGGACGTGTCACTGAAGAGCTTCACCATTCAGTAAGAGTCAATAAAGAGTTTCACCATACAGGACGTATCGTTAAATAGTTTCACCATCCAGGACGTCTCACTGAAGAGCTTCACCATTCAGGAGGAGTCAATAAAGAGTTTCATCATCCAGGCGGCGTCACTAAGGAGTTTCACCGTCCAGGACGTATCGTTAAAGAGTTTCACCAACCACGACGCGTCACTAAAGAGTTTCACCTTCCAGGACCTGGCATTAATAAGTTTCACATCCAGGATACGTTGTTAAAATGTTTCACCGTCCAGGACGTGTCGTTAAAGAGTTTCACCATCCAGTTCGTGACGTTAAAGAGTTTCACGTCCAGGATACGTTGTTAAAATGTTTCACCATCCGGGACGTGTCACTAAACAGTTTCAACATCCAGGACGTGTCACTAAAGAGTTTCACCATCCAGGACGTGTCACTAAAGCGTTTCACCATTCAGGACGTGTCGGTAAATAGTTTCATCATCCAGGACGTGTCACTGAAGAGCTTCACCATTCAGTAAGAGTCAATAAAGAGTTTCACCATACAGGAGGCTTCACTAAGGAGTTTCACCATCCAGGACGTATCGTTAAATAGTTTCACCATCCAGGACTTCTCACTGAAGAGCTTCACCATTCAGGAGGAGTCAATAAAGAGTTTCACTATCGAGGACGCGTCACTAAAGACTTTGACCATCGAAGACACGTCACGAAAGACTTTCAGTATTCGGGACGCGTCTCTAAAGAGCTTCACCATACAGGACGTCTTACTGCAGAGTTTCACCATCCAGGACGTGTCACTAAACAGTTTCAACATCCAGGATGTATCCTTAAAGAGTTTCACCATCCGGGACGTGTCACTAAAGAGCTTCACCATCCAGGACGTGTCATAAAGAGTTTCACCATCCAGGACGTGTCACTAAAGAGTTTCGCCATTCAGGACGTGTCACTAAATAGTTTCAGCATTCAGGACGTGTCGGTAAATTGTTTCACCATCCATGACGTGTCATTGAAGAGTTTTACCATTCAGGACGCGTCGGTAAATAGTTCCACCATTCGGGACGTGTCAGGAAAGAGTTTCACCATTCGGGACGTGTCACGAAAAAGTTTCACCATCCAGGACGTGTTACTAAAGTGTTCCACCATCCAGGACGTATCGTTAAAGAGTTTCACCATACAGGACGTGTCGTTAAAAAGGTTCACATTCCAGGCCGTGTCACTAACGACCTTCAGCATTCCGGACGTGTAACTACAGAGTTTCACCATCCAGGACGTGTCGTTAAAGATTTTCACCATCCAGAACGTGGCGTTAAAGAGTTTCACCATCCAGGACGAGTCACAAAAGAGTTTCATATTCCAGGGCGGTCGTTATAGAGTTTCACCATCCAGGATCTGTCGTTAAAGAGTTTCACCATCAACGACACGTCGATAAGATGTTTTACCCTTCCGGACGAGTCGCTAACTCGATGCACCATCCGGGACGTGTCACTAAAGAGTTTCAACGTCCGGGATGTGATACCTCAGAGATTCACCATCCAGGAAATGTCACTAAAGCGTTTCACCATCCAGGACGTTTCAGTAAACAGTTTCACTATCTAGGAGGTGTCACTGAAGTGTTTCACCATCCAGGACGCGTCACTAAAGATTTTCACAATCCAGGACGTTTCGCTAAAGAATGTCACCATCCAGGGTGAATCACTAAAGAATTTCACCATCCAGGACGTGTCGCTAAAGGATTTCACCATCCAGGATGTGTTATGAAATAGTTTCACCATCCAGGACGTGTCACTAAAGCGTTTCGCCATCGAGGACACGTCACTAAAGATTTTCACCATCCTGGACGTGTCACTAAAGAGTTTCACCATCCAGGACGTGTTCTTAATGAGTTTCACCACCCAGGAGGCGTCACTAAGGAGTTTCATCATCCAGGACGTATCTTTAAAGAGTTTCACCTTCCAGGACATATCGTTAAAGAGTTTCACCATCCGGGACGAGTCACTAAGCAGTTTCAACATCCAGGACGTGACACTAAAGGGATTTACCATCCAGGACGTGTTCTTAATGAGTTTCACCATCCAGGAGGCGTCACTAAGGGGTTTCATCATCCAGGACGTATCTTTAAAGAGTTTCACCTCCAGGACCTTTTGTTAAAGAGCTTCACCATCCAGGACGTTTCGTTAAAGAGTTTCACCACCCAGGACGTGTCACTAAAGAGTTTCAACATGCAGAACCGTCACGAAAGGCTTTCGCCATCCAGGAACGTCACTAAAGAGTTTCACCATCGAGGACACGTCACTAAACAGTTTCACCAATCGCGAGCGTCACTAAAATGTTTCACCATACAGGACGTGTCGATAAAGAGTTTCACATTCCGGAAAGTGTCGTTAAAGAGTTTCACCACCCAGGAAGTCTCACTAAAGAGTTTCACCATCCAGAATGTGTCGGTACCGAGTTTCTCCTTCCAGGAGGGGTCACTAAATACTTTCACCATCGAGGACGTGTCACTAAAGAGTTTCACCATCCAGGAGGCGCAGTAAATACTTCTACCATCGTGGCCACGTCAGTAAAGAGTTTCACCATTCGGGCCGTGTCTCGAAAGATTTTCACCATTCGGGACGTGTCACGAAAGAGTTTCACCATCCAGGACGTATCGTTAAAGACTTTCACCATCCAGGCCGTGTCACTAACGACCTTCAGCATTCCGGACGTGTAACTAAAGAGTTTCACCATCCAGGACGTGTGACTAAACAGTTTCACTATCCAGGACGTATCACTAAAGAGTTTCACCATTCAGGACGTGTCGGTAAATCGTTTCACCATTCAGGACGTGTCGCTGAAGAGTTTCACTATTCAGGAGGAGTCACTAAAGAGATTCACCATCCAGGAGGCGTCACTAAGGATTTTCACCATCCAGGACGTATCGATAAAGAGTTTCAAAATCCACGTCGTGCACTAAAGGGATTCACCATCCAGGATGTTTCCTTAAAGAGATTCGCCATCCAGGTCGTACCGTTAAAGAGCTTCACCCTCCAGGACGTGTCGTTAAAGAGTTTCACAATGCAGAACGCTTTCACCATCCAGGAACGTCACTAAACAGATTCACCACTCGGGACGCGTCAGTAAAATGTTTCACAATACAGGACGTGTCGGTAAAGTGTTTCACCATCTCGGACGTGTCACTAAAGAGTTTCACATTCTGGGGCGTGTCATTAAAGAGTTTCACCATCCAAGACGTCTCACTAAAGACTTTCACCATCCAGAATGTGTCGGTAAAGAGTTTCACCTTCCAGGAGGCGTCACTAAATAGATTCAACATCCAGGAGGCGTCACTAAATAGTTTCACCATCATGGACGTGTTACTAAAGAGTTTAACCATCCAGGACGTGTCACTAAAGAGTTTCACTATCTAGGCCGCGTCACTAAAGACTTTGACCATCGAAGACACGTCACGAAAGACTTTCAGTATTCGGGACGCGTCTCTAAAGAGCTTCACCATACATGACGTCTCTCTACAGAGTTTCACCATCCAGGACGTGTCACTAAACAGTTTCCACATCCAGTACGTGTCACTAAAG
Source organism: Mobula hypostoma (assembly GCF_963921235.1). NCBI lineage: Eukaryota > Metazoa > Chordata > Chondrichthyes > Myliobatiformes > Myliobatidae > Mobula > Mobula hypostoma. Next base: position 2,745,469 of record NC_086123.1, on the reverse strand, counting down.
AGTTTCACCATCCAGGACGTGTCACTGAAGAGTTTCACCATTCAGGACGATTCGGTGAATAGTTTCACCATCCAGGACGTGTCACGCAAGAATTTCACTATTCAGGAGGAGCCTCTAAAGAGTTTCACCATCGAGGACGTGTTACTAAAGAGTTTCACCATCCAGGACATGTCACTAAAGAGTTTCACCATACAGGACGTGTCCGTAGAGGAGTTCACCATACAGGATGTGTCGTTAAAGAGGTTCAACATCCAGAACGTGTCACCAAAGAGCTTCACCATCCAGGACGTGTCGTTGAAGAGTTTCACCTTCCAGGACACGTTGTTAAACATTTTCACCATTCAGGACGTGTCACTAAAGAGTCGACCATCCCAGCCGTGTCAGTAAAGAGTTTCTGCATCCAGGGCAAGTCACTAAAGATTTCCACCATCCAGGACGTATCGTTAAAGAGTTTCACCATCCACGACGTGTCACTAAAAAGTTTCACCATCCGGGACGAGTCTTTAAAAATGTTCACCATACAGGACGTGTCACTAAAGAATTTCACCATCCAGGAGGCGTCACGAAGGAGTTTCACGATCCAGGACGTATCGTTAAAGAGTTTCACCATCCACAACGTGTCACTAAATAGTTTCACCAGCAAGGACATGTCGTTAAAGAGTTTCGCCATTCAGGACGTGGCACTAAAGAGTTTCACCATCCGGGACGTTTCACTAAGGAGTTTCACCATCTAGGAGGCGTCACTAAAGATTTTCACATCCAGGTTCTTTCTCTGAGGAGTTTCACAATCCAGGAGGTGTCACTACAGACTTTGACCTTCGAAGACACGTCACGAAAGACTTTCAGTATCCGGACGCGTCTCTAAAGAGCTTCAGCATACAGGACGTGTCGTTAAAGTGTTTCACCATCCGGGACGTGTCACTACAGAGTTTCACCATCCAGACCGTGTCACTAAACAGTTTCAACATCCAGGACGTGTCACTAAAGAGATTGACCATTCAGGTCGTGTCGTTAAATAGTTTCACCATCCAGGACGTGTCACTAAAGCGATTCACCATCCAGGACGTTTCGTTAAAGAGTTTCACCTCCAGGACGTGTCACTAAAGAGTTTCACCATCTTGGACGTTTCCTTAAAGAGATTCACCATTTAGGTCGTATCGTTAAAGAGTTTCACTATCCAGGACGTGTCGTTAAAGAGTTTCACCACCCAGGACGTGTCACTAAAGAGTTTCACCATGCATATCCGTGACTGAAGTCTTTCACCATCCACGAACGTCACTGAAGTGTTTCATCATGTGGGACGTGTCACTAAAGTGTTTCACCATCCAGGACGTGACACTAAAGCGTTTCACCATCCAGGACGTGTCACTAAAGCGTTTCACCATTCAGGACGTGTCGGTAAATAGTTTCACCATCCAGGACGTGTCACTGTAGAGCTTCACAATTCAGGAGGAGTCAATAAAGAGTTTCACCATCCAGGAGGCGTCACTAACGAGTTTCACCATCCAGGACGTATCGTTAAATAGTTTCACCATCCAGGACGTGTCACTGAAGAGCTTCACCATTCAGGAGGAGTCAATAAAGAGTTTCATCATCCAGGCGGCGTCACTAAGGAGTTTCACCGTCCAGGACGTGTCGTTAAAGAGTTTCACCATCCAGTTCGTGACGTTAAAGAGTTTCACGTCCAGGATACGTTGTTAAAAAGTTTCACCATCCGGGACGTGTCACTAAACAGTTTCAACATCCAGGACGTGTCACTAAAGAGTTTCACCATCCAGGACGTGTCACTAAAGCGTTTCACCATCCAGGACGTGTCACTAAAGAGTATCACCGTCCTGGACGTATCCTTAAAGAGATTCACCATCCAGGACGTGTCACTAAAGAGTTTCACCATCCAGGACGTCTCACTAAAGAGTTTCACCACTCAGGACGTACCGCTAAAGAGTTTCATCATCCGGGACATTTCACCAAAGAGTTTCACCATCCAGGACGTCTCACTAAAGAGTTTCACCACTCAGGACGTACCGCTAAAGAGTTTCATCATCCGGGACATTTCACCAAAGAGTTTCAGCATCCAGGAGGTGTCACTAAAGAGTTTCACCATAGAGGACACGTCACTAAAGAGTTTTACTATTCGGGACGTGTCACTAAAGAGATTCACTATCGAGGACGCGTCACTAAAGACTTTGACCAGCGAAGACACGTCACGAAAGACTTTCAGTATTCGGGACGCGTCTCTAAAGAGCTTCACCATACAGGACGCTTACTACAGAGTTTCACCATCCAGGACGTGTCACTAAACAGTTTCAACATCCAGGATGTGTCTCTAAAGAGATTCACCATCCAGGACGTGTCACTAAAGAATTTCACCATCCAGGACGTATCCTTAAAGAGTTTCACCATCCGGGACGTGTCACTGAAGAGCTTCACCATACAGGACGTGTCATAAAGAGTATCACCATCCAGGACGTGTCACTAAAGAGTTTCACCATTCAGGACGTGTCGGTAAATAGTTTCACCATCCATGACGTGTCACTGAAGAGTTTCACCATTCAGGACGCGTCGGTAAATAGTTTCACCATTCAGGACCTGTCACTAAACAGTTTCACCATCCAGGACTTGTCGTTAAAGAGTTTCACCATCCAGGACGTGTCACTAAAGGGATTCACCATCCAGGACGTTTCGTTAAAGAGTTGCACCATCCAGGATGTATCACTAAAGAGTCTCACCATCCAGGACGTGTCGTTAAAGAGTTTCACCATCCAGGAGGCGTCAGTAAATACTTCTACCATCGTGGCCACGTCAGTAAAGAGTTTCGCCATTCGGGCCGTGTCACGAAAGTTTTTCACCATTCGGAACGTGTCACTGAAGAGTTTCACCATCCAGGACGTATCACTAAAGTGCTTCACCATCCAGGACGTATCGTTAAAGACTTTCACCATACAGGACGTGACGTTAAAGAGTTTCACCATCCAGGACGTGTCACTAACGACCTTCAGCATCCAGTACGTATCGGTGAAGTGCTTACCTATCCAGGCCGTGTGACTAAAGAGTTTCACCATCGAGGACACGTCACTAAAGAGTTTCACCATCCAGGACCCGTCACTAAAGATTGTCACCATCCAGGACGAGTCACAAAAGAATTTCCACATCGAGGACGTGTCACTAAAGAGTTTCACCTTCCAGGACGTGTCACTAAAGTGTTTAACCATCCAGGATGTATCACTAAAAGAGTCTCACCACCCAGGACGTGTCGTTAAAGAGTTTCACCACCCAGGAGGCGTCAGTAAATACTTTAACCATCGTGGCCACGTCACTAAAGAGTTTCACCATTCGGGACGTGTCACGAAACAGTTTCACCATTCGGGAAGTATCACTAACGAGTTTCACCATCCAGGACGTGTCACTAATGACCTTATGCATTCCGGACGTGAAACAGTTTCACTATCTAGGAGGTGTCACTAAAGAGATTCACCATGCAGGACGAGTCACAAAAGAATTTCCACATCGAGGACGTGTCACTAAAGAGTTTCACCATCCAGGACGTGTCACTAAAGGGATTCACCATCCAGGACGTTTCGTTAAAGAGTTGCACCATCCAGGATGTATCACTAAAGAGTCTCACCATCCAGGACGTGTCGTTAAAGAGTTTCACCATCCAGGAGGCGTCAGTAAATACTTCTACCATCGTGGCCACGTCAGTAAAGAGTTTCGCCATTCGGGCCGTGTCACGAAAGTTTTTCACCATTCGGGACGTGTCACTGAAGAGTTTCACCATCCAGGACGTGTTACGAAAGTGTTCCACCATCCAGGACGTGTCGTTAAAGATTTTCACCATCCAGAACGTGGCGTTAAAGAGTTTCACCATCCAGGACGAGTCACAAAAGAGTTTCATATTCCAGGACGGTCGTTATGGAGTTTCACCATCCAGGATCTGTCGTTAGAGAGTTTCACCATCAACGACACGTCGATAAAATATTTTACCCTCACGGACGAGTCGCTGACTCGATGCACCATCCGGGACGTGTGACTAAAGAGTTTCAACGTCCGGGACGTGTCACCTCAGAGTTTCACCGTCCAGGACTCGTCACTGACGAGTTTCACCATTCAGGGAGTGTCGGTAAAGAGCTTCACCATCCAGGATGTATCAGTTTAAGAGTTTCAACATCAAAGGAGGCATCACTGAAGTGTTTCACCATCGAGTCACGTCACTAAAGAGATTCACCATCCAGGACATGTCACTAAAGCGTTTCACCATCCAGGATGTTTCGGTAAACAGTTTCACTATGTAGGAGGTGTCACTGAAGAGTTTCACTATCCAGCACGCGTCACTAAAGATTTTCACAATCCAGGACGTTTCGCTAAAGAATGTCACCATCAAGGGCGAGTCACTAAAGCGTTTCGCCATCGAGGACACGTCACTAAAGATTTTCACCATCCTGGACGTGTCACTAAAGAGTTTCACCATCCAGGACGTGTTCTTAATGAGTTTCACCATCCAGGACGTATCGTTAAAGCTTTTCACCATCGTGGACGTGTCACGAAATAGTTTCGCATTGCAGGACGTGTCGTTAAAGAGTTTCACCATCCAGGACGTGTCACAAGAGTTTCACCATCCAGGACGTATCGTTAAAGAGTTTTAGCATACAGAACGTGCCGTTAAAGAGAGTCACCATCCAGGACATGTCACTAAAGCGTTTCACCATCCAGGACGTTTCGGTGTACAGTTTCACTATCTAGGAGGTGTCACTGAAGAGCTTCACCATCCAGGAGGCATCACTATGGAGTTTCACCATCCAGGACGTATCGTTAAAGTGTTTCACCATGCACGTGGTGTCACTAAAGAGTTTCCCCATCCAGGACAAGTCACTAAAGAGTTCTACCATCCAGGATGTGTCGGTAAAGAGTTTCACCATTCAAGACGTGCCTCTAAAGAGTTTCACCATCCGGGACATGTCGTTAACTTATTTCACATCCGGGACATTTGACTAAGGAGTTTCACCATACATCAAGCGTCACTAAAGAGTTTCACCATCGAGACACGGCACGAAAGAGTTTCACCATTCGGGACGTGTCACTAAAGAGTTTTACTATCGAGGACGCGTCACTAAAGACTTTAACCATCGAAGACACGTCACTAAAGACTTTCACTGTTCTGGACGCGCCTCTAAAGAGCTTCATCACACAGAACGTGTCGTTAAAGAGGTTCACCATTCGGGACGTGTCACTAACGAGCTTCACCATCCAGGACTTGTCACTAACGAGCTTCACCATCCAGGACGTGTCACTAAAGAGTTTCACCATCCAGGACGTATCACTAAAGTGCTTCACCATCCAGGACGTATCGTTAAAGACTTTCACCATACAGGACGTGACGTTAAAGAGTTTCACCATCCAGGACGTGTCACTAACGACCTTCAGCATCCAGTACGTATCGGTGAAGTGCTTACCTATCCAGGCCGTGTGACTAAAGAGTTTCACCATCGAGGACACGTCACTAAAGAGTTTCACCATCCAGGACCCGTCACTAAAGATTGTCACCATCCAGGACGAGTCACAAAAGAATTTCCACATCGAGGACGTGTCACTAAAGAGTTTCACCTTCCAGGACGTGTCACTAAAGTGTTTAACCATCCAGGATGTATCACTAAAAGAGTCTCACCACCCAGGACGTGTCGTTAAAGAGTTTCACCACCCAGGAGGCGTCAGTAAATACTTTAACCATCGTGGCCACGTCACTAAAGAGTTTCACCATTCGGGACGTGTCACGAAACAGTTTCACCATTCGGGAAGTATCACTAACGAGTTTCACCATCCAGGACGTGTCACTAATGACCTTATGCATTCCGGACGTGAAACAGTTTCACTATCTAGGAGGTGTCACTAAAGAGATTCACCATGCAGGACGCGTCACTGAAGATTTTCACAATCCAGGACGTTTCGCTAAAGAATGTCACCATCCAGGGCGAGTCACTAAAGAATTTCACCATCCAGGACGTGTCGCTAAAGGATTTCACCATCCAGGATGTATCACTAAAGAGTTTCACCATCCAGGCCGTGTCACTAAAGAGTTTCACTGTCGAGGACGCGTCACGAAAGCGTTTCACCATTCGGGACGTGTCACTAAAGAGATTCACCATCCAGGACGCGTCACTGAAGAGTTTCACCATCCAGCAAGTGTCCCTGAAGAGTTTCACTAGTCAGGACACGTCAGCCAAGAGTTTCACCATCCAGGACGTGTCGTTAAGGATTTTCACCATCCAGGACGTGTCGTTAAAGAGGTTCAGCATTCGGAACGTGTCACTAACGAGCTTCACCATCCAGGAATTGTCAGTAAAGTTTCACCGTCCAGGCCGTGTCACTAAAGATATGCACCATTCGGGACATGTCACTAAAGATTTTCACCAGTCGGGACGTGTCACTAAAGAGTTTCACCATCCAGGACGTGTCAGTAAAGAGTTTCACCATCCAGAACGTATCGTTAAAGACTTCACCATGCAGGACGTGTCACTAAAGAGTTTCACCATTCGGGAAGTGTCACGAAAGATTTTCACCATTCGGGACGTGTTACTAAAGAGTTTCACCATCCAGGACGTATCGTTAAAGACTTTCACCATGCAGGACGTGTCACTAAAGAGTTTCACCATCCAGGACGTGTTGGTGAAGCGCTTCACCATGCAGGCAGTGTGACTAAAGAGTTTCACCATCGTGGACACGTCACTAAAGAGTTTCACCATCCAGGAAGTGTCACTAAAGAGTTTCACCATCCAGGAAGTGTCACTAAAGAGTTTCACCATGCAGGACCGGTCACTAAAGATTTTCACCATCCAGGACGTGTCACTAACGACCTTCAGCATCCAGGACGTGTCACTAAAGAGTTTCACCATCGAGGACGCGTCACTAAAGGGTTTCATTATCCAGGACGTGTCACTAAATAGTTTCACCATCCAGGACCCGTCAGCAAGGATCTTCACCATCAGGACCTGTCGCTAAAGACTGTGATCATCCAGGATGAGTCACAAAAGAATTTCAACATCGAGGACATGTCACTAAAGATTCTCACCATCCAGGACGTGTCGTTAAAGAGTTTCACCATCCAGGAGGAGTCAGTAAATACTTTTAACATCGTGGCCACGTCACTAAAGAGTTTCACTGTCGAGGACGCGTCACTAAAGTGTTTCACTATCGAGGACACGTCACGAAAGAGTTTCACTATTCG